>NW_022705472.1:148527-167610 GCF_011630105.1 Anneissia japonica
GTCCTACAGATAAATGAATAAAGAAATTGTGTAATAAAATACCTCCGACGAAATTCGAACCTGCGACCTCTCGCTGTCAAGGCGAGCGTCATAACCATTAGACCACAGAGGTTATGAACAGATTCAAACATCTCCAGATACACTCCATTCAGAATACGGCTAGAAACAAATCATTGCATATAATATAAATCAAGATTGCCGTAAACACTGTTAAACTATATATGATTTAACAGCCGTCAGCAGTTTCTGGGTTTTTCCTATATATGTATATTATATATATATTAATTATATACTTATAAACCGATATAATTTTCATATTCCCAAAACTACGTATCATATTTGATTAATATTCAAATTGAGGGTTGACGTTCTTCTTCAGTTGATTGTTCGCCAACAACACCTTGCTTGAATGGTGGAACCTGTACCCCAGTGCCATCTGGTGGATTTGAGTGTATATGTACCAATGCTTTTATGGGACCCTTTTGCAATCAAGGTAAGTAACATTGTAAATAACACAAAAGAGGCATTTGCGTTGGCGAAGGAACAATATCGACTACCCCGACGTCTTGCAGACGCGGCTCCAGTAGGGGGTGCACGTGTCCCCCTCCCTCCACTCTGTTTTGACACTAAATTTAAAAATGTCAATGCATATCAATGTTCATCAAATATATTCAGTCTCTTTATTGTATACGCCCAAAAAAAAAATACGTCAAAATCTATTTTTTTTTTTATTGAAGAATATGGTTTTAAGATTAATCTTAACCCCTTTTTAATTGCATGAACATAAACAAATATCAATGAAAACCTTCGTGAATATTAGTCAAAATGTGAACATTAAACATGTCAATTAAAATGTATGCGATTTCGTTTTGTTTTGTAGATTCGCCATTACGTGTCTGTTTGGAATCCCCGTGCTCAAATAATGGGACTTGCTTTGTTACCGCGACAGAATCCAACAGTTTTACCTGTGAGTGTGCTGATGGTTACACGGGAACCCTTTGCACAGAAACAGAAGGTAGGTCCTTTATTAGTCACATAAGGATTAAGAGTGTGGACATAGATTTACAATACAAGAGTACAAAGTAGAATATTTCTTCAATTATATTATATCTTTTATACTGAAACCAATGTTAGTGTCATGTAAAATAGACACTGATCCATCTCAGATACTGTAAGTCATTTAGACTCAAAAACTTACTTTATTTAAAGTCTACTTTGAAGTATACTGGTAGGCCTACAGGATACATACCTGTCAATCCTGAGAAATTTCAAAGAGTAAGATCGGGTGACACATAATGAGTGCCCAAGGCACAAACGGTGGCTGGGGGCCAGGGGGCCGCAAAGGGCTCCCGCTCAGAGGCCAGATGTTCCCTGGACGCTTTGGCTTAAATTTCATATCTAATCAATATTAGTGAGTTTATAATGATATCAGATACAGTAGTTATTGGAAATCATGGAGGTAGAATGGATGTCAGTTATCGGTTGTGTGGACTCCCAACCTCGAGGTGGGGTTCGAAGCTCTCGCTGTGCAAATCGCTTGTGTCCTTGGGCAAGGCACTTTATCTACGGTTGCCTCTCTCCACCCAGGAGTGCAAGTGGGTACCTGGTAGGTTCCAACGCAAGCGGCGCTGATTACTAGCTGCAATAATTATGGAATTCTCCCCAGGGAGCTGAGTATGTGTTCCATATGTGTTTGGTCCAATGACCTGGGTAGTAAAGCGCTTAGAGGCATTGTGCATAAAGCGCTATATAAGAGCGACATATTATTTATTTATTTTTATTTATTTATTCAAATTTCTGCCAAGCACAAAACAACAAACAAATTTACAAAAACATGGCAAGGAAAGACCAAACAGGTGCTAAACACCTATGCAGGTTGGTCAACCCAAAACAGTACAGAAACAGAACAACTACTCTCTACAAAAGGAACATCTACACGAGGTGACCAACTACAAACATTTTCAATATCAAAATTATTTAAGAAATAATTATTAAAATAGTTTAAAAGTTTATTTTTAAACGAACTAACAGATAAATTAAAATTGCGAATTTCACCGGGTAATTATTATTATTATTATCATTATTAAAATTCATTACAAATTGAAAACAAAAACAAAATTTACTCAAATTTTAGGGTAAGCATAAGTTTTGCTGGTGTTTTGCGTAAGACCATATGATTTGATTGGAATGCGCGTAAGAATTACTGCGAATGCGTACGGGTTGACATTTCTGCAGAATATGGCACTTAGGCTAGGCCTAACGTTTGTTTAGCTTCATTTCATTTCATTTAGTTATTATAGTTTCATTTATAGTTGCCAATATGACTGATGTTAATCATTAGAAACTAATACTAATAAGTTAGGAGTTTTAATCATGTTCAAATACGGCAAAGTGTTTGTAGCGACAGCGGCGTACACAAGACTTCTTCAAAATGTAACTCTCTGGTGCTGTTAACAAAGGATGGTTAAACAGCTATTTAGATGCGTTCACACAAGAGCTATTTAGAAACGTTCAAACAATATCCATTTAGAAACGTTCGCACTAGAGCTATTTAGAGGCGTTCACACTAGAGCTATTTTAGAGACGTTCACACTAGAGCCATGGGGGTGGCGCCAGGATTTGCCCGACGGGGGTACCGAGGTCCCCGACAGGGGGGCGATGCCCCGACGAGGGGTCAGATTTTCCCGACGAAAGAAAGTGGGCGTGGTCGAGTTTCGATTAAAAGTTCTCGAAAGTGGTCCTGGGGCGAAGTCCTCGAAAATTTTGACAATTTAGGGGTTTAAAAGGCTTATTTAATCGATTTTAGAGTCTATTAATATGTAGAAAATACGTGTATTTTTTTTCTCCCCGACGAATTGTGCTATTTCTCCGCGGGGGGGGGGGGGGGGGGAGGTCTCCCCGACGGGGTCCTTCCCCCCCCCCTGGCGCACCCCTGACTATAGAGCTATTTAGAGGCGTTTACACTAGAGCTATTTAGAGGCGTTTACACTAGAGCTATTTGGAGGCATTGACACAAGGGCGAGATATTACCGAATAAGACAATTTCTTCTCTTGCACGTGTTGCTGTATTATGCGCCTTATAAATCCATCGGATTGATTGATTGATCCAAGGTCAATCAACGTAAACTTATGATGCGTGTATGTTTGATTACGTCGATTGACCTACAGACATGCGCAGTTCAAACTACGAATTGGCTTATTAATATTTCTTGCGTTTGCAGCGTTGAGAGCACCAAAACGGGTCTAAATTTCTCTAGTTGTGAACCGAGCTTTCGGAAGATTTTTAATTATACTTAAGTGATAGAGTATAATTTAATTTTGACAGATACGAAGGAAATCACCGTGGTAAGCCTACGTTTAATGCGTTAAATATGTTAGGACCATCACGATGTGGTTTTTCTAAGGAATATTTTGATTTTATCTATGGAGAACTTTGGCTTATCAATAAGTTGATCTTCAACCTTATGAAACGAGAATATTTTTAGTTTGTTTCTTAGCTTTCATTTTCATGTTTTTGTTTCTTTTGTTTTGCTTTGATTTTTTTTATAAATTTAATATTTGTTTCGTTTTTCTAGTCTATCCCACTCACTGGTGTGGGTAGATGCTTGAAAATGTTGCTACTGTAAGCTGGATTGGATTATCTGTTCCTCTCATGTTCGATTCTCGATTGACACGCGAATCACGAACCGAGAGTCGCAATCTCTATTCCTTTTAATTTCTGCATTCATCCAAATCCAGTAATGTATACATGATTGCTCAGTACTATGCGTAGCATGCGCTGTGTCACCTTGGACGGTGTTGACATCAACTAATGATAATAGTATACTGTTTATAAAGAAAACATCTTGATGTTAATAGACACAAAGCTCAGCAGTCGAAATTTTATTTTGTCCTCAAACTTTTGGTACACTTCAATGCATGTACCTATTAATGAGTGTGATAAAGTACTGAGTAAATTGCTGTATATTCCCTCTATATAAAATCATGTAATAGTAACTTTGGTACGGGGGTGTATCTCCTGGTGATAAATAAAGATTATGTATTTTAGGGAAAAGCATATTGTTCCCATAAATAGCACTCACACAGACATAAAATTGTGAATATAATTTTCTTTTAATCTCCATTTAAAAAATAATTCGACAAATTTTGTAGTTCCCCCTCCCTCTTTAATCCGCCATTGGGTATAATATAATATGTCCTACAGTCGATTTCAGAGACACATTATGCTGTTGCCCTGGTGGGGCTGAGAAAATGTATGATTATGACACGTCTGGATGGCCGGAAATGGTACTGGCAGACTTTAAATTGTGAATATAATTTTCTCTTTACCTCCATTTTTTATTTTTTTAACAAATTTTGTGGGGTCCCGGGCCGACAGCCACCCCTTCCCCCTCTTTAATCCACCACTGGATATAATACGATATGCCCTGCAGTCGATTTCAGAGACACATTATGGTGTTATATAATTAATTTAGAAGTAAATGGTTATGTCTACAGCGAAATTTAAAAAAAAATTTAAAAGTCTTTTCTGCAGCATACGTGGCTAATAGGTTTAGTGCATATCAATTTGGTTAGCTTACAATTGTTAAAAAATTCAACTGAATCGTTGAATCAATGAGATCACGTACAAGACTTATTCAAACGTTATGTAATTAACTTACTTTTATGCTATACAGGTAATTAATAACTATCTTTTCATATTTATTAGTCGACTCAGTATACTTGCTTAATTGATTATTTATGTTAAATAATTGTTATTAGCTATTGTTAATTCAGACTCAATCTTTGGAAATAAGCTTTTCTTTATGAATACTTGCAGTATAATTTAATAATAATTTATAAAACCGGATATTTATATCATGTCCAACGAATGCTTGGAAAGTTTCCTATTAGTCACGCCCACTAGTCCGTCCCAGTACTGGATAGCCAATCACAGTGGTTAAAAACTTATTACTTATTCAATAACAACGTTTTACCGCGTGGATTCAACTTGGGACTTGTGGTGAATACGGAAATGTAACCTCATGAGTCATAATAGAAGACGATGGCCTGTACCTATTTATATAACTTGCTTACATTGCCTGTACAGTCGGCCTAGTCTTTAATATGTAGTCATGTGGAGGGGACATACATAGGTCTAAGCCAGTTCACTCCATTATTTTAATAATAATAGGCTTCCCTTTTTAGGTAGGCTTAGGCCTACTCGTCCGCATCCTAGCTCTACTTACTTAGTGCTATCCATGGCTGCTACAGTACTCCTATGTGACTGTTCTTCTTGATACCAAATACACACGTAGGCCTAGCCTAGGCCTATGTCGAAACTCATGTACTAAGCCCCAATAGCAACAGAAAATGTAAATAGTGCGGTAAGTATTCATTTTAATTACAATTCCTTTTTGCTTTGTTTGCTTTTTTATTAATAATAGTAAATAATGTCTTGTTTTGTCGCTTGGAATGTTCTTTTACAATTTTTTATTTTTCCCTGCTTATATGTGCCTGAAACTGTCTGAAGAAGCTAATAATGGTTGCATCAATAACCCCTGTCTTAATGGAGGCACTTGCTTTACTAGTAGTAGTAGTAGTACCAATGGTAATGGGTATTTCTGTGAATGTCCAACAAGTTTCACAGGGTCAAACTGTGAAACAGGTAGGTTATGCTGTAGGACTGGTATTTTGATAGAAACATAACATCTTCAGACAGGCACTCCTAATCATTATCAACATAGGTTGTAAAAAAAAAAAATTGAAATATACACACTTAATAATATGAATGAAATTCAGTTAATTATACTAATACATTTACAGACTTGACCCAGCAAACACAAAACGTTCTTATAACGTTCGCAAATGTTGTGGTTATGTATGACACAAACTAACATTCACACAACGTTGTAAGAACATTCAAACGTTGTGAAATTAGGTTATAAGTACATACATATCAGACCTGCCAACTCACCTGATCCTGTCGGGTGTCACCCCATATTTAAACAAATCTCCAGTTCTCCCTATCGAATGTAATTTTCACCCGATTTCACAGGCCATCCCCCTCCCCAAAAATACTCCGATTTATGCATAATTTGATTGATTTGATCGTTATTATCCAATGTAGTCGCCGCCTGCTTGATTCGCAGTGCAATAAACAAGCAGTAATTTTCAATTCAAATTTCGCTACCAAACGGGCAATGATTCGTAGTGACGTGACTTTCTTGGTATCTTGCATCATCTTTTGGGTAATTATGGAAACCTCCAGATTTTTTTATGATTCTTAAAAAAATTTCCAGATTTTCATGACCCAAGGGTTGGCAGGTCTGACATACGGTTCTGCAAAATAGCGTTTTTAGCACCAAACTGTATTGTTATTACTGTATAACGTTCTTATAACTTAATATTGTTAGCTTGGGAATTGCAATTGATATTTGTAAATTCTCTTTTTCATTCCTATTTTATTCATTCATAGATTTATTCAGAAATTCCAAAACACATACCACTGTACATCATCATGCATATACAATTATATTTTAATTATATCTCAATTTATCAGTTCCTGATAGTCATTTCAACATGGCTTATAATATGCAAAATCCCTGTTATACACAAGGATATTAAATGCAGTATTATAATAATGCATGTGTTTGTGTGTCAGCAGTGGCAGATTCAAGTTGGGGGGGGGGGGGGGGGGGGGGGAACGAATTGTATTGGGGGGTGTGGGCTGGTGGCTGGGCCCAGCCCCCCTCCACAAATTGTTCAAAACTTTTTTTAAAGTGAATATATGAATAGCATTATATTTAAATTTTAAATTCCAGCCATCTAGAGGTGCCATAATCACAAACATGTTGGGCCTGAGGTGGTATACAGTAGATCCTCCATCTGTGAAAGTACCTCCCCAGGCCCCCTCTATTTCGAATTCCTGGATCCGCCACTCTGGTCAGCAAAGTATACATTAATTACTGGCTACTAATATTGCTATTGTGCTTTATGTTTCATTACTTTGCTTGCTTTTATTATTTTTGTATGCTAGCTGAAGCTGATGGCTGCACTGTTAACACCTGTCTTAATGGAGGCACATGCTTTACTAGTAGTAATAGTGGTGTTGGGTATTTCTGTGATTGTCAGACAGGTTTCACAGGAAAAAACTGTGAAACAGGTAGGTATTTAATTCGCAATTATAACACCGGACACTCACTCCGCCCGACAACCGACGCGATTCTATGGAGAATGCAATGGAACGGCGCACGCATAATGGATCATATTCAATGATGATCCGTTGCAACTAGCAATCACTAGACGGCATCGTGTCTAGCGCTCACAGGGAACGGAGTTGGTTTTGATGTACGATGGCGGTACGATGGAGTGAGTGCCCGGCTTTAATGCGCTTCAATATAATGCTGATTACAATATACAATAGTTATAAACAAATGCAAAACAGTGAAGTACGTAGCAAAATGGTTTTATTGGAGCATTAGACAATTATTGAATCGCATTGGTACAGATAATAGTGCTTATTGAATCTTGTATGTTTTATGTATCTCATAATAGATATACCTTATATTCTCACATATAACACGAGGCTTAAATAGCAAAATATGATCGAAAAAATAGGGCATCGTATCGGCGCAACACATACAAATTTTTTATCTTTAAATTATGTTCATCTTATCATCCATAGCACGGAAGTTTACTAATGAAATGAAGCTAATAACTGTTAGTATGAATGAAAGCAAATTTTAAATGTGAGGAATTAATATTTTAATGAACATTTACAATCCCATAAAATGTTATTATTTTTAAGATTAGCCCTGTATTTGGCTCCATTTTAAGCCATCTAAATGCAGTATCAGTACCATAAAGACTAGAAGAGCAGCTTAGCTCAGTCGGCTAATCTTAGGCAGCCACTGTGTGTGCGCTGAACCGTGGAGATCTCTAGGCCCTTGGTTTAATTCCTATCGTTGCCTCTCCTTGTGTTTCAGCTGGAGGGCTGAAACACAAGTACAATTAGCGCACCGTCTTTCGGATGAGATGTTTAAGCCGTTGGTCCCGTGTGCATTTGTGGCTCATGTGCACGTTAAAAAACGCAGTACACTCTTCGGAAAAGAGTAGGGGATTGTCTCCCAGTGTACTGCCCAATCACTACCAGAACAACCCCACTGGAAATAAGTCCTCTTCTAGACTTTCGTGGGCTATCCTTGGTGTTTACACCGAATATATCCAATCCAATCCAAAGAGCAGCAAAAAGTAGGAATCCTAACAATGAAACTGGGGGTCATCTTATTTGTCACAGATTGCTTTATACGTGAGAATATATGGTATTTGCTTTAATATACGATGTTGCTTAACATGACTGGTATTATTTTTTTTCTTTTGCCTATTAACCTTTCTAACTTAAAACGAATATAGGACAAACTTGCAGTAACAGCCCCTGCCTTAACAGTGGTACATGCTTTACCAGTAATAATGGTGATGGATATTTCTGTGAATGTGCGATGGGTTTTACTGGTACAAACTGCCAAACAGGTGTGTATATAAGTTTGTACAGGAATGTGCAACAGGTTTAGGTGTTATGCTGGGTTTACATTATGTTCCCGGTGGCGACGGCAGCCATTTTTTCACCGTATTCAAGATTTGCTCGTTTTTTTCTATCATAGCTTGGTCTTTGTCGATTGCTTCTTGTAGTTTTAATTGTTGTGTTTTACCTATTTATGCTTCCCGTCCCACTACGGACCACCTCCAAGTTTTGTTACTTACTGTCAAGTTTGGTTGCATTCAACCCATTTTACTATGGCCTACTAGGTTTCTCATCCACATAGTGACTGCCAAGGTAAATTTTTTTACAGTTTAAAAAAACTGCGCTGGCATCCACAGCAAATCACGGCCTGTCATATTTGCCCATCTTGTCCATTGTCTCACCTAGCATTAGCAGACATAGGCTTTGACAGGGGTGAAGCTTAGACAGGTGTAGGTTTGGAAAGGTGTATGCTGACAAGTTTTGTGAACAGGTATGTAGGAGGCAACAGGTGTGTGAACCACTGATCTCTATTATAATAGCTGGATTGCTCATTGGCTGGTTTTATTGAAGCCACAGACGCCATGTTGGGAGGCCTAAGACAAGTTTCTTTTGGCATTTGTTTAAATTATTTTTGAAAATAACAATTTTAGCAGTACTTTTTAATAATACATTTAAATTAAGGTAATGATTTTTTTTTTCAAATCATCTAACCACTCAACACGAATGTTTATGCAGTTTGAAAAAGCGCAAGTAAAGTTGATTGTTAGTAATGCACGTCACTATAACAATGTGACTTTGCTTGCGCTTTTAACAGTCCAGGTATTATAGTAGAGATCAGTGGTATGAACCCAGTTGTAAGTGTGGGTAGGGTAGGTATAGAAAGGTGCTGGTATGAACAGGTGTACAGTAGGTGTGGACAGTTCTTATTACTGTATTAACAAGATTATGAATTGGACAGGAATTTTTAGAGAACTGTAGGTATTGATTGTGTAGGTGTGGACAAGTGTGTAAACATAGGCCTACTTCAGACTGGGTGGATAAACCCGGCTCAACTCACTGGGTTTATCCACCTGCCAGTCTGAACTAGGTGGATTATCTCAAGCCGGACTGTGTTCCTGTAGTAACTAGGCCTGGCGCGCCACCGTGTTTAACTTTTCTAAGCCGGGCTTTAATCGTTGCAGGGGTCTGGCATTGACTTCCGGGTAACAAAATGTCCAATCAGAATTCAATTACATACGCTGTGAGCGAGCGCACGTTTTGCGAGGAGCAATGTTTGGAAACACGTTTCCTGGTTATGGTTCATTATTATGCAAATTCTCGCCTGGCTAAACCCGCTAGAACGCCCAGCAATGTTAAGCCGGGCTTAACTTAATCCTGGCTTATCTCCAAGTCTGAACGTAGCCATAAGTGTCAGTGTGGTTGGTCTACCATTTATTTTTGAACAGGTGTAGACATGAATGGGGTAGGTCCTAGTAGGTATGTGCAGACATATGTGTGTGCATAGGTCCTAGGTTGTGCAAACAGATGTAGGAATAGACAAGTATTGGTATAGTGGTGTAGGTATGGACAGGTATTACAGGTGTAGGTATAGACACGTGGAGGGGTCCAAGGTAAAGAAGGCATTTTTTGATAAGTATTTTATTTACAGTAAGTATCGGAAATACAGTACCATACTTATTTTGTTTAAGATTAGTTAATTTCATATTGTGGATAGTTGATATTGTTGATTTAAAAGTTTTGTATAAAGAAATTAATGTGCTTAAAAAATTATTTTGTAATAAGATTAATTCTGTTATACTGTTACTATTGTTGTAGTAGCCGTCATCTTCGGAAGACACATGGTCATCATTGACAGGATCCATTGATAAAATCTGGTGTTTATACTTCGAGAGCCACCATTACGCTACACAAATGTATTTCAGTTATTTTTTAAATTTATATTTTTAATTTGTTTAAATTTTGTTTTATTGATTAAAACAACTTCCCTTCCCGACAGGTACTCTTCCTCCTGGTAAGAAGGATCCCGGAACTCATCGTGCTACAGTATATATAATATATTATATTTAATAATTAATAAAAGATTTTAATTTTATTCCTTTAATCTGGATTTTTTTCTTTTTACGAAAAAGTCAGTAATGTGTCTTTGTGTCGCCATTGTTTAGCCATTTAAAATTTCAAAAATGTCAAAACTGTTATGTTTTTTGTTTCTTTCTTCAAAGCTTCATCACCATGTGCTATCAATGAATGTATGAATGGAGGAACTTGCATAATAACATCATTTAGTAGTTACATGTGTCGATGCCCATCTACGTACACCGGGAATAAATGTGAAACAGGTAAAAAATGATAACTATTTGAGCGTGATTTGTTTTCCATCAATGTTGTTTACTTGCTTACTTACTTCTGCCTGTTGTGCCTTCTGGCACATAAGGCAGCATCAATATTGTTTACTGTACACTTATTGTTATTAGTGTTTACTGTACACTTATTGTTATTAGTGTTTACTGTACACTTATTGTTATTAGTGTTTACTGTACACTTATTGTTATTAGTGTTTACTGTACACTTATTGTTATTATTAGTGAGCTTTCGATCCATGACGGTAGACAGGAGAGGACGGTAAAATGGTACAAAAATGTATCTTCGGGAAGCAATGCACCGGGAACCAGGGAATGTTTAAATTGTGTGTGATGCATGACAGACGAAACCTGGGCCTAAACCTTTCAGCTTTCTGTGCAAGCAGCCTCTCCTTACCTAAAATAACTGTTACACTCGTCATCATTGTATCCGTTTAAATCAAATGGGGCATAGTTGTGCTGGAAATCTGAATTTCTTGACGTATTTATTTCATATAAAAACACAAATTCTGCATCATCAAGAAAGCCATATAAATACGCATTTTCAATGTTTTCACAAACTACACGTAAATTTGGCATTCTCAGTTCCTTAGATCGCGTACCACGCTAGGCTAAGAAAAAGTTTGCAAGTCATTCGACATTAACTTGAGGGCGTTTGTGTATGAGCCACCGTCATGCAATGGGTAGAATGATTGAAACATGTTTTCACAACAGGACGGGAGGCATTTGTTACGGTCAGGAAGCTCTCCGTACCCATTGCCCACCGTCGTGAATCGAAAGCTCAGGATTCTTATGAAGTGGCTGTGTATATGTAGCAACCAATTTTGAGGTGAATGAACTCTGATAAATCTTACTCCACACTATCAAGTCTTAATATGGCAAATTTGTGTGATTTACCAATATATTATGACATGATCATGCCCATATATGGGTGTGATATGACATCACCATTCCCATAATGATAAATTTAGTGTGAACAGAGCTTAAGGCCCTGTCCACATTATCAAATTTTTTTTTTTTTTTTAACTGTTGCTTGCCCATATATAGTCATGATGTGCCTATATATGGTCATGATGTGATGTCATCATGACCATATTTAGGAATGTCACATGTGTTTGTCGAATAAAATTTGATAGTCTGGAAAGGATATTTGTTTGAAGATTAATGTATGTTGGCACTCTATTTTGTTTTTTTTTCTCTTTCTGACTTTCACTTTAATTAACTACACATGACTACACATATTAATTCATACATTTTGCCACAGCTATTAACACTGTGGCACCACAGCTACCTTGTGCAACATCACCATGTTTAAATGGAGCCACTTGTTTTAACTTACCTTCTGGGGGATATTTTTGCACGTGCTCTTCTGGCTACTCAGGCCCAACATGTGCATCAGGTAGGCCTAGGATATATTTTTTTTCTTTGTTTCAACATGAGAAATTAAGGGTTGTTGTAGACTAAGAATATAGAATGTTGAATGTATTTAATGACTAAGATTAACCCCCCCCCCCCCCCCCTCTTTCTGAATTTTTAAAATGTTAGTTGTTCTTTTTAAAATGAATTAATTAATCTTTTGGTACACCATGTATAATAATATGGTTTTTGACAATCAACCAGTGGTTTTGACTAAAAAAAACACATATAGTGTACTGGAAGTTTTTCTTTTTTGTGGTCCCTTTTTTATATATTATTTGTCATGTAAATAATGATGGGTTCAATGAAAACCCATTCCTTTCCCGTGATTAGGCATGTAATATTTTGTGAATAGTGATGATGATGCCGATGACAACATTGATAACTACAACAACGGCAATGATAACGCTAATAATCATTATACAATAATTATTCTGTTTTAGACGCTCTAGGTTGTATTATAGGTTGTATTACTAGGAATGAGCTAATTACTAGATTAAAACATGTCAACATAGATATGAATATTAATTTTTTTTTCTTAAGTCATATATTGTAATCGTACAATCAAACATCAGACACAATAGTAACAAGAAACAAAATTAAAGAAAAAGAGGATGAATAATTACAAAGTGACTATCAAGTCGAGGTCCATTATTGTCACTTCATACTAATATATCTGGTAGTGTTAAGATAGAATTTCATACACATATGTGGCAAAGACAAGCCAAAGCAGTCACTTGTTGCAAATTATTTTTTGGAGATAATGGCCAAAACATGCTGGTTTTTCAAAATTTTGGAAATCTATTTTATTGCACTAATCTAACCTTTATATTATCTATATATCATGCTATGGTGTTATTTTTCCCATTTCCAATGTTAAAACAACAATTCTTTTTATGATTTGGTGATGGTTTCTGCCCAAGAAATGCTAGAAATCATAAACTTTAAAGGCTGATTTCTCAAATATTGTTCTTTAAACAGCTGTATGTTTAAACTCCTGTAACTTCATAACAAAATGTCCGATTTAAATGATTCTTTTACCATTTTATAGCTCTCATTCTATTCTTTAACCCTGTATTAATAACTGGTTTGTCTTGTCTTTGCCAAATATGATGTTGTGCCAAAGTGGGCAGATTTAATTTTCTTTGGCTGAGAAACAAGTGTATAACTATCACGTGATAATACCTAATCTACTTTTTCATTCACCTTCATTAATAATTCTTCAATCATTCTTTTTCACTTCTTTTCTAACCCTTCTTTTTACTGTCTATGCAATCACTGAATGTTAATACATAGCATCGGGGAAAACACTGCCATGTGACTATCTACCTTGTCTGTATCAGGGTGTTTGCATGAATCTCGACAGTGGATCATACATATGCCTTTGTTTGCGTGGTTATTCAGGCAGACACTGTGAACAAGGTAACAATTGGGCCTTTTTGTTACATGTGTGCGTAATTGTATGCTTATTTTATAGTGTTTTGTAATGATATTATGCTGTCACATAACTGCCTAATTCAACTATTATTACTGTAGGCCATTCTACTGTTTCTACCACCCCATCCCTCATTGACATACTTTCATAATGCCAACCTAGCACCAACACCACCACTACCATCATTACCATAACCCCCATCACCACCACTGGTACACAATGACCTCTATCCACTGCCACTACGACCACCTCACCATCCCCATTTGACTTCTTTATCAGTTTTTAATATTCTTGAAACCTATATTCAGCTAGACTAAAATTTAAACCATGGAATATCTCACAGTATGTTGGGAATATTTTCCATGATAAAGCTATGTTCACATCAAGCCCGGATCCAGTCCGGAGCCTGGACAAATTAATGAGTTTTTGAATGCTGCTTTCACATCGCGCACGGAACACAGTTATTCAATGTCAAGTACTTATGCGTTTGAACCAACCAAACTTATTACTGATTGGTCTAACGAAAAACAAATGTACGATTTCACGATACAAAGGGCTCACAGAGCCATCGCTCTGGATCCGGAGTCCGGATTGGAAATTGTACAAATTTGATGTGATCGGTCCTATTCCTTACCACTGAACCCATTTTTGACTATTTTTTGTATGGGCACCAGAATAGATCCGGGCTTTGGTGTGAATGTAGCTTAAACTATCTTAAAATCAGTGCTCTACTCAAATACATCTGCATTAAAAAAAATATTTTATGGTACTTACAGTGTTTTTATTGAATTTACTAGAACTATATCATTATGAATTAATCATCATCATCTGCTCTAACCAAGCACTATATTTCAATGTATTGACTATTTATTAACTGTTTATGTTTGTTTATTTTTTTTTTATCTGATTGTTTATTTACCTTTGTCTTCTGATTATTTATCAATTTGTAGTTTGTAACTTTACTGTATGTTTAAGTTTTGTATTTGTTTATGTAGCGTTAGTTTTAAAGAGGAAAGAGTACAAAATTATTTGTTCAGGCTAATTTCCTATTCTCTTTCTTGGTAAATGATATAACTTGCATGCCGGATTATTATTATTTATCAAAAAATATAGAATAATACGTAGGGAGGATTAAAGCCACGCTCTGATGGGAAAAAATTTGTTGTTGTACAACTGGTTTCTCTAAGACACAAAAAGGGTGTTTGACGAAAAAATTTGGAAGGGATTTTTGAATATTAAAAAATTGGGGGGCTGGGAAGGTCCAACTACCATTTTCTACCCTTTTCCACCTTTCCTCCCAGTTTTTAAATATTCAAAAATCTGTATCTTATTAACTGTTCCCTAGTTTTTAGTGAAATACCCTTTTCGTTGTCTTAAAATAAACCATTTTATTTTCTGCGAAGCCTGGCTTTAAACTGTGGGGTAAAAAATACAGGCCAAGATCACAGTTTATGCAAAAACTAGTATAAGACTTGAGTGCTGCACTACAGCAGTAGTACTAGTGAAAAACACTAGAAAAACAAGGGAAGAACCCCAAGCCAGTACCAAAACCGCAGTATGGGGATAACCCCTCGTTGCTGATCAGGGATCTGTGAAAATGTACCCTGTCAAGCACCGGCCGTTGAGTCTCGGCCATCTTAGAACTTGGAAAACTGGAACTTGAAAAGAGCTAGCTGGCAGGAATGAAAAAGAAATTTTTTTTAATGAGATTTAACCAAAGAGATGGATGACGACTCACGAATAGATAATGGATGGATTGGTGAAAAAATGTAAAAGGTCAGCTTCAAAGAAAAACTATTTCTTGGAGTTTGTTTTTTATTTAATATTTTGATTTAAAGACAAGGCAGAGTATGGACTTTATGGAATGACTGCTCTGGTTTTTCTATAATTCCTCCTAAAATACATTTTCATGCTTGTACTGTAGCTAATATAGTGGACTCATGTGACCCATCCCCGTGTCAAAATGGAGGAATATGTCAACAACAACCGAATGACCAATCAAGTTACAGCTGTTTGTGTACAAATGGTTTCTCTGGGACTAACTGCGAAACAGGTTTGAGTGACTGGAATTATATAGCTAAAATTTTCTGTACCATGTTTGACTTTCCAATTAGTGTTGGCTAGATTACAGTAGTTAAGTTTACAAGCTCAGTAGATTTTCACATAATTTTCAAGTTTTAATTCCTTTGATTTTTTTTTTATCTTCTTTACATTGTGATTGTTGTCGTTGTTGTCGTCGTCATTGTTGTCATTATGGTGTGCTGCTGTTACCTAATTTTTGTTATGATTATTAGTGTATTTTTTTTATCCTATCATTTAATTTTTATTATAATATCAGTTGTCAGTGTTATATTATCTTGGTCAATAACTTTTCCTTTCAGTTCTTCGTTTATCATAATTGGTATTTTTGTTACTTAATTTTTTGAATGTCATCAGTGTTACATTGTCCAGCACAGGTGGGAAAAGTGCGGCCTACAGGCCAGATGCGGCCTGATGGTAATTTTGATGTGGCCCACAAAAATTATTTAAAATCAGTGTGCGGCCCGCCAACAATTTTTGGATACAAAACACATTGTTTTTTATGGCCCGACCTGTAAAAAGTTATTAAAAACGGAGCATAAAGTGGTTTAAAAGCAGTGCATACATGTTTTGGGAAACATCAAGGTTTGGGTCAGCCCTCAGTGTAAAATCCAAATTTCATTTTGGCCATCTGACCCACTTTTCTTCCCACCCCTGCTGTACAATAGCCTTTCAATAATATAAACAGTCTTGCACCTTATTTTGTGTCGTACAATTCAAAACTTTTCCTTTCATTTCTTTATTGATTAACTTCTCTTCCTTTCCTATCATTTTTACTTGTTATTTTCCTTTAGGAGGTAATCTTGGATCTTGCGATTCGCAACCATGTCAAAATGGTGGCACATGTTTCACCGGGTTTAATAACGGCAATTACGTTTGCCAGTGCCTTAGTGGCTATACTGGCACTAACTGTGAGACCCCAGGTAGTATATCTGATAGATTGGTAATGTTCCTATTGTTTCATTTGACCTTTGCTGCTCTGTACACTATAAAATGTTTTGCACTTCAATCAAATAGGCACTGTCTCGGTTAAGCCTGTCGCCAGACTTGATATTTGCGTTATACGCTGCTCTAAAATGCTGCAGCATTGATTAGAAATGTACATGTTACTGTTAGCTATATACTATTAATTTATTTTCAATAGCTTATTCTAATTTCATTTTATGGATAAATAGTTGGTCTTTTTGTTGGTGATTTTTCAAGATATAATTCTAAATGTTTTAGTGACTATACCATATTTTTTCAATACTATAAATAGTACTTTTTGGTTCATTGTTTTGCTTGTATTTCAGGTAGCTAATAATTTGCATGTATTTTTGTATCCCATTCTGTTGATTTTTCCTTTTCTTTCATTTTTTCAGTTTATTAGATTGTTATCCTTTCCATTCTTCTTTCATATTTTTTCCTTTAGGATTTTGCATATTATTTCCGTGTCAAAATGGTGGTCAGTGTGTCTCCACAACTAGTGGTTATGTTTGCCAGTGTGTGAATGGATTTACGGGCACTAACTGCGAGACCCCAGGTAGTATATCTGCTCTTAGATGGGTAATGTTTCTGTTGTTTCTAGTGTCATTTGACTTTTGCTGCTCTGTAAATTATAATTGCTCTATTAAACACCTGTGCCAAATAAGTACCCTCTCAAATAAAGTGTTAGTGATTTTCCAACATATTATTCTAAATGTAATAATGGTTGTACAATATTCTTTAAATACTATTTGTACTTTTTGGTTCATTGTTATGCCTATATTTCAGGTAGCTTATTTTGCATGTATTTTGGTATCCAATTCTGTTTATTTTTCTTTTCCTTTTATTTTTTTAGTTTGTTAGATTTTCATCCTTTTAATTCTTCTTTATGTTTTTTTTTTCTTTTAGGATCTTGCGCATTATTTCCATGTCAAAATGGTGGCCAGTGTCTCCCCACAACTAGTGGTTATGTTTGCCAGTGTGTGAATGGATTTACGGGCACTAACTGCGAGACCCCAGGTAGTATATCTACTGTTAGATGGATAATGTTTCTGTCGTTCCTAGTGTCATTTGACACTGCTGTGTTTTATTAAGCAACTCTATCTGACCAACTTTTATGCCCTCTCCTGCTGTACAATACTGTAGTCTTTCAATAATATAAACAGTCTTGCACCTTATTTTGTGTTGTACAATTGTTTTTTACTAACTTTTCCATTCATTTTTTATTGATTAACTTCTCTTCATTTCCTTTCATTTTTACTTGTTATTTTCCTTTAGGAGGTAATCTTGGACCTTGCAATACGCAACCTTGTCAAAATGGTGGCACATGCTTCACCGGATTTAATAACGGCGATTACTTTTGTCAGTGCCTTAGTGGCTATACTGGCACTAACTGCGAGACCCCAGGTAGTATATCAGCTCTTAGATGGGTAATGTTCCTATTGTTTCTAGTGTCATTTGACCTTTGCTGCTCTGTACACTATAAAATGTTTTATTAAGCAACTTAATCAAATAAGCGCCCTCTCAGTTAAGACTGTCACCAGACTTGTTTTTTCCGTTAAGCACAGCTCTCAAATGCTGTGGCATTTGTGAGAAAAGCACATGTCAGTATTAATAATAGATATATACTGTAGTATTGATTTTTTTTTTCAATAACTGTTATTCTAATAATTTTATGCATAAATACTTTAGTTGGTATTTTTGTTGGTGATTTTTCAAAATATAATTCTAAATGTATTAGTGATTGTACAATATTCTTGCAATGCTATAAATAGTATTTATTAGATCATTGTTATGCCTATATTGTTGGTAGCTTATTTTGCATGTATTTTTGTATTCATTTCTGTTCATTAACTTTTCCTTTCATGTTTTTAGTTTATTAGATTCTCATTCTTTCCAATCTTTTTTATTTCTTATTTTTTTCTTTAGGATCTTGCGCATTATTTCCGTGTCAAAATGGTGGCCAGTGTCTCCCCACAAATAGTGGTGGTTATGTTTGCCAGTGTGCGAGTGGATTTACTGGCACTAACTGCGAGACCCCAGGTAATATATCTGCTGTTAGATGGGTAATGTTTCTGTGGTTTCTAATGTCATTTGACTTCTGCTGCTCTGTAAACTAAATGCTGTATTAAACACCTGTGCCAAATAAGCACCGTCTCAAATAAAGTGTTGGTGATTTTTCAAAATCTAATTCTAATTGTAATAATGGTTGTACAGTATTCTTTAAATACAATAAATAGTACTTTTTGGTTCATTGTTATGCCTATATTTCAGGTAGCTTATTTTGCATGTATTTTTGTATCCAATTCTGTTTATTTTTCTTTTCCTCA
>NW_022705472.1:167921-183729 GCF_011630105.1 Anneissia japonica
AGACCCCAGGTAATATATCTGCTGTTAGATGGGTAATGTTTCTGTGGTTTCTAATGTCATTTGACTTCTGCTGCTCTGTAAACTAAATGCTGTATTAAACACCTGTGCCAAATAAGCACCGTCTCAAATAAAGTGTTGGTGATTTTTCAAAATCTAATTCTAAATGTAATAATGGTTGTACAGCATTCTTTAAATACAAGAAATAGTACTTTTTTGGTTCATTGTTATGCCTATATTTCAGGTAGCTTATTTTGCATGTATTTTTGTATCCAATTCTGTTTATTTTTCTTTTCCTCTCATTTTTCTAGTTTGCTAGATTTTCATCCTTTCCATTCTTTTTCTGTTTTTTTTTACCTTTAGGATCATGTGCATTATTTCCGTGTCAAAATGGTGGCCAGTGTCTCCCCACAACTAGTGGTTATGTTTGCCAGTGTGTGAGTGGATTTACAGGCACTAACTGCGAGATCTCAGGTAGTATATCTGTTGTTAGATAGGTAATGTTCCTATTGTTTCTAATGTCGTCCCCACAAATAGTGGTGGTTATGTTCAGAGTGTGGACAGTGTTAAATCTATGTCATAATTTAAAAGAAATTTTTTACTAGGTTTTTAATTTCTTTTTTTTATTTTGAGAATTTTCAAGTAAATATTTCCTTTAGCTGGATTTTTTATCTACTTAATGCCTGAGATTTATGCTAGATTGTTTGCTCGTTTGTTATTTAGTAACCGCATGCTCCAGTAATCCGTGTGTGAATGGTGGTCAATGCTTCATCAGCAATTTAGATGCTAGTCAATATTTTTGTGAATGCCCATTTGGGTTCAGTGGTAGAATGTGCCAATCAGGTTTGTTGCTATTTTATGTAAAGTCCTGTTCAGACATGTGACATACCTAAATATGGTCATGATGACATCACACCATGACCATTTTATCCGGTTTATTTTGGAACAGTGCCGCCGCCATCTCGCAACTTACTGGGGGACTTCCAGCAGCCTAGCCTAGCCTGAGCAGCTAGCTAGTGTCAAATAGAGCGTCGCGCACACACTGGTAACTACGTAGCGTGAAGTGCGTAGGCCTCTGGAAGTCCCCAGTGGTACAGTAGTTGCCAGGTTATCGGAAATTTTCTTTTCCAATTTTCGCAAAAATGGTCTATAGGCATATTATGACTATATATAAGCATTTCAGAGTGTGGACAGTGTTAAAGCTTATTTATGAATAATTATATAAAAATCTTTCATAATAATAAAATATAGATTTATAAAATTTAATTTGGCATAATTTATCAAAAACAAATACACTAAATTGTATCGTGAACATAAAAAAAGAATTGCCAGAATGTTTTGGAAATAACACTTTTAATAAATGGACACACAATTTTCCATTTTGCATTGTGTCATCTGGCAACTATCTTAAATATAATTGCAAATGGTAAAGACCAGGTTGGAAAAGATTGTGTTTTGGCTTTTGCCCCTTAGCAGGTCCAAAATAATGATAAATTGCATTAAATTTGAATATTCTTTATTTGTTTTATTAAAAATTTGACACAAAATATAGTGTTGAAGAGGAAACCATGGACCGACGGCCCAACACAAAAAGTGTGTATCTCTTCGAAAGACAAACAAATTCGTTTTGTTTAATCTTTTAAATCTCAACATAAATGTCATGCATGAAAAT
Source organism: Anneissia japonica (assembly GCF_011630105.1). Lineage (NCBI taxonomy): Eukaryota > Metazoa > Echinodermata > Crinoidea > Comatulida > Comatulidae > Anneissia > Anneissia japonica. The sequence continues at coordinate 169,591 of NW_022705472.1, forward strand.
AGATTAAAGCTGTATTTTTGTTATAATGTATTGTTAATTTTGCACTTTTATGTTTTCTTTTGATTTACTTTGGCTTTTTTGCTTTGAAAAATGTAACTAGCTCTTACGTGTACTAGTAGCCCTTGTTTGAATGGTGGTACATGCTACACATTATTTGTCGGTAGTGGTTTTTATTGTGAATGTCCTAATGGCTTTACTGGTGATAACTGTGGGCAAGGTAAGCAAACAAATTAATTTCATTTATTGATATTCATTAATTTAATAAAAAATATTGTCATGAAGGTGAATATCTTAAATAAACATGTATTTTAATTATAATAATAATGTATGATTTCATTTATTTGGTCCAAATAACAATACAACAGACAAACACAAATTACCATAGAGAGGAAAATAACACTCATTGGCCAGACAGGATTTTCAAAAATTCAAACATTTTTTTCTTCTATCTTTTTTCAGCATAATATCATGCATTGAAGTAGATTACAGCTGTATTTTTGTTAAAATGTATGATAATAATAACTACTGTATATATAATATAACAATAATAATTATTAATATTGTTACAGTGTATTGTTATTTATTAAATTGAGAGCTATGCTACATGATGTACCATTATGTCCTTTATTCAAACACACACACACATAAATCTCACCGCATAGGAGTGTACCTATTTGATTGCTTGAAGAATACAATTAAAAATACTGTTAAACAAATGATTAAATTCCCTTTTCATAACCCATCTCATATAAGCTATAATACACAATTGAACATACTGTTAACAAAGTTATTAAATCACTTATTTTCAATAGCTGGAATTATTACCCATCTTTCTAACCCATTTTTTGACGAATATTATAATTTCACACTTGTGTAGAAAGGAATGTGGAGGGTTAAAGATTATTAAATTGATTATGGTTTAAAAAAGTTACTAAATTCCTATGAAATCTCTATCCCAAATGACTTCTTTTCAATAGCCGGAATTTATTACCTATTTTTTTAACCCATTTTCTGACAAATATTATTCCTTTGCACTTTTGTAGAAAGGAATGCGGACAGTTAAAGGTTATCCTGGATTATTATCTAAATAAAATGATACCATTTCCCGGATGTTTACAGATTAATGACACAATATGCATTAGTAGGGATCACTTATTTGAATAACTCTACTGTATTTTGATTTTAAATTGGTAGCTGGCATTGTGTGATGTATATTAGTTGCAGCAGATAAGATTAGAGATCAATGCAATTTGTGTTTATATATCAATACTTGTTTATATTTAGTTTATCCTATTTAAATATAATTTTATTTATAATAATATGTTTATTATGATAATATTAATTTAATATGTTGGTAACCATATGTATGTAATGTAATGTGTAATGTAGGTAGATTTATATAGCGTGTTATATCAAAGTCGAAGTGCTGAAGGTGTCGACTAGCTCATACAATATCTTGCTTCTCCGCTAAGAGTCTCTTCATGAATAAGCTATCCGGTACACCGGTACCACTTACTCTAACCTGTCCACAACAGGGGCCATATGGAACAATACGCCACGGTAACCCCCTATACTCATCTTGAAAGATGTACTGGGTGTCTTTAAAGAGTCAAATTGTGTACTATGAGCCTACAGTTTTAAAATAGTCCTTATACAAAAAGACTTGTTCCACCACAAGAAGCAAGCACGTCGATATTATGGCTGTACGCATACGCATAGTGCTCTTCACAATTAAGTCTTATGTATCACATTATTACTCCTGTCATTGGAATAACGATTAGTGGAGGACATAATTAACTGTTTTATTGATTACTAAATACATACCAAGCTCCAAATCAATTCCTCATAAATATTGCATTATATAAATTAGCATTGGGTACAAACAAATGTCTGTCTAACATATCTGGTGAAGTGACCCTAATTCTGAAGCCTGACATATGCTCTACCATACTACCTAACTTCAAAAGACCCATCACCACACAGACTAGACCTTAAATGAAGCTCCTTAAATACACGTCTCTTTTTTTTTTCAAGTGTTTTTCATTTTTTTACCTGTATTTCAGTGTACTCTTTTAAACATTAAAACAAACTTTTTAAAAACATCTGTGCAGGTGATCAAAATATTATTATTTAATACTCACCATTGTGATCTCATTTTTTGTCTGCTTTATATTAATCTGTTTATAATTATTCACTTATTATTGATGTTCTAGCACCTGCTTTCTTCGATAAGAAGACGCTTTATAAATTCCAATTACCTATAATTATTTTAGAATAAGTGTGAAAAGTATACTTCTGTATTTTTTTCTTTTGTTCATTGTTTTAAAACAATTTAAACTGAACAGCAGGACATGAAATGTAGACTTAACAAACCACATGGTTTCTTTGCCAGTGTCAACAATACTTGTTTAAAAGTCAACATTAGTTATTTAAAACGTCCTTCTGTTGTTGTTAACGTGTGTATACTGACCAATTCACATCCACTCATCTGTTGTGTATTGTGTGTTTTGTTGTGAAAGGTATTGACGTATGCTACTTATGAAGAAAAGAACTAAATATTCTCATATTCCCACTCCTTGCTCTATGTAATTGGAAACCACGTATTTATATAATCCTCCCATAGAATTCAAATATTTTTACTACTTTATTTGAATTTTTATTAGAATTAGCCATACTGCAAGCAGAATATTTGGTGATAAAAGGCAAGGCCCAAAGCTATTATTAATTCTTTAAAACTTAAACACAAATACAGACAAAATTGCTGTAAAATAGCCTTATTTGATATACAGGCATGGATCCAGGATTTGTTGTAAGTTTTATTATTTATTTATTATTTATTACAACATTTTAGGATACAAGTACAGTAGTTGGGGCTACCACAAATTTCAGATAGTTTGATGAATAACCTAAACTAGGGGAGTATGGTCCTTTCATGATCCGAGTGTGGTTGAAAAAGTAATACTTTCAGAGGCCCTAAATAAATAAATATAAAACCCCTGTCTTTATCTGCCCCTGATAAAAAGTACACACTTTAAGTCGCACAACTCTATACTATTTCACCACATTTGCAGGTACATTGATAGAAGTTAAGTGTAATAGAATGTGAATAGGTCAGAGGTTATGACAAGAGTTTATTTTCATTCTGTATCGTGGCAAGGACGTCATTGTTAGGTGTCTTTGAAGTACACAATAAACACCTAATAAAATTATATTCTTACTATTGTATTTTTTTATGTATATTATTGTGCAATGTGTTATTTTCCAGCTTGTAAAAGAATAACATGACTTTAATTAAGTTACAATTGATGATATGCAAACTCAGCCTTGATCCCTCTACCAGATCACATTTAAAATAAATGATTCATTTACATTGAAATAACTTTTTGTTTAGTTGTGAATGTTGCCTGTTTGAGTGGACCCTGTTTGAATGGCGGAACATGTTCATTACTCGGAACTGGATATGTTTGTAACTGCCTCCCCGCCTTTGCTGGAATGCGTTGTGAAAGCAGTAAGTTTTTACTTTTTATAGTTTTTATTTTGTCTGCATTTCTGTTCCAATGACACATCAATATTTATTTGTACAGTATTACCATGTAACATTTTTTTCCAGAAATACAATTTGGATTTGGATTTTTATTCAAGTGAAGAAATTTCGAGACATATCAAGAATAATTTTTACAGGTGTTTTGTTATTTTTTTTTATTGTATTCATTACAAATCTTCTCAGGTGCTCCATATTAGATATATAAGCACTCTAAATAGGTCATAGACAAAACAGAACTCTGTTGTATTATGACTTATATATAATACGTATTATTGATTTCAGTCAAGTATGATAATACTATAGTGATAATAGGTTGATGTCATATATAGTGCGGACAGATGACGACGCTACTCACTTGTCTATTCTGAATATGAAAATACCAAGTACAGTGCTGGCACGGGGGGGGGGGGGGGGGGNNNGTGTCAGTTGGCCCTTGATTTAGGCGCCTTATTGTACAAGTCTGCAAATTTTTGGAGCCCCAGTTTCATTAGTCTTTAGTTTATTGATTGTGTTTGGTAGTCAATAATAATAATATTTATTTATTCTTTCGTTATACTGTAGGCACTTTCAGTACTATTACATTAATTTTCAAAGTGGTACAGTTAAAACCACAAAAATATGTACAATATTTTATAATTATATAATAGAGAGAGCAGCTTAGCTCAGTCGGCTAATCTGGTGGTAGCCACTGTGTGTGCACTGAACCGTGGAGATCTCTAGGTCCCCGGTTCAATTCCCATCGCTCCCTCTCCTTGAGTTTCAGCTAGAAGGCTGAAATACAAGTTACAATAGTGCGTCTTTCAGATGAGACGTTTAAGCCGTTGGTCCTGTGTGCATTATGGCCCATGTGCACGTTAAAGAACGCAGTACACTCTTCGGAAAAGAGTAGGGGATTGTCTCCCGGTGTACTGCCCAATCACCACCAGAAGGACCCCACTGGAAATAAGTCTTCTTCTAGACTTTCGTGGGCTATCCTTGGTGTTTACACCGAATAAATCCAATATAAAGAATTGTTTAACAAAAATTAAAAGAATACAAATATTCGATTTTAGTTTGATATATTCTTGACAAAGAGAACTACAGGTATTATCAGTTAGAATGAAATAAATAGCATGCTGTACTCTATATTAGGTTATATGTAGGATTGCTATTCTGTATGTCTGTGTGGTTGGTGGTGGCCAAAGATTGGTCCATACTAAATATTTCCAGGTTGCTGTGCAGTACTTAACCATTCATATACTTAATATGTTTTTAAGGTTTTAAAAAGCAATGCCTTTTACTGCATCAACATTAATTTTCACACCTGAAGATTATTATTGTTGGCATAAAAAATGTTTTGTTTTTGTCAATTTTTTCAGGATTTTTTTTTTTTTTATACATGCGTATCCATTTTACACCCAACAAAATAAATGCCTTCCTAGAATAAACGGCCCTTAATAACCCTTCTCAACAATAAACCCCGAGGGGCGTTTATTCAAATATATTGTTACATGATAATTAGGACTCAAGTCTATATAGACTTTTTTTATTCCTTGTTTCGCGTACTTAATATTTTTTTAAAGATTATCGGAGGAGGGCGGAATAAGAATAAAAATAAAATTTTGTTTTCTTATTTAGCAAATAGTTTCAGACGGAGGTGAAAATAAAAATTAAATTTTATTGGTGAATTTAAAATTCGATGATTAAATGCTTCAAATTGATGTACAGTAATTAGGAGGAAATATACAGTACATATCTTATCTTTTCAGATTTCAAGACAGCGACAGCGGAGGGCGTAATAACATTTTTTTAAATTATTATTATTTTTTTTTAATTTCCACTTTTTCGTGGCGGCGGGTGCGCTAATTTGGCCAAAAATAAAATTTTATTTTTATTTGAAATCAATAATATCTGCAGTCGGGGGGATCGCTAAACAAGGTCTAAAGAAAGTCTCGTCTAAATTTTACTGATGAAAATTAATAAGGTTCTATGGTAGCAATGGCATGTTTAAGTCTATTGGTACATCACATGCATATCCCACAAAAGTAAACATGTCTCAAGTCTTACTTTTGTGGTTTTTGTATGAGATATTTTTTAAAAACTCTTAATGTTTCCTAATTCTTCCATGGCAGACAGTGTTTTTAAGTTTGTAATGTGTAATGTAAATGAATTTAATGTAAGTAATATCATTTTCCTTGTATGTATTGTTTGTGTGTTTTATTAACTAAACCTTGTACACATTTTTTTAATAAGATGCGATGGATATATGCAGCTCGCATTTGTGCCAAAATGGTGGCTCATGTGAAGGACATGTGACATACTACCGATGCATTTGTCCGGCGGAATTCACTGGCGAAAATTGCGAGGAAGGTCGGCCAATGGCATGCTTCTGAATGTTATAAATACCATTTTAGTGGCCTTGATATATAATAACAGTTACCATACTAATGCTTTCCATAGTAATATAATTAGCATTAGCATGCAGGTGGTCTTTCTGATCATTTGCATACATTATCTACTGGCAGTGATTTTGCATATTCATTATTTGTAGTAATGGAGACTTATATTTCTTCTCTAAATTGACAACTTAGTTTATACATTGTGTAGGCACTGTGGATAATAACATGATGATGCAGACGATTGTACATCTGTATGCAAACGATAGAGAGAGTGTACTTTAGTGTTACTAGCGGTAGTCTAGTAGATGTAGGTGATGTATGTTGATGTTTAACTTGTAGCATATTCCTCTATGCTGTTTGACGATTTGTTTACTTATCATAGACTGAGATATAGACCTAATTTAAATTAAATATCTTGTGTAGAATGCTAGAAATATAATTCCCTAACATTTGCTTTAAATCGTACTAGCTATTTATATACTGACACTATACTGTTCAGAGGAGATAGAATATATCATATTTTCTTAATCTAAAGTGACAAAGAATACTAAATTTTTAACCAATCCTAACACATATTTGAATATATCTATATTTAATTGTATTTTCATTTTAAAAATGTATTTTCTTTATTCAGTATTTGAACCTAAACGTAATGAACGGAATTGATCATTTGTCTTTAAAGTCTCTAAAACAACAGAGTAATATAAGATAAAATAATAACATGAAAAACATTATTCTCTTAAACATCTTTTTGTGTTTTGTTTTGTTTTATTTGGCGCGAATAGATAAAAATTTGAAAACCATCTAAGAGAATTGTAGATAAGCTAAATGTAACTAATAATATATATATAACATTGCAGCATGAAAATATGAGATAATAACTGAATAATATTCAACCAAAATACATAAAAATAGTATATTATAAGGACTAATCTATAAATTATTATCTAAAATGACACAAATAAAAAAGAATCCTTTAAAATTTCTTTTGGTAGTTATGTTTTGATGTATATAATTTGAACAAATTAATTATAAATTACCTAGGTTTAGACTCCCAAACAATTAAATGAGTTTAAATAAGACAATACAATTATATATAAAGGAAATGTAAATAACTATATTAATATGTTTATTTTGAATTAATGATAATTATTTTCATTATGAATCAGCTGTTACGCCATGTTATCCTAGCCCGTGTGTCAACGGGGCGTGTAGCCTATCTGGTGTTTCCTATTATTGTACCTGCTACCCGGGCTGGATGAGCACGGATTGTGACCTGCGTAAGTTAGGCATATAGAGAGCTTACTAATAAATGTTTTAGAATCGATGATGTGTATTTAAAACAAACATCTTGATATTATTAATCAGCCTAGTATTTAGTTTAAATTTATTTCAGGAAACCTCTATCTTGGGAAATCAATTGTATTATGCTGCATAAAACCTTTTATGTAACCAAATTCCAAAATTAAAGCATATTGAACAGAGATTCAACTAGATAAACTGTGTTTATTAGACAGTATATGTAGATGGAAAACTTTATTTATTCTGGATATTCAATCGGTCTATTGAAATAACATTCTTCATCATTGAGGTCTAGGTAAAAATAACTTATTCAAAACATTTAAAGGAAAAAATATACACTATATAAAACTTTAAAATATATAAAAAAATAAAAATTGAAAATAAAAATTGAAATAAATTCATAGCATTCACATACCACCATGTAAACAAACATTTATTGAATTAAATTAATATCTTAAACAGAAAATAATTGAAACATTAAAGTTGGTTTTTTTTAAAAACATAAGTAAAAGAGAAATTGAAATTTAGATATAGCATCATGTATCTTCAGCAGCTTGCTACTGAATTTAGTGAAATTCTGAGGAGTTTCATATACTGTAGGATATCGCGTAGTACAGACAAGAATTCAATCCTCTTTTGCATAATACACCACTGGAACACCATAACCCTATATATAATCAATGAACAGTTGATGTAGATAATCATGTTTAAATGCTTTTCTTCGAATACAGCCCTCAATGCGTGTGCCTCAGATCCATGCTTAAATGATGGTTTTTGTACAGACTTGCAAACACACTTTACGTGTGGGTGCAAAACAAATTTTGATGGTGATCGCTGTGAAATCAGTAAGTTTGCAGCTGCCGTGGTTAGTCTATATTCGTGTGTGTTTCTACTTTGCGTTAAACCGATATGTTTCCAGCTATAGAGTTAAATGTGTTTCTGTTATGTTTTCTATTTGTAAAACCTTTAAACTTTCTAGGTGTATATAGTGTGTTTCTGTGCGTGTCTACTCAGTGTGATACCAGTATGTTTGCCAGGATTTGAATACTAGTGTGTGTTTCTGTGTGTGTCCATGTTGTGTGCAACCAATTGCTAGGAGTTGAATATGTTTTCTGTGTGTGTACGTTGTGTGCAACCAGTGTGTTTGCTAGGAGTTGAATATGTTTCTGTGTCTATGTTGTGTACAACCAGTATGTTTGGTAATAGTTAAGTATGTTTCTCTGTGTGTCTACTTGATGTGAAAACAATATGCCCGATTGCTAGGGAAGTTGAATATGTTTCTGTGTCTATGTTGTGTACAACCTGTATGTTTGCTAGGAGTTGAATATGTTTCTGTGTGTGTCTACTTGATGTGAAAACAATATCCCCAATTGCTAGGGAAGTTGAATATGTTTCTGTGTGTATCCAGTTGGTGTGAAACCAGTAGTTCTAAATTTTGCCAGGGAGTTGAATTTGTGTTTCTGTGTGTACAGGTTTGAAACCAGTATTTTTGGTAGGGCGTTTTTGATAAGAGCATGTTGACTCAATGTAAATCCAGAAACTAACTAGGAGTGGAATACAGTATGTTTCTGGGTGTGTCTGCACATATGTAAAACCAGAGAATAAATGGTGTTGTGCATAAGGCCAAAAAAAAAAATCTTGTGTTGGCCATGTTTTTCTAAATATCCCAAAAATGGGTAGGACAGTAGGAAATTTTTTTTTTTAAAACAAATAATGTGTTTATGCCTAAAAAGAGTATAAAATACACAAAAATACAACAAAGACCATTTTTAAATCAAGATAGGTCTATTCCAGCCTTTTCAGCTCATTAAAGATATATTTTTTGTTGTAGTAAAAAAAAATAAATCAATAAAATGCAAAAAATTTAATTTCGTACAATTTTGGGACAGTCGGGCGTGGCCAACACAATCATTTTTTTTAATGACCTAATTGGTGGATAATCCAACAATGCTAATATTTTACACTTATTTAAATGAGTAAAAATAGGTAAATGGTATTTACTGCAAAAGTTTTATCATTTACAGTATATTAACATTTTACATACAATAACTAAAAATAAAATTATTGCTAAAATATTTTTTTCATACTAATCCTGATATTCCATTGGTTGAAAATGTACTTATAGCCATGTTGGTGGCACTCTTCATTTTCAGTTATTGACACATGCACGTCAGGCACCAACCCATGCCAGAACGGTGCCACATGTCATCACATCGATGAGTCCTATAGGTGTTATTGTGTTGACGGTTATGAAGGGCTCTTCTGCGAGGCCAGTAAGTACCAGTTAAAGCTGTAGATGGCGCTGCTGTTGCATGGAGACTTGTCTTTGGTTATTCTGTTAACAAATCTCAACCAAAGCATGAATATTCAATTATGCAAATTAATGTAACTCATTGTGAGTTTAAAGCAGAGATGTTAGATTAAGATATATTGGGATATGATAGTAGATTGGTAATCATTTGCCATTGATAATTAATTATGAATAATATAAAGTTTTTTTTAAACAATTTGGAATTGTTCTATTAAATTAGAATCGTATTACTCTATTACAAATTTGAATAATTCAATAAGTATAAATTTGCAAGTGCAAAAATTTGTATGATTCAAATATATGCTTTGGTTGAGTGTCTTGCACTCACTTTTTTGTAGAAGCAGTTTAGTCCTTGTCGTAGTGGAGAAATAATTTGTTATTAACAAGTGAAAAGTTTCTGAATTATGTAACAATAAGTTGTGTAGATTCTATATTATTTGTCAGCTGATTTCTTCAATATTTACAAAAAATTTCTACTTTTATTTACCAGTACAATAATAAATTATATTCACTAATTTTTTTTTAATTTTCAGATATTAATCTTTGGATTTTAACATAGATTTTTTATCTTTTGATATAGATTATTTAAGATTCTGTAGCATAATCGGTATATATCTTAAGTGTTTGTCATGCGTCAGTCTAGTGGATGGGTGGGATTAGAGGGATGAACTTTTCTTTAACAGTAAACTGCCAATTTTTTCTGCATCATTTCTAATACTTTTTATAACAATTACTATGTTTACTAGAAACTAAATATATGGTAGTGATAATTTGTTAGTCTTTTCTTTCTTTAATAATAATGAATTATTTTTAATAATAATAGTTATATATTTATTTAGTAATGTTTTGTGCAAGTGTATTATATATCCATTTTGTCTAGTATTTATTTCTTTAATAATAATGAATTATTATTAATAGTAATAGTTATTTATTTACTTATTTATTTATTTAATTAGTAATGTTTTGTGCAAGTGTATTATATATCTATTTTGTCTAGTATTTATTTCTTTAATAATAATGAATTATTATTAATAGTAATAGTTATTTATTTACTTATTTATTTATTTAATTAGTAATGTTTTGTGCATGTGTATTATATATCTATTTTGTCTAGTATTTATTTCTTTAATAATAATGAATTATTATTAATAGTAATAGTTATTTATTTACTTATTTATTTATTTAATTAGTAATGTTTTGTGCATGTGTATTTATATATCTGTTTTTTGTCTAGTATTGCATGGTTGCAATTCTTAACAGTTATATTGTGATACAGTAAATTATAATATTTTTTGTTTATATTATAAGGTGAGTACAGTATTTTGCCTACCTCTTGCATGTATTATATACATTATATCCAGATTATCAGTTTAAATTGCATGTTTTAATGTTATATATTTTCTTATATATTTAATATATAATTCAAGAAGAAAATGTATTTCCTTTAAATGCACTTGCCTATTGAGCAAAGACAGTACTGCTCTAAGAACAACATTTGCCAACTATAGAGGTTGGTTCAGCTTAGTTGGTAGCAGATATGGCTCTAGTTGGCAGTGTGTCTGAATAATATTTCAAATATCTCTTAATTCGTGTTTTATTGACTAATGTATTACGCAGCAGTGTTGTATCTACGAACGGAGGAGGTGGATGCACTCGCCCTCCAAGGAACCTGACCCCACTGGAATTTATTGAGCTGAAAGATTATGCTCAAGTAGTTTAAAATCACCATATTTTTGCCAATTAGTGCCCCCTCACTTTATCATTGATTCTCCCACTTAATCTTCATGCCACCATCAGCCTCTTTTTCAATATCCCCAGATACGCCACCACTCTAGGAGTACGACATCTGCGGACTTGGGAATTTTAGCTAAAGCTTGTGTGTCGGACCACACTATCAAATTTTCTTTGACAAGATGTATGTTGTATGCCCATATATAGTCATGATGTGCATATATATGGTCATGATGTGATGTCATCATGACCATATTTAGGCATATCATGTTTCTGTCAAACAAAATTTGATAGTCTGGCTTTATGAATGATGTGATTTTTAGATACTTGAGTGTAATTTTTTGGTAAGAAAATTTTCTTTATTCCTTTTACATTAATTAATGTTGACACCATGTTTTTTTATGCATTTTAGATGTCAATGAATGTGCTGATAACCCCTGTTTGAATGGAGGAATATGTACTGATTTGGTCGGAAGTTATACTTGCACCTGCCCAACTGGATACAGTGGATTTCGTTGTGAAATCGGTTAGTTGATATTGGTTTAAAAAAAAAAAGACACCTTACAGAGCTTCATTATTTGACTCTCATACCCCTTTTACACTATTAGCGGGACTTCAGGATAAACTCGCTTTTTCTTCCCTGTTGTCGATATACCAGTAAATAGGTGAAGGTCAGCGACTTTGGAGTGCTGAACCCGAGTTCAAAGAAGCTGAATGTTTTCAGGAGAAGCTTCTCCAGGATAGTCCCGTCGACATCGGAACACATCAGTGTAAACAGTCCCAACTTTCACAAACCGAGATTTTAATCATCCACTTTCATTAAAATTATTCATTTAAAAAAAAATAATTATTTGTATGTTTTGAAAGTATTTAGTTAAAAATAATAAACATAATGTAAGTTATATTTTATTGTTTTGGATTGTATTTTTGATTAGAAATTAATTCGGTTTTTAGTGTACAAATAAATTATAATGTTTTCCCCCTGCGAACTAAACTTGATTGCAGACTAAGGAGCTAGTTTTTTTAAATGTCCATAGAGGGTAGCATTCAACACCGGTGTTCAGTCGGTGTTAGTTGTCAAGTGTAAATGGGTGTGACCTGAGATCATCCCGCAGTTTCTTTGTTAAGTATAAATGGTTTTGGCTTCGGTGTCACACCGGCGTTTGTTTTTCTTGATAGTGTAAATGTGACAGGTGACTCATCATTAGAGCATCATAATTTGTTTTTAATTGGAAAAATATATTTTCCAATAAGCATGCAAATCTAGGATCATTTAGTTGCTCTTAACAATGAGGTCAAGCTACTGCTGTTTTTCATTTAGGATTATACACATATTTTGTCATTGCACATTTTTAACTATTGAAGTCTTATTGTTTTTGCTCAGAAATCATATTTATAATATAACTTCCACTCCATGACAGCAGCCAACTCAATCGGCTAAACTGGTTGTAGCCATTATACTGTATGTGCGCGAAACCGTGGAGATGACTAGGTCTCCGGTTCTAATCCCATCACTGCTGTTCTTGTGTTTTACCTGGAGGGGTGAAATTCCATGGATAAGCTTCACCTTTTATATATACTTCTTTACTTTATCTTGAAAATACAAGTGATATAATAATGTTCTCTTTGTCGCTCTCTAGCACCAAATAACGTGTGTGAATCAAGTCCATGCATTAATGGAGCTACATGTATAGGAGACTCAACTCAATATACTTGCATGTGCCTTGAAGGATACATTGGAACAAGATGTGAATTTGGTAATTATTTGAGTTTTTTACATGCTGTGTTTTTTTCAAAGGGCAATTTTATATGTTTACACTTTTTTTTAGCGAACTCGTCGACCGCCAATTATAATTTAAAATTTAAATAAGAAATAATTTTATTTTTGGTCAATTTGCGCAACTGTCGCCACGTCACTGCATTGAAATCTCTAAAAATAAGATATGTATATTTCATCCTAATTATATCAATTTAAAGCATTTAACCATCCCATTAATACTCTATTTGCATTCACCAATAGAATTTTATTTTTATTTTCTCCTTCGTCTGGTTGTTTTTGGCAAAACTGTTTGCCAAATACAAAACAAATTTCCTTTTTTTTTTCCCCCTTTCTGATGATCTTACAAAACAAGCTATAAAAAATGTCTCATCGAAAACCGAATAAAGTTGAAAAACTTAACATTAAATATGAAAAATATGACAATGATAAAAATTATACAATAAGCAATTTTGAAAGGTATCAACATCATTGTAAAACTCTGTTCAGATTATCAAATTTTCTTTGACAAAACACTGTTGTATTCCATATATGGTCATGATGTGCCTATATATGGTCATGATGTAATGTCATTTTGACCATATTTAGGCATGTCGCATGTTTTTGTCAGAAAAAGTTTGATAGTCTGGTTTTTCTTGTAGAACGTGATGCATGCACACCATACCCTTGTCAGAATGGAGGCGTTTGTGAAAGTTTCCGGACTTACTATGAATGTACCTGCCCTGTAGGATTCACTGGGACTAATTGTGAACTTGGTATGTCACCTTTCTTGATATGAGGCCAGCCATCCCAAAACCAGCATACTATCGCTATATGTTAAACTGAGTAATTAGTATATTAGATTGTAGCAGTATTGTATACTTTAGTACAGAGAAGCAAAGATACTAGAAATACAAGATAGAGTTCCCCACACAAAAAAAGTGTTCCACCGTGTTCCACCGAAATGCATGGTGGGAATACGAAAAATGGGACGCCCCCTACAGCTGGATCTAAAAAAACTTGTGCCAAACTTTCGTTACCAAGTCGTAGCGTATTTTATTATCAATTCTCAACAAAGATACTAGATATAAAAACAAACTGGAATAGACACCCAGAC
>NW_022705472.1:183806-252459 GCF_011630105.1 Anneissia japonica
CATGTTTTTGTCAGAAAAAGTTTGATAGTCTGGTTTTTCTTGTAGAACGTGATGCATGCACACCATACCCTTGTCAGAATGGAGGCGTTTGTGAAAGTTTCCGGACTTACTATGAATGTACCTGCCCTGTAGGATTCACTGGGACTAATTGTGAACTTGGTATGTCACCTTTTTTGATATGAGGCCAGCCATCCCAAAACCAGCATTCTATCGCTATATGTTAAACTGAGTAATTAGTATTGTAGCAGTATTGTATACTTCAGTACAGAGAAGTCATTAATACTCTTATTTATAACATAATAAGTCGATTCCAGTATTATGGCCCATAATTTTAAAGCTTATATTAATGTGGAGAGTAAGAAAATTTTGAAAAGTCAATTTTCATTTCTTGGTTACTGACCATGGTTTTAGGATGGCAAATTAGAATTGTTTTTTCAATACCCTAAAAGATAGTGGGACATCCATCCCGGTGCATTGTACAACAGCACCCTATGTCATGTACATGTCATTTGTATTTTACCATTAGACAGCAAAAGGTATATCAGAATACTATTATAGACATATAAACAGTAAACTTGGCACAATGGAAAATATATTCTTGAGCATTACCAACAATAAATATATATTGTTTAATCTGCGGTACATAAGTTGAAAACTTTACCTTAAAAAAAAAAATTCTCCTTATTAACTTGAGTTAGTGCAATCAATTTAGCAGTGCACAGTAGTAGATATAGCTGGGGCTACCAGAGCCCAGCATATTGATGTAAGGTACCTACTTAGTGATGGTAACATCATTTCAACTTCAGGTGTATGCAACTTCCTCCACTTTGCAGTGACTTAATTGTTCAACATTTTACCATATTTTTTTTATCAGATGTGATGGAGTGTACGAGTGATCCATGCCAGAATGGTGGCACTTGTGTAGAGGGGTTCAACAGCTTTGCTTGTCTCTGTGTCACAGGTTATAGTGGATCCCGATGTCAAACTGGTAGGGAGATTGATACATTATTATGATTTTAATAATCTTATTAATATTTTTTCTAACCACCTTATTCTTGACAAGCATGGTTAAACAAACCAAAGTAAATTTATTATATGGAACCGATAAAGACCAGGCCTGGGATTTATCAATCTCAGCTTAGCAAATGTCGTAAGTCCAAAAAGTTAAGATGTCCTTAATAAATATTTAAGCTGATTTATTACCCAATCTTAGCAAAATCTTGGCTTAAGAATCGTCTTAGATAGCGCCAACGTACAATCGACTTTCTAATTTTAAGCAATTTTTAAGCTAAGCAATATGGATAAATTTGACTTAAGCAAAAAATGGACGAATTTAAGCTGATTTCTAGTTAGAGATAAATCTTGCCCCAGAACTCAGGGATGCAAAATGGCAACTATAGAACATTTTTACAGAATTTGAACTGAAAATTCCGATAACCTGACAACTATCACTGGGGGACTTCCAGAGGCCTACGCTCTTAGTGCTACGTAGTCAACAGTGTGCGCACAGCGCTCTATCTGACATTAGCTAGCTACTCAAGCTAGGCTAGGACGGTGGAAGTCCCCCAGTGAGTTGCGAGATGTTGGCACCGCTATTCCAGAATACACCAGATAAAATGGTCTATAACTAACCTGATTTTACAAGATTCTACTCTACTAGAGGGTGCAACTTGACCAAACTGATGGTAGCCACTGTCTGTGTGTTAGACCTTGGAGATTCTTTGGTTTCCAGTTCAATTCCATCTGCATCCTTGAGTTTTAGCTGAAGGACTGATATACAAGTTACGATAGCACACGATGTTTCGAATAAGAGGTTTAAGCCATTGGTTCTGTGTGCAATATGGCCCATGTGCATGTTATAGAATGCAGTACACTCTTCGGAAAAGTGTAGGGGATTGCCTCCCGGTGTACTGCCCATTTCTCCTCCGGAAGAATCCCCCCTGGAAACAAGTCTTGGATCTTGGATATATGGAGGGTTATCCTTGGTGTGATTTGTATCAAACATTCCTACTCCTATTTCTAGATAGCACAACTGAGAAAATCATTTCTACATGTAATATCCATATATTAGGATTCTCCTCACTGTGAGTCAATCTTAGCCTAGATAAGTGAATGGTAAAGGGTTTTTTTTTTTATTAAGAAAGAATTAACATTTATGTTTATATTTGAAGATATCAATGAATGCAGCAGCAACCCTTGTGCGAATGGCGCCACCTGTGTAAATGAAATTGGCAGATACAATTGCATTTGTCCGTCTGGCTTTGAGGGTCTTACTTGCAGCTCAGGTAAAATACTCACGTTGATGTGGCAAAGAAAACAATTTTTTGTTTATACTTATATTAATTGAATATTGATATTATATAATTATTTATACACATATTTTTAACTTTAAATATGACTATCTAATATTTTCCCATGCAATATTTTATTTTTATAGTTTAGAAGTATATATTCATTAATTTATGTGCTGACATTAATAAAATTAATATTTGTTCCTAATATTTTACATTTTTTGAGATATTTTACTAACTGATAGATTAATAATTATTTTAATTTTTGTAATAACAATTTTTCATTCATAATTTTAATACATCACTGTTTTTATAACATGTTTTTTTCACTGTATGTTCATAAACATATTTTTTTCAGAGTATCAAATCATAGCTAATTACGTGCATTCATTAATTCATTTTCTGTTTTATATTCCACAGTTTTCATTTCCATCATTATCATAAATATGTATTTTATACATTGACTTTATGAAAGAAGTATATAAAACTGTTTAACCAATTTAGGAATATTATGCTCTACACACAATTATGTAAATTATTCAGATGATATACTGAGTAGTTTTATATGAGTGTCTCATTATGCACAAGTTTCAGTTTTTGATTATTTAAAAATTATCCCACAACGTAAGCTAATAAGTAATAATAATAATAATAGTGTAGTTTTATAAAGCGCACATATCCATCTAATTTAAGATGCTCAGGGCGCTTGATATGTGGACTAGGATCTCGACCAATGTAGGTAGGTAGATATAGATAGATAGGTCGATATAGAGTAATTACACAAATTTTGTTTTTCCTTGTTCTAAAATGAATTGTTTTATTTATACTTGTGTTCCTTGTCACTGTAGAAACAGCAGTAAGTCCATTTTCTTATAATGAACATTTTCTTTTGAAAAACAGGGTGTATTTCTAGAACAAAATAATTTTTTTCTTGACATTGTGATATTACAACCTAAACAAAAAATTCCCACAAGAGTCCTTATCTCGAGGATTATTTACTTAATTTACTGTAAACATTTTATCTTAACCTTATTACATAGATGATAAGTCAGATAGTAGTTTTCAGTTGTCAATTAGCAGACATGTATTATAAACAACACCATACTAGTGATACAATCAATGTGCTTGTTAGTCACAATAGCACTCTGGTTTTTTTAACCCAATAAACTACCAAAGAAAAAAGGATGTTTATCCTAAAATGGATTGATAATATTGTCTCTTCCAGTGGCCATTTGTTCAAGCACACCTTGTGTTAATGGAGGAGTTTGTGTAACTTCTGCTAATTCTTTTCAATGTATATGTTCTACTGGATATGAGGGGGTATATTGTGAGTTTGAGATCAATGAATGTGCAAGCGCTCCATGTCAGAATGGCGCCCTCTGTAGAGATGGGATTGGTCAATACACCTGTGACTGTCTCCCTGGTTACCGTGGTATTTGGTGCCAAGAAGGTGACTTATGAAATACTGATTTTTTTTTTAATCATACTTTGGAACCATTTAGTTGCTATAATAGATCAGATCAGTAGATTTAGTGAGTCCATGAAAGTATGAATTTTGATGAGCTCCTAATAATGACATATTAAAAACATACGATTTTTAATGAATGATATATAGTTTTTAAATAAAATGGTATTCCTGTATTTTCAGTGTTAAGATCATGTTTTTGAAAGCTAAGATTACATTTTCTTTAATAACTGAAAATAATAAAATATAAAATTTGTTTCTTTGAAAACCTTTAGATATTGTTTTCTACAAAATTTACTTTTTTTTCAATATAAATACCCAAGACTGTTGAAAATCAAGATTTTAGTCTATTCAGTTGTATCACTATAACCATTTTGCATAGTATTTCATAAATAATGTTTTGTATAATTTGTTTTATAATGATTATTTAAAATTTACAGACATAAATGAATGTGAAAGTTTTCCCTGTCGGAATGGTGCAGTTTGCCAGGACTTTGTCAATTTCTTTGTGTGTGAATGTACTGTTGGATATCAGGGCCTTTTTTGTGAAACAGGTGACAATGTCTTGATTTCGCTGCCTAAAACACTTTCCAATTAATTATACAATAATAATAATATGTTCAATTGTATTTCACTTCAGTGGTCCAGACTCTCCCAAACTTTGGACTATGAACAATTGATATATAAACAAAACTTTACATTAAAAATTGATCAAATTCTGAAAAAGTATCAACAAAATTATATTATACACTAAATAAGTCAACTATTACCTTTACTATGAATATATATTTTGAATCGTATTTGATTCAGTGCACATAATTGTGATAATTTTTTTTTTTTTTTTTAACAAAAGATCATGTATGTATCGTGAACTAAAAACTTGATCATGAAAACAATAACATACTGGTATGAAATTTACTAAATGCTATAAAATATGTGAGGTCTCACTACAAAATGAGTCTCATCGTTAGAAAATCAAAAAATGAGTTAATATTACATTTTGGTAGACCACATTATAAGCTTTAATTTGGTCTTTGAATGGCTTCCCTAGGATAAATAGATCCAGATATGTTAGCATTTAAAGTTTAGGTGCATGAGAACCAGGTTTTGAGAAAATCGGCCTCAAAGATAAACTAACCTGTACAAATAAATAGTAGGACTAGAATTACAGAATATGCGAAGAGAACACTGTTTTAGTAAGAAAATTCACTTAAAAACTACACAATCATAAAATATAAGTATCAAGTTATTCAAAAACATTAAAATCAAAATTTTGTAAAAATGTTGCCTTTGACATATTTGGTGAATATCTCAATATGATTTCACCAACGATGCGTCTCATTTCGTGGTGAGACCTCACATATGAGTTAATAGCTGGTTAAATCACCCTGTTAAATATATACTTTACTATTAATATTATATTAAATTGACTGCTAAGGCTGATACTGGCTATACAGGCTGACCATATTGGAGTTATTCTTACATAGTTTCTAACTATACTGTATCTTTGATGTTGAGATATATAATAATACTCCAACCTCCTTATAGATATTGATGAATGTTTAAGTAATCCCTGTCAGAATGGAGCCACTTGCTTCCAGTATGTCGGTGGCTTCACATGTGCTTGTGTGGTCGGCTGGACTGGTGCCACATGTAGCATTGATATATTAGAATGTAGCAGCAATCCTTGTCTCAATGGTGCCGCATGTCTTGAGCTCACAAATGGATATTTCTGCAGTTGTGTTCCTGGTTATGAAGGAAGCAGATGTGAAAGAGGTGCAAATTAACATATGTTAATTTATTTAAATTCTAATACATTTATGTAGGATTTATTGTAAGAAGTGTCCAGTGTTTGAAAGGTCCCTGGTCACTATGGAAATAGGCAATACTGCACAATGTGCAACCAATTTCACCCCCTGGTGATTACTTGACCCATTCGTGCTTCAAAGATTCATGTGCAGACATAATAATAATAATAATATTAATATGCTTCACTATCCTATCAGCTGCAGCTACCCATTATATACAATACAGTATTAAGAAATTCCCTCCCAAAGAACTGTGTATGTGTTCTATAAGTGTTTGGTCCAGTGTCCAGAAAGAAAATGCATGGAGGCCATCTGGGCATTATGTGCTCAATAAGACTTAGAGAGAAGTAATACTGTACAGATAAATCAAGATGTATCAGGTAGATCTAGAGACCAAAATGATGCTAAAATTTATTGTTTATTAGTTGTATCACCATTAGTAATGTTTATAAAATAATAAAGCATTAGTATTAATGTTGGTCTATATAATGTATTTTTATATAAGCAAGACTGTAATATTTAGAATATTCCTTCTCTTGCTTATACTGTAAAAACTAGTGGCAATAATTATATTTGTTAAAAACTTGTGTTTCATTTATACATTATGTTATGTTTAGATATCAATGATTGCATAAGTTCACCTTGTACGAACGGTGGATTGTGTATTGACGGGGTTAATTTATTTACCTGTCAATGTTTACCTGGCTATGAGGGTGTATTCTGTGAATTTGAGATCAATGAGTGTGCGAGTTCTCCCTGTCAGAACGGCGGCTTTTGTACAGATGAGATAAATAGATTCACCTGTAATTGCATACCAGGATTTCGTGGGCTTTGGTGCCAGGAAGGTGATTATCTCTACTGTCATTTTATCTATTCATTTTTAAAGTACATGAAAAAACTGGTAAAATATTCAGAACATAATGTGTTGTCTGTACCTTAAGTTACGAGTGTAGGCATAAACAAGAAATTGCTAACATCTCAATTATAAACCAGTTATTATTTAGTATTTCGG
Source organism: Anneissia japonica (assembly GCF_011630105.1). NCBI lineage: Eukaryota > Metazoa > Echinodermata > Crinoidea > Comatulida > Comatulidae > Anneissia > Anneissia japonica. The sequence continues at coordinate 190,383 of NW_022705472.1, forward strand.
ACCAAAAACCATTAAATAATCATGTTTCTGATAACTAATAATATTGATGATAATATTTCTGGTATTGGAGAAGAACTTATCACTTATCTGTAACATAACATATTAATTTATTTCATGGCCTTGTAAATATTATTCTACAATTATTGGAAAGGTAACATCTGAAACATTACCAAGTTATTTCATGGAATGTAAATACTGAAATGGTTTAAAATATACCCAGTCTAATAATTATTTTAAAGTGAGTTTTTATAAGAGTTGAAAATATAATTAATAAATTGCTGGAATTTAATCATACTCAATTATATTCAATTTATCAAAAATTATTTTCAACTTACAGAGATAAGAGAATGTGAAAGTTTTCCATGTCGGAATGGTGCAACTTGTACTGATCTTATCAACAGTTATGTTTGTGAATGTCGAGTTGGTTATACAGGCATCCATTGTGAAATAGGTGATAATGAAATGCATTAAGTTCATAAATTTGTGAATAAAAACAAAACCAAAGTAGTGAACTCACATTTTAACAATAAAATCTGAATATTTACACACTTGATGAATTTATTCAAGAATCTTCAAAATAGAATTAAGAATTTTGGACGATAAATTAAGTAAAAATATATCCCAGACAACGTGAAAATAATTTTCACATTGTTTTGTCAAAATCAAAACCAGAGGAGTAAACTTGACAATAATTATCGTATTTCAAACTTGATGACTTTATTTAAGAATGCCTATTTTCTTTCAAAGATAGATACAAAATAGAATTAAGAATTTTAGATGATAATTAAGCAATGAGGATTTAAAACTATGCACCTTCATACCAGAAAAAGTGAAAACATCGAACGTGTTTAGTGTATACTAAATATACTTTATCAAATATCTGCATTGTGTTGTAATATAATGTTGACGAATTCCTTATAGATATTGATGAATGTTTAAGTAATCCCTGTCAGAATGGCGCCACTTGCTTCCAGTATGTTGGTGGCTTCACATGTGGCTGTGTAGCCGGCTGGACTGGTGCCACATGTAGCAACGATATATTAGAATGTAGCAGCAACCCTTGTCTCAATGGTGCCGCATGTCTTGAACAGTTGAATATGTACTTCTGTTTATGTGTTCCTGGTTACGATGGCAACCAGTGTGAAAGAGGTGAACATCTCATACCAGTTTTGCTTTGTCGATATTTTTATCGGCGTTTTACAATTTAGGCTAAATATTACAAAATTTTATTTTATAATAGACTATATTTAAGTAACAAGTTTAAAGCTTTTAAGTTGCAAGTGAATAGTAAATAAAACCTGGACCTGAATCTGTGGTAATATTATATTTTAGGGATTTATGAAATTATTTGATAATAATAGAATTGAAAATCTTTTATTAAACTTAAACATTTTTGATAATAAAGACATCTAAATAAAAATTAGAATTTATTGTCCTGTTCCCAAAAAGTGATAACCTAGTAGATGTTGTTATAGCTATATACTGCTTATAAACTACTTAATATAATGATGCAATCAACAAGAAGGTAATTGATCGTATTCATAAACTGTTGTGGGTATAGTCTTCAGGACTTTTGTTTTCAATGATATTCTATAGTTTTGTTTCCATGTGTTAGAAATCTTTGAGTGTTCAAGTTCTCCTTGTACAAATGGAGCTGTTTGTGCCGATCTCATAAACGGTTTTCAATGCCAGTGTTTACCTGGTTATGAGGGTGTATTCTGTGAATTTGAAATCAACGAGTGCGCAAGTTTTCCATGTCAGAATAGCGCCCTCTGTACAGATGAGCTGAATCGATTTGTTTGTTCTTGTTCACCTGGATTTAGAGGTGTCTGGTGTCAGGAAGGTAATTAAAATCCATCAGTGTTTTTTTATTTTTATTGTTGAAGTATCCCGAAAACATTAGCTTATATTTTACGTGATTGTAGTCTTTTTTTTTTATTCATAATTTATTCCAACGTTTAATCATTAAAGTTAAGTTTTTAGTCCAAATACTTGCTCATATTATTTTTTGTGTTTATGAGTATATTTTTCAAATGTTTGAATTATTGTAAGTAAAATAACTTTGAATGTAAAATTACAGACATTGATGAATGTTTAAGCACCCCTTGCATGAATGGGGCAACTTGTGATGACCTCATCAATGGCTACATATGCAGATGTTCTCCTGGTTTTCAAGGGGTGGATTGTCAAGAAGGTGATTTGCATAATGATCCTATACTTGAATATAAACTTTTTGATTAAAGACAAATCCAACTTTAGGACAAATTAAAAATCTAGGAAAACAGTAAGACAAACCATAGTTGATGCAAATTGACCAATCAAATGTAGCATATTTATTTTAATAAAAGGAATGTTTATAGGTGACCAAGACTTGATTGAATAGCTTCACAGTGGAGTTGAGTAGCCAAAATAACTCCACTAAAATAACTCCACTAACTCCCTAAGCCTTGTATGTTTGTCTTGTGAAGAGATATACCACTTAGAAAAGTGATTAAGTTTGCAGTTTGGAATATCCTTGGCTTTTGGCCTAAACCAATTGAAAGAAAGACACTGAGTAAATAATAATAAAGGAAATAAACAAGACACTAGTAAAATAAAATAGGAGTATGATATCCAATCTAAATACAAATTTACTAAATGTGTGTGTTTTGGGTTTGAATCATAACTGGTAGCATAGTTATCTCCTTAATTTTTATTCGAAGCACACTAAATAAAACTCTTGGTGGGCTAATTAATGTAAAATGTGTAGGCAGAATTTTGAATACAATTTTTGGTCTATGTTTTATGAAGACTTAAATTTTACTTCACCGTTTTTAACTAGACATTGACGAATGCATTAGCAATCCATGTTTGAATGGCGCCACCTGTTTCCAAGGATTTGGCTCATATGTATGCGGCTGCAGTGCGGGTTGGTACGGCCCCCAGTGTGGCATGGATGTCCCTGAATGCAGCAGTGATCCGTGCCTAAATGGGGGCACATGTCAAGAATTGACAAATGCCTTCGTTTGTGTCTGTCCAAGTGGATTTGAAGGCAGTCGTTGTGAGAGAGGTGATTCAATTTCTTTGCCACAGATATTTGCTGTGATTAATATGGCACTCAGTTGCAAGCACAAAAGCATTCTTGAATTTAAAGTATATATTTGCACCTTTCAGCCAGTCTTTGCCACTTTTCTGGAGAATATATCTTGATTTCGCTCCTCTACTGGGTTTTTAATTTTAGGGTTATTTACTATTATGCATAATCTTTTTTGTGTTATTTATATACTTTTGAGGTTTATCCACTGAAGATATGTCTTTGTACACAGTTGTGTTTTGCACTCTTGAAAATATTTTTATATATTAAATGCTTGGTTTATATCTTAATGTTTTCTCTTTGATATATTCCCTTGCATAATTTAGTGTATTCCTTTTTTCCAGTTAAGAAAATGTTTGCAAAAAAGGATTTTAACAACATTATTGTTTTGTACTTGTGAATGGTTTATATTTATGTTTCTTTGCTGGATATAAAATCTTTGGGTTTTCTCTCTGAGTTATTCCTGTACATATTTTCTTTTGTCTTGTTCATTGTATACTTTTATGTTTTCTCCACAGATGTGTATGTTGTTTTGCACACTTGGTACCCGTAGTTCTATTTATTAAATATGCTTCTTTGTCAAGTTTCAAATATGATTTCTCTTCAAGTTTTTTTGGGATTCATTTATTCTCAAAGAATTTCATCTAGCTTCAACAATAATGACTTTATAATTATTAACTTTATTCAGATTCATATTGTTTTGAAGTTTTTGATCTATGTCTATTTTTTCCCCGTTTTTAAATCTTACAGTTTTCTCTTTATTTTAGAATTCTTTTTTTGTGGCAAATGTTTTCTTTTATGATTCCTCCAGTGAATACAAAATATTTGCTTGGTTAAAACACTAAAGGTTTTGCATTGTTCAGAAATTAAGATCAGTCTCAGCTTTTCTGTTTTCTTCTTCAGTTTTTCCAGTCTTGCATACAAATTTTAATGTAATTTCTACTTTATTTATTTAATATATGCTTCTATTTTGGGATTTTTCTTTGTGTACTCCTATGCATAGTTTGTTTACATTTTTTAGTGTATAATATAGAATTTTTTCAATATATGTATATCGATTTGCACTTGGAAATTGGCTCTATTGGTTGATTATTCTTCTGAGTTGTGTTGTTTATTGTATACAATACTTTTTCAGTTTTCTCTAGTGAATGCTTTGTAACGTTTTGCACGTTTTCATTTTCTTTTTTGAGTAATTCTTGTTCATAATTTCTGTATACAGTATAGTAAATGCATACTTATGTATGCTTTTGGGATTTCTACAGCAAAGATAAAATATCTGCATTAAATATTTGTACGTAATTGTTTTGAAATTTCGAACTCTATGGAATATGCTGGGTTTCAAATGTTATGGTTTTCTCTGAGTTATTTCTGTGTATCTCTTATGTTTCTCCTGCAAAGACTTACAATATGTATTCATACAGATTTATATATTGTTTTTATTATATTTCTATTTCTTATATATGCTTTCCTGTATAGTTTCAACCCTTATGGCTTACTGTATAAGTAATTCTGTTGCGTAATGTTTTGTATTATTGTTTAATGTATTTGTTTATCCAGCAAAGACAATGTCTGCACACAATATTTATGCACTTTTGGAAAAGATGATTGGGTTCTATTTCAATACAATACACTGCACATAAAGTGTTGAAAATCTCTAGGCAAAGTTAGGGTATCTTTTTATATATTCATCTTTTGATAAGATGGGCACAAAGTATTTATATGAATATATTGCATTATAAAACCTGATGTAAATTCCAATTAATAATAATTAATATTTATTCACAATTTGATTTTTACAATGTTACAGTAGTACACTTGGGCTCTCCTGAATGCACTGCAACACTAAGAAAATTGGGTGCTCAAATATTATTCTTATTATTGTTGTCATTATCTTCGATCCTACTTTCAACAACAACTAAAAGTTTACCGTATATGCTTGGGTTTCTGTGTTTGCCACATGTCATTAACAATATATGATTTGATTCTGAAGTGCGGTTGAAGTTGTAAACAGTGTTTTTATTTAATTTATTTTGTCTCAACAACAACCAGTTACACTTATGCAATGTAACTATTAATAGAAACAGGCTGAGGTAGAACCACTACATACTAGGTCAATTTTGAGAAGTTCAGGTTATACTTAAAATAATGTAACTTTAAATTTTTGTTTAAAATCAACTCTCAAATTAATTTTTGGACGAGGATACATATTTTAAGCAAATTCTTAGTGTACTTAACACTGGTGTACTTAACACTGGTGGTGTATCTTGGAGTATTGAAATGGGGGAATGGAGGTGAAATGAGGGGATCAATGAATAAGTGAGGGGGTGGGGCTAGCTCACAAAAAAACCTGGTGTGACATGACTTTTAACTTCTTGAACATGATTTTTTTGCTTTAGACATCTTCACTTGGGTGCTAGCTTTTTTTTTTTGGCTGGTCACCACCAGATAAAAAATCTTAACAGAGATATGATTCAGTAATGGGATTATTTTTGGTCACAATGTTATATAGATTATATTATAATTATTTCAACAAGAAATAATGCTGTCGGTATTGCATCTGTCATTACATTTAGTATTTTGCTTTTGCTTAACCTCACCTGCAGAATTTGGGAGTCTACGCACCATAGTGCTATTAATGTACATGAATACAGTAATACATGCATACATACATACAAAATCGTATTATCTTCATAACCATCAAAGGGTGTATGTAATCTGATAGATCTGAACAGATAAACATTAGCTGAATGAAAGGGTTCTTGTTACAGTGTTTCTGAGATAAAATCCTTTCCAAAACATTTTTTTTAATTGAACAACACTTGTAAAACAAATATATTGTTTTTTGTTACTTTTTTTTTTTTATGTACAATTAAAATATAATCCATAAGTATATGTTATTGGTAATCGTTATTAAGATTTTATGAGAACACTTCACTTAACCATGATAATTAATAAATTCATTAGGTGGTACTAAATAAATATTGTTGGTTTTATTTCTGATTTAGCAATTTCATTCATATATGGGTTGTAACATAACCTGTAATGCTTTTATTCATTTATATTTTCTCTCATCTCACTGATTTGTAACTTCCATGCACTTTTCATCCTTTTTATATATTTTTTACTAGTTTGTATTTATCTGCTTCACTGCAAAATCTATCATTAATTTTTTTTCAAATTTCAATGAGCATTTCTTTACAGTCAGGTCTAATGGAAGGTACAGTATTAGGCTCATATTCTTCCATCAGTGCAGATTTAGAATATGGCAGCTTGGAGACATTTTTTAACCAAGTTTCCCCATCAAATCTTTTGTTTCTATTTGCCTTTTCCTCCAAATTGTATATGAACCTTTCTGGAGTTTCAACCAAACTTAACAACTGACCAATCAGAAAGCATGTGTTTGCATTGTGTGACCATAGCAACAATACCCATGGGGCGGATTTTAGCACAAAGGTCCATTACTGCCTGGAATACTTTGGCCTGTTAATAATTATAAATATATCTGCATGACTAATTTCAACCATTCTTCCATCAGATGTGTTTGAGTGCGAAAGTAATCCTTGTCAAAATGGAGGCTTCTGCTTTGACGAAGTCAATTCTTTTACATGCTATTGTGTTCCTGGATTTGAGGGTGTGGTCTGTGAAATCGACTCTGAAAACTGTATTAATAATAATTGTCAGAATGGAGGCACTTGTGTTGATGAGATTAATGGGTATAGCTGCATATGCCCACCTGGATACAGTGGTTTGCAGTGTGAAACAGGTGAATAGGCCATCTTGTAGTTTGAACTGCACATGCCTGTTGTGTGTATGTTTGTTTATGTCTATTGGCCTTGATACAGGCATGTGCAGTTTAAACTACGAATAAACTTATCAAGTCAGTATATTAATGTAGTGCATGATTTCATATTTTATGTATTTGAAGATGCAGTATGTTTTCTGATAAGAAAACTTTTTCCCAAACTTATAACAATATATCTTGAAAATATATTTTTCTGTTGTGATTATGTTTGATAAAAGTTACTGCTTTTTAAATAGATTGTAAGTTGTTTAGATTTTTAATATTTTTCTAATAATCATTTTTATTCTATAGTCATTGTTATTCTTTAAAACTTAAAATGTCAGGTAAGTATTAATGTAACAGGGCTTATGTAAGTTCATTTGTAGGATTATGTAAAGTTTTTTACACATTCTTAGCCAACCTGCATTCTGCCAATATATAATGAATAGTTGAAAATTGTTTTGCTAAAATATATTATATATGTATACGTAAAGATTGTAAGATTTGTTATTAGTTGAACAAGTAGGGCTAACTGTATAGTCAGTTTATAAGAAAATATGCAATTAGAGAACCAGTAATTAGACTAAATTTACATACGCAATTATTTAAAAAAAATGATATTATCATTAGTATTATAGTGGTGTTCTTCCACTTTCAAACTACGATAAATATTGATATAATGATTTTATTTTTAATGGGTTTTGTTTACTGAACCACATATAGGTGTTCCTGGTTGTATTTAACAAGCTGCTGTTCCTGTGAATTACCAAGTTATAGACATTTCCTAGTTTCGCAAGACAAAATGAGTTTACTTTACTTTAGATGTATTATTTGTTAAATCTGAACAGTTCTCATAATATTATTAAGTGTTATAGTTTGTGACTGTATTTTATATTTGTTTTCTACTCTAAATATATCGCTGTAGATATCCGAGAATGTGCAAGTTCACCCTGTCTTAATGGTGCCATGTGTATTGATAATGTTAATTTCTACACCTGTCAGTGTTTGCCTGGCTACACAGGTGCCAACTGTGAAATAGGTGAAGATATGTTTCTTATAGATTTCCTTTATTTCTGAAAATAGTAGTAATATATCTTTCATTTTTTGGTCTTTTAAATTCTTCCATCTTTTCTCCTTGTTCAAAGTTCAATTTCTTCCCAAATGACCAATAGAATATCTTAATTATGAAATATTCAGTTTAATTGTTGTTTTCTATATTTACATTATTTATATTAACTTTGACATAAAATATTTAATACAAAGTCATATTTTTGGGGGTCTTTTATTGTATCTAGAAATTCACGTATGTTGTTAATTTTTATTTTCATGTGATGAAGAAATTGATGAATGTTCCAGTAATCCTTGTCAAAATGGTGCCACTTGTCAGGACCTAGTGGACATGTTTTTCTGCCAATGTGCTGCAGGTTGGACCGGCTCTTTGTGTACTCTAGACATAGTAGAGTGCAATAGTAATCCATGCTTAAATGGTGCCACCTGTGCTGAGATGGCCAACGGTTACCTTTGTAACTGCCCAGTTGGTTATGAAGGTGATCGATGTGAAACAGGTGATTCTATTTGTCTCTCACTTTTTCCAGATACTGTTTTATTCCAATATATTTTTGAAATTGTTGTCTTTTATTGCTGTCTTGGAAACATCCTTTAAATGTATTACAGCATTTACTTTTTAATTGAATGTTTAAAACAGCGATTCTTCGATGTAGTAGCAGTCCGTGCCAGAATGGTGGCACATGTACAGAAGAAGTTAATGGTTTCATATGTGACTGTCTGTCTGGATGGGAAGGCACTTTCTGCACACAAGAGATCCAAGAGTGTGCTAGCACTCCCTGCTTGAATGGTGCCACTTGTGATGATATAGTCAATGGTTACATCTGCAGATGTCCACTTGGCTTTCAGGGGACTCTATGCGAACAAGGTTCTTATATTTTAGATTTTGATCACTGCTTCAAAATTTCACCCACTAATACACTTTTGGGAAAGATGCTGTTTTTTGGTTATTGATTGCACCATGTTTGATCATGCCATTCTTAGAAACAAATAATTTTTCAGCTTTGTATTTTTTAGAGTCATCACACTTTGGAATTGCATTTTCTTTGTTTGCTATAGGTTGCACCATTTTAGCAGCAAATGCTCCTCATTTGCATCACCCAGAAATGGTCTCTTTTTGCTGTATTCTCCATCGGTGCTTATCATATATTACTAATAATTTCAATGTTCAGTATTATATAACTTCAGAGCTCTGTCACACTATCTAATTTTTATTTAAAAACTTTTGTATGCCCATATATGGTCATGATGTGATGTCATCATGACCATATTTAGGCATTTATTTGTCAAATAATATTTGATAGTTTGACAGGGCTTACAATCCGAAGATTATGTGTCATATTGCGTGCAACCATTTTAACCATGATCATTTCATCCATATTTAACATGCACAATGTGCAACCATCCTTTCCACATCAGATACATCAAAATGATGTCTTCATCCAGCTTATTCTCTTAAGTATTTTCTGTTGTCATCACATTATGAGATTTTTCTTTGCTTTTCATTGTACAAGTTTATTTTCTAGCAATTGCATCATCACTTCACTTGTCACCATATGGTGATTATTCATCTCTGCTTATGATAAAATTTAGAACATTCTGCTGTCATCGCACCATGAGATTGTATTTCTTCACTTTTCGTCGCACAAGCTGTTTATTTTCTAGCAGGCAATTGCCCCATCACTTCACTTACCACCAAATGGTGAATTATTCATCTCTGCTTATAATACAATTGATAATGTTCAGTATTTAATCAAATTTGTATACAGATCCTAAACCTGAGCAGTGGTTATAATTTGCTCATTTTATTTCCACTTTCTTGCAAGAGAAAAATACATGACTTTATGTTTTTACTGACATCAAAGGCTCTACCTTCATATTTTCAATGAAATCTTAGAATAACAATTTCTCTAATCATAGCAGTGCACTTGAGAAAGCTAACACCTCCTAAAAGAATTGCACATGAATTTTTTTTTTTGAGATAAACTATATTGTGTTCATACTGATCAGATATCAATGAATGTCAGAGTTCACCGTGCCAGAATAGCGGAACTTGCCAGGACCAGGTCAACAGATTCATCTGCATGTGTTCATCTGGATTTCAGGGAATTTTCTGTGAACAAGGTGATACAGTAATTTTTGTACTTGTGTATTCAAGATGCATGTAGTAATACATATTAATCTTTGATAATTTTTCTGGTTATATTACAAAGTAAATTTTCATTTTTGTATTGTATTATGTTGTTTATACAGTAATTTGAAATTCCTATTTTTTCTGTTATTTTGCTGTATTACATCTTTCATTATGATTAAAATGTTCATTTAATAATTTACTTGTGTTTACAGTAAATCTGGATCTTATTTCAACTAGTGTGTCTATTATAAGTTTATTATAAATATTGAAGTTTTTAGAGTTACTTTGTATCTTACTTTCAACTTGTATCTATTTAATATAAGTCTGTTATAAATATGTATTTTATAGATGTGAATGAATGTATAAGCAGACCGTGTCAGAACGGAGCTGTTTGCAGGAACTTGGTAAATAGCTATGTCTGCGAGTGCCCTTTAGGTTGGACTGGTCTGTTATGTGAGATTAACATTGATGAATGTCAAAGTTTACCTTGTTTGAATGGTGCCACCTGTACTGATAATGTAAACGGTTATTTCTGCACCTGTCCACTTGGGTATACCGGTAACAATTGTGAAGAAGGTGATTATTACCATCTATTTTGTTTCATGAAACATTACTTAATTTTGCTTATCTTTCTAACATCAAAAAAGTACACTCAATTGCAGGATTATGAAAAATTTAGAACAAATTGAGTTATAATGTGAAACTTAAGGGGGATTTCTGGGTTGCAGGGCAATCTGTAGCTGTAGGTTGTTTTGCTTCATTTACAGATATATCTATATTTTATCTGTTTTATATTATTCAATTCCATAATTACAATATTTATGATTATTGTTAAATGTATATGTAGCCTACTTTGATAGCTTTATTAACGTTGTTCTGATTATGGCAGATATCGATGAGTGCTTCAGTGGCCCGTGTCTTAACGGGGGCATATGTTCAGATCAAGTCAATGGTTTTCTGTGTCAGTGTGTTGCTGGGTGGCAAGGTATATATTGCCAGCAACAGGTATTGGAATGTGCCAGTTCACCATGTCAGAATGGTGCCAATTGTATAGAAGCTATCAATGGTTATGCATGTATCTGCGCACCTGGATACACAGGTGGTCTTTGTGAAACAGGTGATTGCAAATACCTATATTGTATAATTATGTAGCCCTATTTTTAATCAACACAATAGTAAATTTGTGGTCCCAGATATTGTGCAAATAATTTGTAGCTTAACCCTGGCCAGTACATTAGGAGATTAATTACTCTTTTATTAATTAGTTATTGAGTATTTTTCTTTTTGCTGTAGTCGTTCTTCTTGTCTATGTAAGTGATTAAAAAACATTTAAGACATGGTGTTGCCAGCCATCCATCTTCACGTATAAACATGAATATTCAAAATTTCTGAGACCAATTTGTCATTGGTCAGTGGATACCACATGACCATGTGGATGTTCAAGGACTCCTAATAATTCAGTGTTGTATTACTTGAAAACCTTGTTTTTGTGCTCCAGAGGTCCTAGAATGCCAGAGTTCACCATGTCAAAACGGAGCCACCTGTATTGAACAAATTAATTCATTTGCATGTATCTGTCCACCTGGCTGGACAGGATTATACTGTGATTTGGATATCCTTGAATGTGCCAGTCAACCATGTCAAAATGGTGCCGCCTGTACTGACCAGAATAGAGGGTTTGTCTGCACTTGTCCACCTGGATTTGCAGGAGTGCTTTGTGATATAGGTAAAAGTCGTTATGAAAATAATTTCAATGTTTTGTTTGATTATATAAAGTAAATTTCTGCATAGAAAATTATTTTTTTTTAAATTGAACACACTCATCAATCTGAGTGTCTTGGTGTGTTTAAGCTGCTTACAAGTTTACTCCTTTAATCACTAAAGGCACAAAATTAAGTACAAACATTTTTACATAAAATATTAAATTTATATATGAATATACAGTATATACTAATAGAAGATTGCTTCTCTGAATCTTGGCTTATTATTTTAATTAAATAACATTTATTTTTTGTCTAATATGGTGTGTATTCAGAAATCGATGAGTGTTCCAGCAATCCCTGCCAATTTGGTGGTTGCACTGATTTTATCAATGCCTTTAGATGTGACTGCCTCCTTGGATATGGTGGTGTATTTTGTCAAGAAGGTATTCAATACAAAAACCCTGTTTTGTGTTTGTTGAAAATATGCCATTATTATTACGCCCTTGTAGTACTGTATTTTGTTTTTTTGGTAAATTAGAATTCATATTATTCAAACGTTGATAATAATGATAGTGTCGAAACACTAACTCTAAGCTGAACATAGACAGTGTCTGGAAATCTAAACTCTAATATTGACAGTGTCTAGACACCTACCACTAATATCTAGGTTTAAACTCTAATATCAATAATGCCTAGATTTAATGTCTTTGAAAGTTTTCTTGCTTTTTTTCCTGTAGGAAGTTCAAAATAATTTCAGTTATTTCAATTTAGTATTATTAAAATGAGACACCTGTATTCAGATAATCCATAGAAATTTGCATAATTTATTCAGACAACCCATTGTAAATTCACAGAAATTAATGAATGTGACAGTGACCCATGTCTCAATGGAGCTACCTGCACAGATCAACTGAACAGGTACACATGTTCATGTGTCCCAGGGTGGACAGGTGACAACTGTGACGTTGACATATTAGAATGCTCTAGTGCACCTTGTCAAAATGGTGCCACCTGTTACGAAGTTATCAATGGCTACTACTGTTCCTGTGCACCTGGATTTAATGGACTGTATTGTGGTCAAGGTGATTTATATGAATACTAGGAAATTTAATCCAGATAATGATGGCTTTGATTAAGATGATGGTGGAAATTAATGGTGAAAAATATATAATAAGTAATTAGAATAGTTGCGTATCATACACCATGTGGAAATTATACAAAGGTTAGATTAATGAAAGGAAAAAATTCCTAAGGGCTGGCCTGCTAACCATGCACTAATGAAAAATTAGTGCACAGTTGGGAATCAGAAACATGAACATTGCGAGTTACAATGATGTCACAATTGACAAAAGTAAAATAATAATAATAATACTAAAAATGATAATGATTTAAATTTTAATGATATTAATTTAAAATGTTATTGAGTGACAATAAGGATAAAAACTTTAATTTACAGTATTTTCAGCTTTCTGAATCTGATTTTCAACACAAAATCTTCCATTCTGTACTTAAATTATTTGTACCACACATGTTTTATTTACATTGTTTTGAAATTCCTTCCTTTTCCTTGTTGTAATTGAACATTCGTAGAGATAAATGAATGCAGTAGTAACCCTTGCCGGAATGGAGGTACCTGTGAAGACTTTGTTGATTTTTTCCGCTGCTTGTGTCCTGATGGCGTCCAAGGAACATTCTGTGATCAAGGTGATATGAATGTTTGCATTTCCAGGAGTTGTGTCTATCAGCCTACTCAAAAAATTTACTAAAAAGCCCCTGTTACAGCTTTCCCTCTTGGCGGCCATGCATTTCAGCACAATGACGCTGCAAGTTATGGGTTATTCTCCTACTTTACCTCTTACTGATTTAATAATATTGTTAATCCAGTACATGTAATATGGCTTCAACTGTGTAATGATGTTTGTTCTTCTGTTGGTTAAAAATTCTAATGTATATTTGCAACAAGTTAACACTTAAAACTGTATGAGTGTAATTATAGGTCTTTTACAGGCTGGATATAACAAAAATAATATATAAAAACTTAAAATTAATCAATCTTAACTTTAATTGTGCAATAGGAATTCAGGAATGCAGTAGCACTCCTTGTCAAAATGGTGGGACTTGCATGGATGGAATCAATCGTTATGACTGCACTTGTCCATTTGGTTGGTCAGGTGTGAATTGCGAAATTGAGGTGCGAGAGTGTGCTAGTTCACCATGTCAGAATGGCGCAGCTTGCATTGAGTTAATCGGTGCATATTCATGTACGTGTGCTCCAGGCTACCAAGGAACTGTCTGTGCTGAAGGTGATTTTTTTTTGTACCATGGTTATCTATGCAAACATTGCTTTATAGATATCTAAAAAAAGTCAAATGTAAAGTATTCATATCACAATTAAACCAACTTGATTGATGCAAGGTGTCTCAAATAATCACTGAAATAAAGTTTCTTATTGTGAGAGAACTGATGTACATTAATAAAAAAAACTCTATCATATGTACCTTTGAATTGATTGTACGTTTTCTAGAGGTGAATGAGTGCGCTAGTAGCCCTTGCCAGAATGGTGGTACGTGTGAGGATTTTGTTGATTTTTTCCGCTGTTTGTGTCCTAACGGCATCCAAGGAACATTCTGTAATCAAGGTGATTATTTAATCATGGCTTTAAAAAAATCTGTCAGAAGTTTGTATAACCTTGAGGTGTAAAAGTAAATAAAGAAAATTCAACTATTCAATAATAATGATGCACTTAAACTTAATAATGTAAATATCAATATCGGTAAAATTTGTTTAGCAGATAAACCAACATTTCTTATTCAAACCAATATTTTGACACATACAGTAGTAAACAATAATTTGCATCTTCCACATACTCTCTCTTTATGTTTTTTGTATGTTTTCTGTGATAAACCTATAATAATAGAAATACTGAATTTTGCATAAAAGATATACAGTTTGTTACATTTAAAGATTGTTACTTATAGTCCCCTTCAGTGCATTTTGTGCAATACAATACAACTTTATTATCCCACATTGGAGAAACTCGTTTGGCCATTTGACACTAAAATATCACAACAAACATATCAAGGTATTAAAATAGTTTAAATTTACTTTTGATTGTTAACTTACCGGTATCTTAATCATGTAATAGACATACTGGAATGCGGAAGCAACCCATGTCAAAATGGTGGGACCTGCGTGGAAGGAATTAATCGTTATGACTGCATTTGTCCATCTGGTTGGACAGGTCCCACTTGTGCAGTTGAGGTGTTAGAGTGTGGTAGTTCACCATGTCAGAATGGTGGAACTTGCATTGAGTCAGTTGGTGCTTATACTTGCAATTGTGCCCCTGGCTACCAAGGACGAGTTTGCGCTGAAGGTTATTTTTCTTTCATCTTTCCCTATGCAAAAATGTCATATTGTATGCTTTACAAAAATTTTCCAATTAACAATTAAAAAAAAAAACAACAAACTTTTAGGATTATGTATAAATTCAGAAACTAAGTTTAGAATTTTGGAATTACTTATTGATTTTTCATATTTAAAACACTTCAAAAATAATTTATTTTCTAATAGATTATATGATAAAACAAATTTAAAATGATAATGCATTTATGTTTAATACATGAATAGAACTAATTAAATAATTTAATTTAATTGTATCAATTATTCACAAGGAGCATTTAGGGACTGACTGATATCTGTTTTTGCAATTGTATATTGCAATCAGATTTTGTAGATGTTGCTAGAAATATTGTAAATCCTCATTACATATTGATACCTTTGTGAAAAACTTCTCCTAAATAATAATTAGTTATATTTTAAAGATATTTAATACATTTTCTCAGACATTAATGAGTGCAGCAGCACTCCGTGCATGAACGGAGGAGCTTGTGACGACCTTGTTAATTTCTTCCGATGTCGGTGCGCTCCAGGATACCAGGGTACATTCTGTGAACAAGGTGAATAGCCAACGCCATTATACCGCCACCAACATATATTCCATATCAATATGTTCACGATTGTGACCATTTCTATAAATGTAATATATACAAGATTTAATAATAATTATCCATTCCAATTCACTTTTGACATTAATTTAGAAATATATCTTGGTTTTAAATTATTGAAGAATTTCATCTGGTTCAGTACAAACTATAGCTTGTTTCTTTTTTCATTTAATTAGAACCTTATCTTGGTTTTGTTGACTTGTTTTTGGTATATTGTTGGTTGCATAAGTTTACTCAAGTTGAATTGATGGAAATAATTGCTTTGTTTCTATAGACTACAATGAATGTAATAGCTCACCGTGTACAAATGGCGGTACTTGTAGTGATATGACAAATGCTTACATTTGTAGCTGTCCTGCTGGTTTTACAGGAATTCGTTGTGAAATAGGTGAAAGTTTTGATTGTTTTTAGCACTGGTGCAAACATGCTTGAGATGCTCAAGTTGCTTACTGCAATGTACAAATGATTTCCTTAATTTTTCATAGTGCACATACTTCTTGGAGTTGAAGGAACGTAGATTTTTTTCAATGTGTTCTGCCTCTATGCACAATACCTATCCCATCCAATCACACTCACTAGATTTCAGTATCACCTTCTTGTGGTTTGTATGAATTCATTCTGAAATTGGTGTTTTGTATGATTTCTCATTAAAAAAATGAGCCATAATACAATGACAATACATCAAAATTACTACTGCACATGGTTTATCTGTGCACTTCCTTTTCTGAGTTGAAAGAATACTTTTCTGCAAAATGTGTTCCAGCTTTTTGCACAACACACCTTCTTTTTCCTTTAAGTTCATAAATTCTCATTCATTCAAAGTTGCACAACTTGCTTCGGCTGTGGTTTTTTCTTTTTATATACTTACCTACAAAGTGTGTATTTTCCTCAGAAACTTTTCTTCTGATTTTTCACTACAGTAAATTTGTTTTTAAATAATTGATATTATTTTTTTTAAACAGAAATAAGATGAAAATTTCACTATTACTTTTATCAATCATCTCTATACAGGTTTTCAAGATCTCATTTAATTTTTTTTCTCCTGACATTTTTGTTACAGATTATGTGATTTGTATGTTTGAATAATGTATATGTGCTATATAGGAATACAGTGCATTTGAGTTTAGATAAGTATAGTGATAGCAGGTATAAACTATCAGATATAGGATTATAATAGGAACAAACTATTTTTAATATAGATAGGAAAGGCAGAATTTGCAGGAATGGCTAGATTCAAACAATTTCCTCTATATTAATGTCAATAATATTGTTTTATATTCTTGTGTATTGTATGATTGCATATCACAGCACCAAGTGCAGTTTGTGACAGTTCGCCTTGTAAAAACGAGGCTATTTGCCTTGGAGATGATTTGAACTTTGTCTGTGTTTGCACGTCACAATGGATGGGACCAACCTGTGAACAGGGTGAGAATATAGAATACAATGTCAAGATATGGCTCCTGCAACTTAATGTTTAGTATTGTGAGTAGTCGTAAGGGGCTACATACAGTTATTAATAGTTTTGTAGAATTTCAATGTACCAATATATAATATTAATAGTAGACTCCAAAAAGTACCAAGAGAATAAAGCCACAATATGAATTTTTCAGTCAATTTGTGTATGGCACAAGAAAAGTGATTTGCTTGATAATTTCATATATGGAAATTCAAATTATTATTCTTTATATAGATAAAAAATAATGTACAATTGTTGAGCATATCATGAACTATCTATTTGGAGTCTATCGTAATTTTATTTTATTGTTAATTGTGCATGCCTTTTGGTTGAACTTTGTATAGCACATGCATGTACAATATATATTTAAGTATGTTTCGTTTATAAATTTATTTCATTAGTTATTTTTAGTGCATGAGTTGAGTCAGCATGATTACCTACTGTGTAATTATCAGTTTTATCACATGTTCTTTTCTGTGATGAAATTGATGAGTAATGGAAAAAATAGCACTGTAGTTTATTATAATAACTACAACTTTTTTGATAATGCTTAATTACCAGAACCTGTCATGTCTATAAAGAAGCTTCACAGTGGGGAAGGGAGTACACATCTTGCTGTCCAACATTGTTTAGATCATTAAAAAAAGCTTACCTCAGTATGTTGATTAACTTTAATTTATTTTCTTGGGCTTATTCTCAAGAAACTAATTTACGGTAAAAGCAGGCTGTTTATAAAATAAGTGTGAAAAACAATGGCAGCGGACCTTTGTATTAGAATTAAATTGAAATTGTTATGTTTGCATGTACTTGTAATTTACTATTTAGGTTTTGTTGTATACTTTAGTTTGATGTTTTATAACTAATATTTTGATTTTAATTTAGTATCTAATACTAAATACTAATACTATTTAGTATATAATTAACCTTCTAATCTTTAGTAAATTATTATAGAACAATTAGTTTTTTTCCTAAAACTTTAGAGCTAATTTTATTGTCTGTGATGCGCTAAAAAATAACAAAAAACATGAAATAATATAGATTGATTTATTGTAATTATATGTACCTTTTGTATGTGGTAAGTTACCAGCTGACTATTTGATATTGCTTCATAACGCCGGTCAAAGGTTAACTGTTAATTGTTAGGTACTTAATCAATAGAAAAAAATATAATAATTTATATGATTTTGAACACACAGAAAATGAGGAAGGCTGCAGCTTCAGATTTTCCCTTTTTAAGGACAATTCTAATTTGACATTAATGCAAGGAGAGGCAAAACTCCCTCATTATCTGATAGTAACACGGAGTATATCATTGATATTTTAAGATGATCAAAAATTATTTTTGTCTTTGCAACAGCATCTATTTAAGAGCTTTGCCATCATTTCATTTCAATATATATTTCTTCTGCCAAGTTTTTCAGCCTTAATCTTTGTGTGTCAGCACTCTTCTTTGTTTCTATTTTCTGAGCACAAGTATCCAATCAAAAACTGCATATCAGATCACATGACCTGCTTAGTGCATGGCTTGTATTGCACCACAGATTCTACTGTATGTAATAAGATCTGTGATTTCACTGATTGTGCATTCAAAATGAGTTTTATCAAACGGTTATCTTATAACCACAGGTCCTGTATATAGGATCTGTGACTTAACTATGAATACATATAATTAAATTGAGTGTGTGTATTTTAGATGTTGATGAATGCGCCGGTAACATTTGTCAGTTTGGTGGGACGTGCCAAAACACACCTGGTAGTTACATTTGTACTTGTGCCCAAGGTTTCAGCGGCCCAAATTGTGAAATTGGTGAGTTACATTTCTAATTACTGTACTGGAAATAATAAATTGACACTTACATTGCACTGTCCCTATGCGCTTTACACTAATTTACAAAAAAAAATCATAAAATGGATGATGACAAAACATTGTTTTATAGGCTTATTTGTATTTATAACTTTTACCACTTGTGAATCTGATAAGAGTTATTTGTTGAAAATGATAGAAAGACCATGTTTTAGGTGCTTGTTGTTTGAGGCTATGATAGCATCTTGCGACAGCATCTTTTAGCTATGTACAAATTGTAGCTTTACTTTGTAACATTGTACATGTATATCAGTTGCCTACCTAGGATCACAGTGCACCTAATATTACATGTGGTATGTTAAATGAAGATTTAGGGCTCAATAAAATAAATGATTCGTTTATTATTCCTGCCCACATGTCTTCTATTTTTTTTCGTTTTAGTAAACTTTTTCTCTAGCACTTTTTTTGTGTGATTTCTTAACCATTTTGCTAAACTATTTATTGTGTTTTTTGTTTTGTTTTCTACATTTTTGCAGATGAAGATGAATGTTTGTCTGATCCATGTATCAATGGAGCCTGTATAAATTTACAAGGCTCCTTCCAGTGCAATTGTTTGGCTGGCTGGAGTGGAACATTATGTGAAACAAGTAAAATATACATCATAATTCACAAAACTATTACTATGTGACCATTATTTGGCAAACTAAATATGTTTTTGTTATAATTTTCTGTTGGAAGCTAATAACATACTTAAAAATAGTAAGATGATGACATAAAGTTTGTAAGTAATTGTGTACTATTTTGTACTTATTGAAAATATTATTTATTTCTGTTCTATATATATGTATTTAAAAATACCTCATTACTTATCCTAACTGTGTTGAATGAGTTCTTGCAATATGCGACCCATATTTATTGTTTTATTGTCAGTCACAGTAATTATTTCTATCTGACTATTATACATTAGAACCCCTTTTGGACTCCCCCAAAAGGGGACACATTTTGACCAAGAAACAAAAAAAGTTCATCTGTTAACACTTTGCCAACCTCTATTCAGGGGACACCACTTTGAAGGGGACACTTTCGACAGTGTCTTCTTAATATGGGTTCTACTGTAGTACTAAATTGATGTAGCACAGGAAGACCTACTTTGAATATACTTTCATTTGTTACTGTTAGTGTTCAAAGGAGGCTGTCAGTAAATATTTCTGTGGTGTAGAATTCATGCTTATTAAAAAATGTGCAGTAGAACCTTCGGGACCAAAGAAAGTGTCCCCTTAAGAAGGGTGTCCCCTTATAGGGGTTGGCTGTAGTGTTAAAAGTTAAACTTTCCCTTGTTTTTTGGCCTGAAAAGTGTCCCCATAATAGGGCTGTCCCAAAAGAGGGGTTATATAAAGTAATCAAGAGACTTAACAATAACCAATGGAGCATGAGCTCTGTACGCCTATGTTATTGACCCCAGATGTTATGCCATGTAAGATAATATTTCTGCATAATGCTTGGATGCTTACAAACTGATGCAATAAATGTGTGGCCATATTTTTCCAGAATTCCTCAGTCATTTTTTTAAAATCTTGGTGTTTATTGTTTTCTTGTGTGATTTTTATTATCTTTCCAAACTACAGATATTGATAATTGTGCAGCATTGCCTTGTTTGAATGGAGCCACTTGTACTGATTTAGTAAACGCTTACATCTGTGAATGTCCACCTGGGTATACTGGAATCAATTGTGAATTAGGTAAGATTTATTTTATTTTTAACAGTTCATGTTGCTTTTGTTTTACTTTCTAAATACTATGCTAAAACATTTTCCTTGTATTGTATCTGTTATGTACTGTTCTTATATTTGTCCAGATGTTAATGACTGTTCTCCTACTAATCCTTGTTTGAATGGAGCCATCTGTGTCAATTTACAGGCTCTTTCCAATGCAAATGTGCTGCTGGTTGGAGCGGAACATTATGTAATATAGATACACTATCATAGTTGTGTAAATTCCATTGGATAAACCAAAACCACTGTTTTTTCATCTACATTCCATTTTTTTCAATGTGTTGTACATGTTTTTTGTTCTTGTATTTTTCTAGATGTTAATGAATGTTCTCCTAATCCATGTTTAAATGGAGCCATCTGTGTCAATTTACAAGGCTCTTTCCAATGCAATTGTGTTGGTGGCTGGAGTGGAACATTATGTAATATACGTAAACTATCATAGTTGTGTAAACCCAATCGGATGAACAAAACCACTCCATTTTTTCATCTACGTTCCATTGTTTTGCTTGTATTGTATGTGTTTTTTTTTGTTCTTATATTTTTCCAGATGTTAATGAATGTTCTCCTACTAATCCTTGTTTAAATGGAGCTGCCTGCATCAATTTACAAGGCTCTTTCCAATGCAATTGTGCAACTGGCTGGACTGGAACATTATGTAATATAGGTAAACTATTATAGTTGTGTAAACCCAATCGAATGAACAAACCACTCCATTTTCTCATCTACGGTCCATTGTTTTGCTTGTATTGTATGTGTTTTTTTTGTTCTTATATTTTTCCAGATGTTAATGAATGTTCTCCTACTAATCCTTGTTTAAATGGAGCTGCCTGCATCAATTTACAAGGCTCTTTCCAATGTAATTGTGTTGGTGGCTGGACTGGAACATTATGTAATATAGGTAAACTATTATAGTTGTGTAGATTCCGTTGGGTAAACCAAAGCACTCCCATTTTTTATCTACATTCTGTTATTTTTCTTGTATTGTACATGTTTTTTTGTTCTTATATTTTTGTAGATATTAATGAATGTTCTCCTACTAATCCTTGTTTAAATGGAGCCGCCTGCATCAATTTACAAGGCTCTTTCCAATGCAATTGTGCTGGTGGCTGGAGTGGAACATTATGTAATACAGGTAAACTATCATAGTTGTGTAAACCAAATCGGATGAACAAAACCACTCCATTTTTTCATCTACATTCCATTGTTTTGCTTGTATCGTATGTGTTTTTTTTGTTATTGTGTTTTTCCAGATGTTAATGAATGTTCTCCCACTAATCCTTGTTTGAACGGAGCCGCCTGTGTCAATTTACAAGGCTCTTTCGAATGCAATTGTGCTGCTGGCTGGAGCGGAACATTATGTAATACAGGTAAACTGTTATAGTTGTGTAGAATACATTGGATAAACCAAACCACTCCCGTTTTTCATATAAATTCCATTGTTTTCCTTGTAACGTATGTGTTTTATGTTGTTCTTATATTTTTCCAGATGTTAATGAATGTTCTCCTACAAATCCTTGTTTGAACGGAGCTGCCTGTGTCAATTTACAAGGCTCTTTCCAATGCAATTGTGCTACTGGCTGGATGCAATTGTGTTGGTGGCTGGACTGGAACATTATGTAATATAGGTAAACTATTATAGTTGTGTAAACCAAATCGGATGAACAAAACCACTCCATTTTTTCATCTACATTCCATTGTTTTGCTTGTATCATATGTGTTTTTTTTGTTATTGTGTTTTTCCAGATGTTAATGAATGTTCTCCCACTAATCCTTGTTTGAACGGAGCCGCCTGTGTCAATTTACAAGGCTCTTTCGAATGCAATTGTGCTGCTGGCTGGAGCGGAACATTATGTAATACAGGTAAACTGTTATAGTTGTGTAGAATACGTTGGATAAACCAAACCACTCCCGTTTTTCATATAAGTTCCATTGTTTTCCTTGTAACGTATGTGTTTTATGTTGTTCTTATATTTTTTCAGATGTTAATGAATGTTCTCCTACAAATCCTTGTTTGAACGGAGCTGTCTGTGTCAATTTACAAGGCTCTTTCCAATGCAATTGTGTTGGTGGCTGGACTGGAACATTATGTAATATAGGTAAACTATTATAGTTGTGTAGATTCCGTTGGGTGAACCAAAGCACTCCCATTTTTTATCTACATTCTGTTATTTTTCTTGTATTGTACATGTTTTTTGTTCTTATATTTTTGTAGATGTTAATGAATGTTCTACTAATCCTTGTTTAAATGGAGCCGCCTGCATCAACTTACAAGGCTCTTTCCAATGCATTTGTGTTGGTGGCTGGAGTGGAACATTATGTAATACAGGTAAACTATCATAGGCTATGTTCACACACACGGCGTAAGGCTGGCTTAAGCATGGTGTAGCGTAAGCCTTTGTGTGTGAACTAGGCAGTGGCGTTGTTAAAGCCACTCACTACACCACGTCCTTGGCGTTATTACGCTACCTGCAGACCCCAGATTAGCTAGCGCCAGTGATGCTTAAATGATTTGACCTCATTTCAAGAGTTTGACCAATCACGATTGCAATATATTAGCTACTTTGGTCTCTTTCCTGTGCTCTCTATAAATGAAATGGTAAAGGGGTTCTTTTTCTATTGCATTTTAATTAGTTATAATGTATATGATTTGTTGATTGTGTATTTTAAGATATTTTAACCTATTTAGACTGTCTATTAAAACCTACAACACCAACAATGCTGGCTGAAAAATCAAAGTAAAGTAAAATTGTTCATTTAAAATACAATAATCATATAAGTTCACTTCGAACAATTCACAGATTTAAAAGTTTTACTGATGCACTGTTAATTTTACTACAGTTAAGAACCCGTACATTATTTAAAACTTAAAACTATTCCCCCATAAGCCTATATTACTACTAGTTTAACGCCAGCGTTAATATAGCGAACTCCGTTTGTGTGAACACTTTGGAATTTAAATCTGTGAATTAGCTTACGCCTGGCGTAAGCTACGCCAGTCTTACGCCGTGTGTGTGAACATAACCATAGTTGTGTAAACATATCGGATGAACAAAAGCACTCCATTTTTTCATCTACATTCCATTGTTTTGCTTGTATCGTATGTGTTTTTTTTTTTATTATGTTTTTCCAGATGTTAATGAATGTTCTCCCACAAATCCTTGTTTGAACGGAGCCGCCTGTGTCAATTTACAAGGCTCTTTTGAATGCAATTGTGCTGCTGGCTGGAGCGGAACATTATGTAATACAGGTAAACTGTTATAGTTGTGTAGAATCCGTTGGATAAACCAAACCACTCCTGTTTTTCATATAAATTCCATTGTTTTCCTTGTAACGTATGTGTTTTATGTTGTTCTTATATTTTTCCAGATGTTAATGAATGTTCTCCCACAAATCCTTGTTTGAACGGAGCCGCCTGTGTCAATTTACAAGGCTCTTTCCAATGCAATTGTGTTGCTGGCTGGAGCGGAACATTATGTAATATAGGTAAACTATTATAGTTGTGTAGATTCGGTTGGATAAACCAACCACTCCCATTTTTTATCTACATTCTGTTATTTTTCCCTTATTGTACATGTTGTTTTGTTCTTATATTTTTGTAGATATTAATGAATGTTCTCCTACTAATCCTTGTTTAAATGGAGCCGCCTGCATCAATTTACAAGGCTCTTTCCAATGCAATTGTGTTGGTGGCTGGAGTGGAACATTATGTAATACAGGTAAACTATCATAGTTGTGTAGATTCCGTTGGATAAACCAAACCACTCCTGTTTTTCATCTAAACTCCATTGTTTTCCTTGTAATGTGTTTTATGTTGTTCCGAATATATTTTTCCAGATGTTAATGAATGTTCTCCTACAAATCCTTGTTTGAACGGAGCTGCCTGTGTCAATTTACAAGGCTCTTTCCAATGCAATTGTGCCACTGGATGGACTGGAACATTATGTAATATAGGTAAACTATCATAGTTGTGTAAATTCTGTTGGATAAACCAAACCATTCTCATTTTTCATCTACATTCTGTTGTTTTCCCTGTATTATACATGTTTTTTTGTTCCGAATATATTTTTCCAGATGTTAATGAATGTTCTCCTACTAATCCTTGTTTTCAATGGAGCCAAATGTTAATGTACAAGGCTCTTTCCAATGCAATTGTGCTACTGGCTGGACTGGAACATTATATAATATAAACATAGATATGTCATCATAGTACAAACTATTTTATTTTCTTTATTTTATATTTTATTTGTTCATAAGTGTTAGCCCCTCATTCAAGAGTTATAAAATTGTTTTAGCATGCAGTTAAGCTTAGTACTGTTTTATTAGATAGATAAAGTATTCATACCATACATTATTAATGTAATCTAATGTAATTTTATTCATTTAACTATTTACAGGTGTTTTTAATGCATTATTATTTTATTCAAATTTTTTTGTCTTTTTGATATCTGTAGCCCTAAGCGATATTCAGCTGTTTTTTAATATTTTTTTGTTTTGTTCAAGTTTTGTCATACACATTTCTGTTTTAATAATTGTTTTTCTAGCTGTTGATTTCTGTAGTCCTAACCCTTGTATCAATGGGGCTACTTGCATCAATACTGGTTCTGGGTATCAATGCTTCTGTGCAACTGGATTTGAGGGAACCAATTGTGAAATGAGTTAGTACCAATATTGGATAATCTTGTCTTGTGTGTTATTTTACAAAACGCCTCTGGTTTGGCAACGCGCAGTCCATCATGCATCAGCTAATTGACAGCGCTTATATTAATTATTAATTAATACTTGGAAATTAGCCACATCTGAGAATTCCATTTTTGGGATAGTTCTAGGTTATAGTGAAAACCTACAGCAGTCTTTAATTTATATATTATGACACATGACATTTATGTATAAACATTAAACTGTGTTCACATCAGATAAACTGTAAACAAGTGAATGGCAACTCGTCACCTTTCATCAATACCTCCGTTCACACTTGGATTTGAAACAGAAGGTTTTCAGATAGTGAGATTTTGTGTGGTTAAGCTCTGTCTACTGTCACTATCAAATTTGAAGTGACAAATACTGTAAATATGTGATGTCCATATTTGGGTGTAATGCGGCATCATCATGCCCTTACATTGCAAATCACTCAAATTTGTAACATAAAATAATTTCATAGTGTGGACAAAGCTTAAGTCTAGGTGTAGGTGCATTCTTTGAAAAGCTTTGCGATGCCAACACGCAATCAGAAATGTTTTCCCAAGTCACATTATTCGCAGCAGACAGCTTCGTTATTCTCGTTGGCACCATTCCCGCTGTTAAGCTGCACTCAGCCTAGGTAGTTTTATAAAGCAGAATGTTAAGCTGGTTAATCACTGCATGCGACGGCGACGCGACAGCAATGCGACAAAGAATGTTCGCTCGCCTTATGCAAATTTGGATTAGTCGTGCGACGGCCGTATGGTCGTTGTTCGACGCAGTGAGTGTCTGGCTTTATGCAGGTTGTTGCACTGACTATTCACATAATTTCCTATATTCCTGTCACGTCCAAGCTACTATTGAACAGTCTTCCACCCAACATGCATTCCATCTGCAGTGTTGGCATCAATATTTTCTATAAGGCTGTTAATTAGAACCTGATTTGCTAAGCACACCTCATCTCCTTAGCTCTTTCCTGTAAAGATTACCAAGATATTACAAAGACATTACGTATTGTTTTACACAAAGATGTACATACATTTGAATTGGGTATAAGTTGAGTCTTTAATATTTAAACATTCTAAATGAACTATTATTATACTTATGAATTTCAGACATAGATGACTGTGTAGGCAACACCTGTCAAAATGGGGCCACCTGTGTAGATGCTCACAATACCTTCCTGTGTGCCTGTCCACCTGGCTTCTCAGGTGCTAATTGTGAAACAAGTATGTTGTATGCCATTTCTAAAATTCTTAACTTACATTGTTACTGTATTGTGAGCATTTCATGACTCTTCTAAATAAACTGATTCATGCTTGCTTGATTGTAGACTGCTGCCTTTAAGGCATGGCCCATATTTTTCCCATCAATAGGCACATTCCGCAAAGTTTGTTTACAGCTGGTCATGTGACACATAATGGGTATTACTATGGTGAATTTACAATGCGATCAGTGTTAAAGCATAGGAAAGGGTAATGTTAGGGTTTTTGACAACATTCGCCCACCATTAATGTGAGAAATAACTGGCAAGGAAAGGGACTATGATTGTTCAAAATAGTGTTTATTTACTTATTCTAGCGTTCAATGTGCTTTGTATTTTTTTTAATTTTATGTAATCCTTTGTAAACTTAAGCTAGCCTAGAAATCGTAGCATATCAAAATCGCAGTTCGTGGAACGAAGACTCTCGTACATACCTAAACAGGCCGTAGACATGCGGGGGCCTAGGCCTAGCATTTCTTGAAAAATCTAAATGTTTGGGACCAGTATCTTTTAGAGCATTAGCAAAAATCATTATGGCAAAACTCTCAATTTCATTTTCCAATCAATTTAGTATAATTACTTTACAGCACAAACACTCCGAAGAAGCCACGCATTTTCCTATTTCCGAGCGTTGTTCACACTGAATATTTACAATTGATATCCACTATACGTCACGTGACCAACCTAGCGGAATGTGTCTATTTTCTTTCTTTTTTACAATTGGTTATTGTTTCCTTGTGTGATATTAGTGTTAACAGTTAAACTTTACCTTGTTTTTTTTGGGCTGAAAAGTGCCCCCTTAATAGGGCTTTCCCAAAGGAGGGGTTATATAAAGTAATCAAGAGACATAACGATAACCAATGAAGAGAAGCATGAGCTCTGTACGCCTATATTATTGACCCCAGATGTTATGTCATGTAAGATAAATATTTCTGCATAATGCTTGGATGCTTACAAACTGATGCAATAAATCTGTGGCCATATTTTTCCAGAATTTCTCAGTTGGTTTTTTTAATCTTGGTCTTTTTTAAGTGTTTATTGTTTGCTTGTGTGATTTTTATAATCCAAAAACTACAGATGTTGATGATTGTGCAACAACGCCTTGTTTGAATGGAGCCACCTGTACTGATTTAGTAAACGCTTACATCTGTGAATGTACACCTGGGTATACTGGAATCAATTGTGAATCAGGTAGCAAATGAAATTTGTGTTTCTTATTTGTTGTACACATTTTTGTTATTTTCTTTTCTTTTTCTTTCTAAACAACTTATTTTTCTCAGATGTTGACAGAGTGTTTGACAAAAAATTCAGTTCACCTTTATTCACCGTCAGTGCTACACCATGCATATTTTGTCTTTTTCACACAGGACACTAGCTATTTTCATTCAATAGTTCTGTTTAACCTTTGCATCTAGGCCATACATGTAAAAGTTTATTTTGTGCAGTTAGTTGAATTTGCCATTTGTGATTGCTTTGCACAACCACCCATTTTGTAGTAGTTTAGCTTTGCTTTACTTCTATCACAGAGAAATTACTGTATTTTAGCACAATACTTCTTCATTTTTGGAAACCTGCTTTGTCATAGTCCTGTAAGTTTTCTATTTTTCTCCGCACCATTTCTCTGAATGCTTTATTGCACTGCTTTGAAAACAGGTTGTTTCCAATCAATCTAGTTTTGCTCATGTATAATTTATTTCTGCCTTTTGAATATTTCTTTCTTGTGCAAGTCAACATATGGTGTTGTTTAGCTTTAATACATGTTTGAAAAGAACTTTAATTAACATTTCAAAAACATTTATTACTATTGCACCCGAATCTTGTGTTTTGTCAATACACTATGGTTTGTGATGGCACATCTGTCATTCCAGTACACATGGCTGCACCTGGCTTTTTATGTTATCAGTCCACTACACTTAGTTGCATGCACCTGGATTGATAACAAACCACATTTTTTCAGTTTTTAATTTTTTGACACTTTTAAATCCCTGTTATTTCAGATATCAACGAATGTCTTCCAAATCCTTGTATGAATGCAGGAAACTGTTTTAATACACTTGGTTCCTTTCAATGTGTTTGTGTTGCTGGATGGACTGGACCATTATGTGAAATAGGTAACAATTGATTAGAAATGTGGTTTTGATAAATATATTTATTTTTCCATTTAGGCACATGGACTAAGAATTGTAAAGAGAAACTTTCATCACAATCCATTTCAAGACAAACATCACACATGCTGTACATACTGTACACTAGACCTTTACACTTTAAAGTTTAATTTCATAAAGTTCTCAATATATTGAGGTTGGGATAATTGGCTGTGACTTTCCAATTTAATAATAATAATAATAATAATAATAATAATAATAATAATAATAATAATAATAATAATAATAATATTTATTTGGCAATCATCAAGTACAATTTAAGCCCGGAGTGAGAATAGGCACAAGCACAAACAGATACTGCACTCACTCCACCTTACACAAAAATGAACTGAACACCAATCAAGTTTTGTAATTATTGAAAAACAAAAATATAAAAGCACTAAACTAAAAATTACAAACAAAATACAATAAAGTACAACTAATATAATGAAATATAGTACTTAGTTAGAGCAGATTTAAAAGATGAGATTGATGAAGAATTTGAATTACAGGTGGTACTTGTTCCCATAGCCTAGGGAAAGATACAAAAACAGAATTTAGAAATGTATTGCTTTTCACTTTCCAATGTAAAAGTCTGCCCTCACATCTTTCAATAATTTTGATATATTCATTAAATGTAGGAGGACAAAAACCATTCAAAAGCAACAGTTGTAATAATTACACCAAGTATGATTTTATTTTTTAATCTTAGATATTGATGAATGTGCAGTAGGACCCTGTCAGAATGGAGCCACCTGTAATAATCTAGTTAATAGTTACACCTGTACATGTCCCATGGGATATACAGGAACCAATTGTGAAACAGGTAGGTAAATACAAGGATTCAGTGTGGTAAAGAAATACCTAATCTTCCTTTCTAGCGATTCTAGTCTTTAACAACAATAGTGTAAAATGTATCAACTATAATGTATCAACTATAATTTTAATTTTCAATTTCAGATATTGATGAGTGTGCAGTTGCACCCTGTCAGAATGGAGCCACGTGTAATGATCTAGTTAATAGTTACTTCTGTACATGCGTCATGGGATATACAGGAATCAATTGTGAAACAGGTAGGTAAAACTGGGTAACGATGGGGTGAAAAAAAACTATCCTCTCAATATTCATTTCCATAAAAATCACCTGATATCACCTTAGTTTGCCAGCTAAATCCACTCAATTATAATTCATAATTCATAATTTTAGTTCACTCAAAACAAAATGAGTCTGGTAGGCAATAAAGGGAACATGTCACTGTACAAGATGCCTACCAGAGAAACAATGATAAAGGCAAAGACGACATAATAATTTTTTTTAAATAAAAAAAATAATAATAATATTAATAATAATAATAATAATAATAATAATAATAATAATAATAGTAATAATAATAAGTATAATATAAATAATAATAATAATAATTATTATTATTATTATTATTATTATTATTAAATTATTATTATTACTATTATCTTCATCATCATCATCCTTAGTGCTTATATCATCTATTGGAAATCTCTAAAAACAATTTAAATAAACTAAATAAAAAATACAGTATTAACTGTTGATTACTGTACAGTAGCACAATGTACAGTATTCTTATTATGCTCTCATTCTATTATTTTGTAAATTGATCACTTCCTCCCTTATTAAAAATAATACGAAGCACATAATAATAATATGAAGCACCACCTCAACTCTGTTCTCCCATCAGCTTCCCCCAATGCTCCTGGATATATGCCACTGGCTGTACTATATATGACTGACATAATGCTATGTCATAAATGAACCAAAGCAAGTGTTCAGTAATTTAAATGTTTATTTTTAGATATTGATAATTGTGCAGCAGCACCCTGTCAAAATGGAGCCACCTGTAATGATCTAGTTAATAGTTACTTCTGTACATGCGTCATGGGATATACAGGAACCAATTGTGAATTTGGTAGGTAATGATCTAGTTAGTAGTCAGGTATCCACTCAGTATTGTTTGTTTAGTAATTGCTTTATTTTATGTTGTTGGATAAACCAAACTGTTATCTGAAATAGGAGCGGTTAGGAGCAGTGGTTGCAGTTGTACATCTCAAACTTGAGGTCGGAGATTCAATGCCTTGTTGTGCATTACGCTTGTGTCCTTAGACTAACGCACTTTATCTACAGTTGTCTCTGTCCATCCAGGAGTACAAGTGGGTACCTGGTAGGCTCAAACACAAAATGCACCAATTACAGTAACTTTATGGAATTCTCCCCAGGGAGCTGAGTATGTGTTCCATATGTGCTTGATCCAATGACAAGGGGTAATAACGGGAAGCGCTTAGAGACCTTGTTGGCATATAAGTCTAACATATTGTTATATTATTATTATATATGTTTGTTGTACCTTACAATAGTTTTACGTTGTGCTTGGATGCCTGTGGATTGATGCCATTAATGAATGGCATTATTGTTCCAGAATTTCTCCATTGTTTTGTCAATTCTTTTGTAATTATTGTATTGTTTATTGTTTCTTTGTGTAATCTTTATAATACTTCAAAACTACAGATGTTGATGGATGAATGTTTGTTTATTGTTTCTTTGTGTAATCTTTATAATACTTCCAAACTACAGATGTTGATGAATGTGCAACATTGCCTTGCTTGAATGGAGCCACCTGTACTGATTTAGTAAATGCTTACACCTGTGCTTGTACACCCGGGTATACTGGCTTCAACTGTGAAACAGGTATCTAATATTTTAAAAGTGCATGTTGATAATTGTTATTTGTGGATATTTTTACATTAATTGTTTATGTATTCAAGAAAGATAATAGTATTGACAATAATAGATTTAGTTTAGTTTCTTAATCCTGTTAAAGTTAATTGTAATAAAACAAAAAGGTTTTTTCTCTTTAAAACAATTATCAACAATACAATTTCATATTTTAGATGCTTTGTCTACTGAAGCTAATTGAAAATTAGAATGAAAAGTCAACAATATTTAACAGGGCTTTTTGTATAAAAAATCTGTAAATTAAAAAAAACTGAATTAGAAGCTGATAACATCTTTTTAAATAGGCAATTCAATATTTTTGAGGAATTTTTAAAGGTTTTCCAGATTTCAGCACCAAAAGATCCTATGGCATCCTAAAGTCTGGAAAGAGGGCAGTTACTTCATGACACCTGCTTGGAAGCCTGTTTCTACATATACAATGAGAAAAATTCTTACACCTAGGTTGTTGCTAATCATCACACAAGAGTACTACCTAGCCCCGCCTCTATCCTGGGTGGGCCGGTTAAATGAACATAAGATTGGCCATTCCAATTAATAAGATGACTGAGAGCAAGCTGTTTGCCCAAGGTGGTGTGTGTACTGTGAGAATGAGAGACAAAGAATATCACTTATGAAAGATATTTTGCTCACAGCTGGGAAGAAAAATTTTAATTGCTAATGTTGAGCAAACTTTCACGATAGGATGATATGTAATCTGCTCTTGTATGTGATAACCACCTCCTAATTACGTCATTTGTTGTTTTTTTTTTGGTTTGGGTTAAATAGCTTAGTTGCACTCTTTTCTTGACAACTTGACCTGTTGGTGTCTTCAGTATATTTGTTGCACATATTTTGCAGTGGCTTGTCTTTGTTATACCTCAATTCTTGAAGGTGGAATCTGACTTTGTCGTAGTCCAAAACATCATTTCTATTTTGCACCTGATTTAAATACTTTGGACTAATATATTTTCTCATTGTGTTAACACACATTTTTCCTCTTACGTTCTTTAGCTTATTATTTTTTTTACCACTTCCTTTCTGGGCGCATCACCATTGTACAGTGTCTTGGCTTTAAAGCACTTTTACAGAAAGAAAATATAATTAGAAAATTATTGGTTCTACATCCTTTTTTTCAGCATAACCCCTTTATTGATTGTCTAGGCGCACCCATTTTATCTCAACTTACTTATTATTGGCATTGATGTAGCACATTTCTTTTTTTGGAAACAAGACATTTTTTATGGCACATCTTTACTTTTCACAAAACCTGGTTGCACCTGTAGGTTCATGTAAATTGTTTCTGCATCACTTTTGAATCTCAACTCCTTTAGATATCAATGAATGCGCTACAATTCCTTGTTCCAATGGAGCAACCTGTTTTAACAGACCTGGCTCCTTCCAATGTCTTTGCGTTCCTGGATGGATTGGACCATTTTGTGAAATAGGTAATATTTAACTACGAATGGTTTTTGAATAATCTAGACACCTAGGTTGACACTTGATTTGTTCCTTAGGATAAGCAACGTTATTCGTGTTGTCTGTCTAAGTAAGTAGGTTGCTAGTAGAATCAAATACCAATGTACAGCACATTTTCCAAGTAAACTCTCCAAAGGAACTGAATATGTATTCCATGTTATTTTATTACAATGACCAAGGTAATAATAATAATAATAATAATATCTCAACTTTATATGGCGCCAATTCCAAATATGATCAAAGGCGCAATACATGTGAATAGCCATGGGAAAACAAATAGGTCTTAAGCTGTGACTTAAAGTTGCAAGATAGTATAAGTTACTCGTCGCAAAAATCGATTTTGAGTTATTAATACAGTGTTAGAGAGTAAAATAATAGTTATAAAATGGTAAAAAAATATTTCAAATCGGACATTTCCTTATGAAGTTACAAGCACTTAAACATACAGCTGTTTAAAGAACAATATATGAGAAATCAGCCTTCAAAGTTTATGATTTCAGGCATTTCTCGTGCAGAAACTATCATCAAATCCTTAAAAAGTGTTGTTTTAACATTGAAAATGGGGAAAATAACAGCATAGAAGGATGTATAGATGTGTAAAGATTAGTTTAGTGCAATAAAATATATTTTTAAAAATTTGACATTCCAGCATGTTTTGGCCATTTTCTCTGAAACACGATTTGCGACGAGTGACTGGTTTGGCTTCTTTTGCCACATATCGTTAATGATTTTAAATAAAGAAAGTTCATATCTCATTTTTATTTTTATTTCAGATATTGATGAATGTGCAGTAGGACCTTGTCAGAATGGAGCCACCTGTAACAATCTAGTTAATAGATACACCTGTACATGTGTCATGGGATATACAGGAACCAATTGTGAATCGGGTAGGTAATGGTCTAGTTGTACGAAAATTGGTGTGTATACTGTACTACCCTGAAAAAAGGCCCGTGCTATGCTATGGGCTTCTTTTTGAGGCTGTAGTTACACTTGTATATATGTCATGAAATATCCAGAAACGAATTGTGAAACAGGATGGTTAATACAGGGAACAAGTGTGGTAAACAACATATCCCTTGAATCATTTAAAGGTGGAAAATTATACCTATAAACGCCCTGTGTATTATTTGGTATTCAAGCACTGGTTGGAGATATACTTTCTATGCAGTGACTACACCCCAGTTTTTTTGTATAGTTGTTCAGGTGAACAACACAAATAGGAACAATACAAAACATAATGAATATTGAATTATATGAAACCAAAAAAATATTATACAATTACAGCTTCTGTCACAGCCCATGTGAGACTAAATAGCAATGGTCTTCCCAAAATAGCATCTATAGGTACATATTTTTTACCAGTAGCTACACATTTTATTACAGATGTGGATGAGTGTTTACCAGGTCCGTGTTTGAATGGGGCCACCTGCAATAATTTATTTAATAGTTACACCTGTACATGTGCTGCTGGATACACGGGAAACCACTGTGGAACAGGTAAAATAGGTCAAATGTCAATGGAAGGTAACAATAGCAGCATAGGAAGCATTGAGATTGTCTTGGTATATGTAATGTATATGTGTGTGTGTGTGTGCATTGTTTATGAATAAATTGTCAAAATATCAGTTGCAATGCTATAGTCTTGATAAGATTGTTTTTTGCTAATGGTGTGCATGAACCTTGCTTTTATGTAGCAATCCAAGAATGCCAATCCAACCCATGTCAAAATGGTGCTACTTGCATTGAACAAATACCTGGTTACACTTGTCAATGTTTATCTGGTTACCAAGGCACCCATTGTGAAGAAGGTAAATATAGCTAGGCTTGGTAGTGAAAGGCATAATCCTGTTTTTTATTTTTTGCAAAAGTCTTTCACTCACTGTTTTAATCATCTTTTTTTTTTTTTTAATTCTGTCATGGCTTATGCTTTTAATGTAAAGTGCATAGAGGTTTATATAGCATTCTGCGCTGTATAAAAATAAGTTTATTATTATTAATCAATGATATTAATTAATTGTAAAATAATGGTATTGGTATTTTATACCCAAAACACATTCCCAATTTTCTCAAATTCGGAAGATTTTCATAACCTAAACACACAATGTAGGTTAACATACAATTTTGAGTGACCTTCCTGGGCAGCTGATAAATGTAAACTACATTGTATATTATATGCTCATTAACATATTAACATACAACTAGCAAAGTGTATAAATAGAACAAGAGCGAGTACTCCTGTTTTTGAAAACGTCACACCTGTGTAGGACGCCCACTGACGGTTGTATGCACTTTTTATTACCCAGTGCAGCGCAATAGAAATACGCCCGCTATGAACTCAGTAAGTAAATAACAAGTACTGTATCTTGTGGAGAAAAGATAAACAGACAAACTGACCGTGCGCGGTGGAGTACTGGGTAATAAAAAGTGCATACAAGCGTTAGTTGGCGTCCTACACTGGCTGCGTATGGCATATCGTTTTTTACGCTCTCAATGAGCGTAGTTGACTCTCTTGTTCTATTTATTCTCTTTGATACTAGCTACCGTATTCAGTTTTTACTCTGTGCTTTTTCTATGTTTTAGAGATTGATGAATGTGCAAGCTTTCCTTGTGTTAATGGCGGCACTTGCTCTGATTTGATTAACGCATACCAGTGCGCTTGCGTTATCGGTTTTGAGGGAATAAATTGCGAAAATGAAAAAGAGGAATGCATTAGTAATCCATGTCAAAATGGTGCATTATGCTACGGGGCTGTCAATGATTATACATGTGCTTGTCTTGGAGGATTTACTGGCCACGACTGCGAGATTAACATTGATGAATGTTCAAGCATGCCATGTGAAAATGGTGGTACGTGCACTGATGGAATCGACATGTACACATGTGCATGTCCTTTTGGTTACGACGGAAGAAACTGTGAGCTACCAACACAATGCTTCACTGATCCATGTTTTAATGGTGCAATGTGTATAAACGCTGTTGGCGGCTATGTTTGTGTGTGCGCACCAGGGTTTATAGGACTGAATTGTGAAACGTCTGTAGGTTGTTCTGGAGTAATTTGCGAAAATGGAGGAACCTGTGTTGAAGGTGGCAATGTGGTGGGCTGTGTTTGTCCGCAAGGCTTTGTGGGCGCTAGATGCGAGAATACTGAAATTCAGCAGTGTGACACTATGCCTTGTCAGAATGGTGGAATATGCAACGAAGGAAACGCTGGTTACACTTGCACATGTATGTTGGGATTCACTGGCAACAATTGTGAGATTAACATTGATGATTGTGCAGGTGTTGCATGCCTGAATGGTGCTACTTGTTTAGACGCCATTAACCAATACCTCTGCGCGTGCACTGCAGGCTGGACTGGACAACACTGCGGGGTTGACATTAATGAATGCAGCTCATTTCCTTGTCAGAATGGGGGAATCTGTGGTGACAATGTAAATGGTTACACATGCACGTGTAATCCTGGTTATACTGGAGACGTGTGTCAAACGAATATTAATGAATGTTCAAGCTTTCCTTGTCAGAATAATGGTGCATGCATTGACGGTATCAACAGCTATGTCTGTAGCTGTCCAACCGGTTTTACTGGTGCCAATTGCGAATTTAGCAGTAATGTATGTACTGCAAATAATTGCCTAAATGGTGCAGAGTGCACACCGGATTCCAGCGGTGGATACACCTGCGTCTGTTTGAATGGCTTTAGAGGCGCATTTTGCGAGAACATGGCTTGTACGTCACAATTTTGTAATAATGGCGGAACTTGTTTTGAGCAGGACCAAAGTACTATTGCTTGCTTATGCTTACTTGAGTTCACTGGAGATTTTTGTGAAAATGGTAATGCTTTTGCTCATTTTGAAAACATTTATAATTGCCAGTAGTTAGAAAACCACTAAAATACAATTCAATAAATGATGCATATAATAATATTAATTAAATTAATATACTTGTGCATGTGGCGTTGAATAGCTCAGTGGTTAATATGGTCCAAAATGTCCCGTTAGACCACAATGTTCTGGGTTGGTAGTCAAAATAACGGCCTGTCCGACAGGGTGGGGGGATTGACCTTAAGTCCCATAATGAGACCTAGTTTTTGTAAAGTATCTAAGGATATGTTTTGTATTTTGAAAAGGCTTTTTTTTATTTTTATTTTTATTATTGTTATTATTATTATTATTATTATTATTATTATTATTATTATTTTTATTATTATTGTTATTATTATTATTATTATTATCATTATTTTTATCAATGTATATTATTTTCATTTCTTCACCTGTGTATAACAGCTGTTGTTGGAGGGTGTACTAGCAACCCTTGTCAGAATGGAGGAATGTGTGTAGAGGATTCATCGGGTTACATTTGCAACTGCCCACTTGCTTATGAGGGTGATAATTGTGAAATTGGTAGGTTAATGTCCTAATGTTAATGTCATCCAACAACATTAATTCTAACTTGTGGGTGCCTTAATGATGTTACGCCTAGACTGGGTTCCAGTCCCTGAACTTTGTCTAAATCGATGAAAATGCTTGTAAAAAAAAAATTTGATTGATGCTGAGGTGCAAAGTGAAAAATGCTTGTAAAATAATGCTTGTAAAAGAAATGCTTATGTAAAAAAAAAACGCTTGTAAAAAAAAATACCTCTGGCGTTCCATATTATTTATTTGCTTGGCGTTCCATAGTATCTAATTCCTATCTGAATTCAACAACATAAAGAGTTTCCCGACATAATCCGGCGCTGGTGATGCTGCCTGAAATTCGCTAATACTAGGAAAAATCAATGAATTAGAGGCTTGTGGCAAGTCTATGTAACATGCTCCATTTCTGTTAAGCATGATCTTTATTAGCTCATTGCATTTCAGGTGAGTATTTTGCTCTGTAGTATTTATTTTATCACTGATGTGCTAATATCACATCTTGTCAGCCTTAAATAAAATGCCTATTGGCATGATTTTATGTGATAAATTAATGTCATTGTTCATATGTTGATGTGATATGACTTTATCAAATCACACATATATGTCACGCAAAATTTTATAGGATTGGATTAGATTGAATTGGATTTATTTGGTGTAAACACCAAGGATAGCCCACGAAAGTCTAGAAGAAGACTTATATTGTGTGAACAGAGCTTTAACAAGGATTTTTCACAATTAGTTAAAGAACTCTTTATATAAACCTCAAAATATGACAGGTTTTTAAAATTAAATGTTTTTATTTTTTAATCTTTATCACGTGACAGAGCGGTCACCATGTGAAACAAACAACTGCTTAAATGGAGCATTTTGTCAAATTGTGCCAAATGGCATCAGGTGTATCTGCACAGCCGCTTACACTGGTATTCAATGTCAAACACGTAAGTACAGCAGTGTACCATTAATAAATTATTAGGGACAGTCAATCAAAAATATCAAAATCAAAATATGATAAAGAAAATAACCAAATTATTGAAAAAATATATGGATGTGATATGATATGCCATATATGGAATGTGTGGTGTAGATAGAGCTTAAAGCTCTGTCCAGATTATCAAATGTTCTTTAACAAAAAATTGTTGTATGCCCATATATAGTCATGATGTGCCTATATATGGTCATGATGTGATGTCATCATAACCATATTTATGCATATCACATGTTTTTGTCAAATAAAAATGTGCATCATTCACCTTTCCTCTTCTCTGAAAGTTTAATCTCCAGAATTTTATTGTGACAAATTAAAAATTACAGATTCTAAATTATACTATATTTACTTGTTTTTATGTTCATTGTTCATAGTTGTCACATCTGGTCCATGCTTCAGTAATCCGTGTCAAAATAGTGCTGCGTGTTCAGAGAATACTAATGGCTACTCCTGCTCTTGCTTGCCTGGGTATAGTGGCCAAACTTGTGCAGACAGTAAGTACATTTTATCCTGGATTTTTTACATTTTTTTAATACTTTGGCTTGTGTTCTTCATCTAAATATGTAAACATCTTAAGTGTGATTGGTTGATGCATTTTGTTATTACCAATAATTATATGTATACTTGGATTGCAATTACATTTGGATTTTTTTCAGGGGAACACCAGTGAAACCCTTTGAAGTCTGAAGACTTTTTGTAGTGGGGTCTTTCTTATTCTTCGAAGTATCTGAGGGCAGAATAAAAATTAAAATAAAATTGTGTTTTCTTATTTAGCAAATAGTTTTGCCGAAATCATCCAGACGGAGGAGAAAATAAAAACAAAATTTTATTGATGACATGTAAAATAGGATGGTTAAATGCTTCAAATTGATATAATTAGGAAGAAATATACATATCTTATCTTTGGAGATTTCAAGACAGCGGAGGGCGTAATAAAAATATTTTTTTTTTAATTTATTTTTTCTGAAATTTCTATTTTTCGTGGCGGCAAGTGCGCTAATTTGCCAAAAATAAAATGTTATTTTTATTGCAAATCTTCAATATTTGCAGTCGGCGGGTTCGGTAAATGAGGTATAAAAAAAGTCTCACCTTAGGAATATAGTTTTATACAAAGATTGTTTTGAATTTTTTTCTTCAGATATTGACGAATGCCTTAGCACTCCATGCCAAAATGGAGGTATATGTGTTGACCAAGTTAATGGATTTATCTGCCAATGTCCACAAGGGATTTCAGGAGTAATCTGTGAAGGTAAATACAACTTTTTACTATATTTTATTAGTAATTTAATACAGGAAAAATGATCAGTATGTAACAATATTTGGGGTTTTTTTTGTACAAATATTCTGGCCATGTAAAGAAAACAATACCTTAACTGTTGACCAACAACAATTAAATCCACTCCTACAGATTTAATACCAAATTAAATATGTAATTTAAATGAACTATACTAATACAACATTATCCAATGATCAACATTTTCAAAAGAGTACAAAACATACTATTTTCTGTGAACCCCCCCCCCCCCCCCCCCCCCCCCCAAAAAATACCACAATAAAATATTGATTTGTGTCATTTTGAAATCATCATTTTATCTTAAGGCTACACTTATGCCCCTCCCCCTCCCCCAAAGTGTACGTTTTATACTCTTTTGGAAATGTTGGAAATTATAGATGGTCCCTAAAAACATATCTATAAATCATGAGGATGGAGTTCTTTTGTAAAATGTTGAAATGAAATGTTGTCAGCAAAGTTGAATCAGTTTCA
This sequence comes from Anneissia japonica, assembly GCF_011630105.1. Classification (NCBI taxonomy): domain Eukaryota; kingdom Metazoa; phylum Echinodermata; class Crinoidea; order Comatulida; family Comatulidae; genus Anneissia; species Anneissia japonica. The sequence goes on from NW_022705472.1 coordinate 230,644, forward strand.
ACTTTTCCGATCGTCTGGCCTGAATCATTATCACTCACCAATCAGCCGGCGAATTCAGGTAGGGAAACAGAAGCTGGATTTTTCTACACATGTTCAACTGGCTTCACAGGTGATGAATGTGAATATGAGATGCTATTTTGTGATTCAAACCCTTGTTTAAATGGAGCCGAATGTAAAGAGTTTGTTAATGGTTTTATCTGCACCTGTCTGTTTGGATACTCAGGTGTTCGGTGCGAGACAGTTATAGATTTACTACTGAAGAGTCCTGCACAATTTGAAGTGACTGAAAATCTTTGCAGCCCAAAATGCATTAAAATCTTGGAAATCCATCTTAAATTTGTTTTCTTTGTATTACAGTGGATGCACAAGTGGTACACCATCTCAGCTATTGTTTAGCTTTCCAACAATCAGCAGCAAGTCTCACTTATTTTATTAATAACATTTAGGAAATCCTGCTTCATTGATATATTTTTGTATTGTTCTACTATTATTTATCATCATGTGAAAAGTAAATGATATGTTATGATGTGAAAACCTTCAAACAATAAAATAATGATTCTTACACTCTGTTGACAGTCACAGATTTTTGCGCTAACAACCTCTGCGTGAATGGTGCCACATGTCAAGATACAGTTTCAGGGTACACTTGTGCTTGTACTCCAGGGTGGACTGGTGTCTACTGTCAATTAGGTAAGCATGCTCTTACTATGACGGGTCAAGTAATTAATTATTTAACTCAAAACTTGTTTATTCCTAGTCATAAAGCTAATTCAGCACCAGACCAACTTACCCATTTATATCCTATACAATATATATATATATATATATATATATTGTCACTGACTTGATAAAGGGTTACGCCCGAAAGATCTCGTCTATTTTCTTAATAAATTTTGAGGATGTGTATAAGAGACAGATTTCACACTAGATAAAGAACCAACAAATGGGATTTATTTCAGTTTTTCCAAAATACAAGTACTTGAATAAGACAAAAGATCAGAGAAACCTTTATTTGATACTTTCATCATAACTTTTTAAATGATCATAATTTCAGCTGTAAATCTTTGTGAAATTAACCCCTGTCAAAACGGAGGCACATGTGTGAATATGCAAACATCATTCCAATGTGTATGTCCTGCTGGTTACTTTGGGTCACTTTGTGAAGGTAAGTAGTATATAGTTATTACCAAACATTTTACCTAACTTCCAGTAGTGATAGATAAGTTGCAGGTTCCCAGTGTGCTAATGAGAGTCCTAAGTATAATCTGTTAGTACTCACTAAACATTGATCCTTTTTTAATGAACAATTTAATATTTCAATTTAATTTATGATGTGTTTTCCAGATTCTACTATAGGCAGACAGATATCTTTAAACTTCTTTATTTCTCTGAACCGTTGCCAATAATTTCACATCTAGATTAAGAGCCATCAAATGAGATTTTTTCAGTTTTTCCCAAATACAATAAATACTAGAATAAGACAAAAATTTGGATAAACCTTCATTTGATACTTGTCATAACTTTTTAAATAATCACAATTTCAGTTGTAGATCCTTGTGGAAATAACCCTTGCCAAAATGGAGGCATCTGTATGAATGTGGACACATCATTCCAATGCATCTGCCCTGCTGGATACTTTGGGTCATTTTGCGAAGGCAAGTAATAGTTATTACCAAACTTTGTTACCTAACTTCTAGTAGTGATAGATATGCAAGTTTCTGGTTCAAAGAAATTCCAAAATCTTATGGCAATATACTGTATTAGCATTGTTATTCTGTAGTTATACCTACTCCATTTCCAATAACTACCAGTTAAAGTGAATGATAGCTGTATACTTATTGGCATGAATTTGAGGAGTGTCAGGAATTCTAAGCATTTATTTGCCTGAACATGCACTGAACTGGAAAGCAATGTACAATATACTTGTTCATCCATTATATTTAACGTCAGTTGTAATTTTAGTGCCTTTATCCACTCTTACTTGTGGTTTTTGGCCGTCGTGAAGCTGATACGGCACTCCATCGTGGTAACGTAAATGTTGCCCGTACCTATCCTGTCTGTGTGCAAGTTTATTTCATTTTATTTTTTATCTTTTATAGAGGTGGAAGCAAACAAAACCCTTTCATATTAATTTGCCATGTACCTAAAATAGGCACAATGGCGTGCATTTCAATACTTGGAGTATGATTTATACTATTTTAGCTGCCTTATTCATCTGTAAGCTAGTAAATATTGTCCTTTTTAGGTCTTATCGATGCGTGTGCCAATACGCCATGTCTGAACGGAGGCACCTGCAATAATTTTGGTACGTTCTACATCTGTAACTGCCCACCTGCCTACCAGGGAACCAACTGTCAGACAAGTGAGTATGGTTACAAGACATATCACAAAAGAGATTTTTGTTTATATATCTACTGCTAAATTTACTTATACTGTAATATTCATATATGTGTACATGTTTGTAACTTGTTCAATGTAGAGTTTAATAACATTGATTGATTTTGCCACAGAAAACATTTAGCTTTTAATTACCACCCTAAAGTTTAAGTGTTCATTACTTCACTTTCATGCAATACGAATATGAATTAATTCATCAATAAAAAAAATGTTATTGAAAATTAATTGCATATCTTTACATCAATTTTACCATCACCAATGCGCCATCAATGTGAAATATTTTTTTAAACTAGTCTACAACAATTCACTTTACTTGGCCACAAATGCATTACTCTTTTCCTTTTCTCATCTTATAAATTATAATATTGAAATCAAAATCAAGATATTACCGTCTGAAGTGCGCATAGCTTAGAATACATGTTTGAATTAAGTTATAAGTCCACATTTTATTCTTCATAATTTCATTTTGCGTTACTAGGGATCTTTCATCCCTAGTAACCTTACCATACCATTTATTCTTACCACAGCATTTATTCTTTATGCACCAAGGATGTTGTATATTGCGGTATATTATATTTATAATAACCACTTCACTCACCTTACCTTACCTTGCTGTATTTGTTTGGATGATTCCTTTGGGTATCGTTTGTGTACATTTACAAACACAGTAGTATATTACAAAGTGGTGTGCTCCAGAAATTTGCCGACAGGGTGTTTGCCAAGTCCGACAGCAGGGTCCCAACTGAGGGGACTACTTCTTAGTCAGTGTCCAGAAATAAAATCACTTATTGGTCAGTGTCCAGAAATAAAATCCCTTGGTCAGTGTCCAGAAATACAATCCTTATTGGTCAGTGTCCAGAAATAAAATCCTTATTGGTCAGTGCCAGAAATAAAATCCTAATTGGTCAGTGTCCAGAAATAAAATCCCTTATTGGTCAGTGTCCAGAAATAAAATCCTTATTGGTCAGTGTCCAGGAATAAAATCCCTTATTGGTCAGTGTCCAGGAATAAAATCCTTATTGGTTAGTGTCCAGAAATAAAATCCCTTATTAGTCAGTGTCCAGGAATAAAATCCTTATTGGTTAGTGTCCAGAAATAAAATCCCTTATTAGTCAGTGTCCAGGAATAAAATCCCTTATTGGTCAGTGTCCAGGAATAAAATCCCTTATTGGTCAGTGTCCTGAAATAAAATCCCTTATTGGTCAGTGTCCAGAAATAAAATCCTTATTGGTTAGTGTCCAGAAATAAAATCCCTTATTAGTCAGTGGCCAGGAATAAAATCCTTATTGGTCAGTGTCCAGAAATAAAATCCCTTATTAGTCAGTGTCCAGGAATAAAATCCTTATTGGTTAGTGTCCAGAAATAAAATCCCTTATTAGTCAGTGGCCAGGAATAAAATCCTTATTGGTCAGTGTCCAGAAATAAAATCCCTTATTAGTCAGTGTCCAGGAATAAAATCCCTTATTAGTCAGTGTCCAGGAATAAAATCCCTTATTGGTCAGTGTCCAGAAATAAAATCCCTTATTAGTCAGTGTCCAGGAATAAAATCCCTTATTGGTCAGTGTCCAGGAATAAAATCCGTAATAAGGAGAATTTGTTTTCTTTCCTCCATGGTATGGCATAGCATGATCCAAAATTATTCTTTCAAACCACAATTAGAGTTTGGCATTCAAAATAGTGATATTTGGATAAGGAAATTAATATTTTTAGTCTGATGACCCAGCATGTCATACAGGGGATGTTGGCACCTTGACCAGAGGCGGATCCAGAGATGTCCAAAAGTGGGGGCCGAAATTTGGGCCAATCGAGACAACAATGTCTTAGGGGGTCCGGGGGCATGCCACCGCAAAATTTTTGTGTTCTAGATGCTGGAAAATAACATTTGAGGTGTAGTGGGCTATCATTTTTTTCTTTTTCTTTCTTTTTTTCTTTTTTTTTCTTTTTTTACCTTCCAAAAGGGGGGGCCGGGGCCAGGCCGGCCCCCCCCCCTAAATCAGCCCCTGTTGACTTTAGCTGGCGTCACCACTGAGTACACACTTGCACTTGTTTTTCTATACAGACTTGTACAACTGCCTAACTGCACCTTGCTTAAATGGAGGCACTTGTAATGAATATGCCACACACTATAACTGCTCTTGTTTACCGGAGTACACAGGCGATAACTGTGGAGATGGTATGCAAACATGATAATATACACATTCGTTGTTTATTCTGTTTTTTATTGGTTTATTATTGTTGTTTTTTCTGTCATATTACTTAAAATATTTAGGCTTAAATTTTTTTAATTTAATTTTTCATGGATTCACCAGCTAAATCAATTTTATTTTCAAGACATTTAAACAAACTTGAGGAAATCATTATTATACCAAAAAAATTACCCAATAGATTTTTTTTTGATAATTTTTTTGAAAATTAAAAATTAATTGTTGGAATAGTTTCATCTAGTTTGAATATAATATTAATATGAAAGCACACGAAATGTCGCAAGTACGTATAATATATTTATTGTGGTTTAGTAAAAACGAATTTCAATTTACAATATTAAGTTAATTGCTTCTAAATAAATGACTTATTTCTTTAATTCCTTTTGATCACATGACCTATTTCTTTGCTTCTGTTCACACACATTTTCTTTTTTACTTCTTAAGCTCTGTTCACACCATCTATTTTTATGCGACAATTTTGTGTGATGTGCCTATATATATATATATATATTCCTGATAATTCTTTACTATTTTTCCGTGTGCATTATGTTCTCTAATAATTTGTATTGGTTCTTGAATATTTGAACATTTACTACTATTGTGTTAAATCATGTTTTCTGGTTGTGAATCATGCTTACTATGTTTGTCTCACGCTTTCACCTTCTTGCCTCATTCAGTTAAAGATGCATGCGCATCTATTCCATGTAGCAATAATGCTACGTGCAATAATTTCATCACATACTTTACCTGCACATGTGCTGAAAGCTTCACGGGAGATACATGTAGCGAATGTAAGTCAACAACTCATATTGTTCAAAATCAGTCTGGTCTTATTGTAGTGTAATTGTTGCATAATATACAGTAAGTCATGTTTTATGTTAGCTTTGCATATGTATATGGTGTTATTTTAATAATTTATTCATTTTCTTTTGTGTGTGGCTATAAAATTTTCAGAATGACTGATAATTGACGTCTTAAAGCCAAATTAGACAATGTTGTATGTACGACACAGCCCGACGCAATTCATCGCCGGGGACAGTCTTTAGTCTTTGTAAGAAATATTAAACATGTTTAATACTCTATGACGCGACTGTCCTCAACACAAACCATCACATCACACAGACCTGAGACGACAACAAATCGCGTTGGGCTGTGTTGTATGGTGCTGTCTGAGTTGGCCTTTAGCTTGTTTAATGACATTTTTGATAGACTGGTAATGGTTTATGGACTAATAGTACTAAAATTGAGCTGCACGCTTTTACCATGCCCACAGATCTATGATACAGGTTTCTGTGATTTCTTTTTTTTTCGTACGTGGATGGGCATCTGCCAGTTGTATATATCTAGCTTTTAGATCAGACACATAGTTTGTCGTATGACCACTTAGCCCATTAATCCATTTATTCTCTCTTTGAATGCATGACGATGCAACGCTGTGTACTAATTATTCTGGCAGACTAAGTGGATTGTAATTTAAAACAATCCATTGCATGCGCCGCATCACTTTTTGATAACTATTTTGTAACGTTTCCCTTTGTTTTTATAGCTGTTATAGGACCTATTACATGTGCTGACTCTCCATGCCTGAATGGGGGAACCTGCCAACCTTTCACCAATGGATTTGTATGCACTTGTGTACCTGGCTACTCAGGCATTTACTGCGATACAGGTAATCCCAAGCAACAGTATGAATATGTAATATAAACAATTTAAGAATTTTTTTATCATTAGTTTTTCATAAAAAGTGTTTTGTTTTAGTATATCTCGAATAGATGCATTGTCCACCAAAACAAATTTGGGAAAACCTTAAAATATTCAATTAAGTACAAATTGATTTAAAGACATTTTACTACAAAAAATCTTAAATTGATTACCAGGCAGAATCAATGCAGAAGAATATAGGAATATGGTATTAAAACTGTCTGCTAATGATGGGGAGAAGTATTTTTTTCTGATTCATTGTTTTAACTGAAAGTAATAACATGCACTAATGAAAAATTAGTGCTTGGTTGGGAATAGAAAAATGATGTCACGTTTGACTTAAAAACTGACTTTAGTATAAAATTCATCCAACACTATCATCATCATCATCCATGGTTATCTATATTATGCAGAACCGATCAATGAATGTATTAACAACATTTGCATGAACGGCGCAACTTGTATTGCTGGTAGAGGCGATTCATATTCGTGTGTATGTGAAAATGGCTGGACCGGCCCATTTTGTGACATTAGTGAGTCTTTAATGTGGTGTCTTGTCTTGTATGTAATATTTTAAAAAAATACCCTAACCTAACCTAATAGAGTGTACCAACTTGGCCTGTGATAGTGCACTGGGTTATTATTTATTCCGATATGCTATTTTTTAATATAAAAAAGTACTGATATTATAAAGTACTATAGAAAATATAACAAAATATATTAAAATATTAGAAATGGTTATTGCAACTAAGCAAGTACTAAATTATATACTGAATTATGTTAAGTTGCAATCACAGTGTAGCACAATACTTCCTTTTATATAAAAGTTTAAAATTAAAAAATGAAAGGTTAGAAAAGATTCAGATTATGTTTATCAAACTTTATTTCCAATCAATTTTATTTTCTTATTTAGCAAAATGGTGGTATCTAAAACCTCTAAGAGGAGGAAAAAATAATAACGAAATTTTATTGACTAATATAATGTGCTCTTGATGTCATCATACAGTCATATAAGTTCAAATTTCAAAGTAAATGAACTGTTAAAGATTTATATTTATTTATTATGGCAGTTGGATAAAAGTAAAGAGAATAAACATCTCTCAGAAATAGAATTAGATGCTTTACCAAAAAAAGGTTGACTGTTCATTTTACAATTAATATCAAAGTAAAAACAGTAAAGAATCAAATTATAGGTAAATCTTTTAGCATTATTTTAGTTCTTGTATTATTTCACAAGCTCTATATTTCACCTGTAATATGTATATGTGATACTGTGTGTTCCCCTGTGATATGTATAGCATGGTTTCCGTAAAAATCGCTGCACACTATCACCAACTCTTTTGGCAACGGTGATTGGTTGGTTGAATCATGGAGTGTTCCCGATTGCGTCGGGGACAATCACGCAGTGAAACGATTGCAATGAAATATTGTAGCGACTGTGTAGCGATTCTATGGAAACCAAGTTTATATTGTTATTCAAATGTACTGTATTTTCATGTAGTCTCACCTTTTATATCCATGTTTATTATTTTCATGTTTTCAATCTAACTTCAAAATATAGATATACAGTATGAAGACAGTTGTCTAATATTATTGAAAATCACTTGATTGATTGAAATTGATTGACTGTTTACCATCATTGATCAAATGAGGGCCTCACTCGATTGAGCGCTGTCGGTCAACGAATCTCCTTGTGAGCGTTTGACGACCTCCGCCCACTGATTACTAATGTCAGCTTGAACAGATTGTCATTTAAATATTATCCATGCCCTGCATTTTGCGTTCTCTCCTTCATTACATCAGCCAATGACCCTTTGGTGTAGTTTGTCCCTGGCTTGCAGCCACTGATGTCTATTATAATAGCTGGATTGCTCATTGGCTGGTTTCAGTGAGGCCAACAACACCATGTTGGAGGGCCTAAGAGACAAGTTTCTTTTGGCATTTGTTTAAATTATTGTTAAAAATAATGATTCTTGCAAAACTTTTTAATAATAAATTTAAGTTTAACGTAATGATTATTTTTCAAATCATCTAACTACTTGACGTGACTGTTTATGCAGTTTAAAAAAGTGCAAGCGAAGTTATTTGCATTGTTAGTGTTCAACATCACTATAACAACTTCGCTCGCACTTTCATAAACTGCATAAAGGGTCGCGTTGAGTGGTTAGAAGATTTTTTTTTTAATTCTTACGTTAAATTAAAATTTTATTTCAAGAATTGTTATTTTTAGCAATAATTTAAACAAATGCCAAAAGTAAGTTGTCTAAACTGGTAGGTCACGTAGACCCTCCGACATGGCATCGAGGCCTCACTTTTATCTGTACAAGGATTGGCCAATGAGCAATTGAGCTGTTATAGTAGAGATCAGTGCTTACAGCTTCCTAAAATATTTTAAGCTCTGTGATACCTGTTTGGTCATTTATGGTGCATAATCCCTTTTATGACAATGTAGTAAGTATTAAAATATTAATTCATATAACAAAATTCTAGTTTATTTTGAAGTTTGTTAGTCCTAATGCATTGAGTAATGAATGTAAATCTATAATCTCTAATCTATCAATGATTGGTAATTCAACAATCTTTCCATAAAATTCTTTCATCACTTTGTCAAAATTACTATAAAATATTAATATTCACTGCTTTGTCATAAAAGGGACAATGCGTATGTCAATCAAGCTTTTCTAATCTTTATCACTTCACTTCATCCTAAACATTATCACATTGTTTAAAGCTCTTTCCACACTATCAAATTTTCTTTGACAAAAAAACTGTTGTATTCCCATATATAGTCATGATGTGCCTATATATGGTCATGATGTGCTGATTTATGGTCATGATGTGCCTATATATGGTCATGCTGTGCCCATATATGGTCATGATGTGCCTATATATGGTCATGATGTGCCTATATATGGTCATGATGTGCCTATATATGGTCATGATGTCAAATAAAATTGATAGTCTGAACAGGGCTTTAAATGTTGAGATATTGCTGTTTCATGTTTTGCACCTTAGATTTTTCGGAATGTTCCAGCAATCCGTGTCAAAATGGTGCAACATGCATTGATAACATTGGGTTTTATCAATGCTCTTGCGCTGCTGGCTACACGGGAGTACACTGTGAATTAACAGGTGAAATGTTCTTGTTATTTGCACCAAATACATGAAGAAGTTTCACTCCACTTATTCTAAATGCAAATATCAAAAACTTAAAATACAGTGGGATCCCCTCTTTGGGATACCTCTATTTAAGGGGACAACAATAGGAGACACATTTTGATTTAAAATATATCTTAACAATACGGTCAACCCCTATTAAGGGGACACTTTTTTTGGTTTCAGAAGTGTCCCTTTAATAGCAGTTCTACTGTATTAGATGGCAGCCTTCTAACAGTTATCATGATTGATTTTTTTTTTTATTAAAAAGTCTTGCATATGCATATCATTGGGTAGCAAAATTCCATTTCTGTTCAGGTATTAATCTAATATAACAACTCCCTGATCTAATAAGTTAAATGTCTACATTTTTGGTGTATTGGAATATTCATTTGAATATATGAAAAAGCCAGATGCCACAGGACCCCCTTAAAAGTCCTGAGCACCTCATTATGCTATGGCTGTTCACAACAAAAGTAGAGTGGAATTTCTTTCTTTGTGTTGTATATCATTTGTAAATCAATTGTGTTATAATACTCTTATATATCATTATATATAATTTGACGACTGAGAAGCACTGGTGTATGTATTTTATGTTGTGTTGTAATCAAATTTTGAATTGTTTGTATTTGACATGTTATATTATTTGTCTTATTGCATTGGTGTCTTTTACTAATATGAAGAAAGTTCTGTAGGATCCATGGTACAAACACAAATAACAACAATAAGAATTGGTCTTCTTTTCACAAAGTACATAGGTCCAACCTCCTTAGTCCTATTGGTGAGGTACAGAGAGATGAAAAGCAGGGGAGTTGAATGATAGGAAAATTATCTTTTTTGTTGAACCAGTCAGTTGCTTACCTTGGCAACAGTTTCAGCTGCTACAGTCACTTTCTTCAGACTAATTTACCCTTGGATGCCCATAAAGTGAATCAAAGCTTACGATTTCTGCGCTACGAGGCAGAAAAATCGGAATGTACGATTTTGTGCGAAGTGCAATCAGTGACTTCCACATCATTATAGAATTTTGTTTACACCCCAAAACAACTTTAATCGCATCCCAACTTCCAACTGATTGGTTTTTTTTTCTTTTTTTTTTTAATACTAGCAGAGATATAAATTAGATATGACAAACTGAAGAAATTATTCTTAAGATCTGAAGTAATGGGCAAAAGCCCTTTTATTCATTTGGGTGATTCCATGTTTTTTAAATAGGTGATAGTAGTTGTAGTGCAAATTATAATCTCATGGCTGGAGGAACAATCAACCTCTACACACCAGGATATGGCAGTGAATACCCAAACAACGTATTCTGTAAATGGGTCATCGATGCCCCTGAGGGAGTACAGATGCGCCTCATGTTCTTGACATTTAACACAGAGCGCAACTATGACTTCCTAAGTGCTGGAGATGGCAACAACCCCGTCAATGATTCTACCAGGGTTATCCATGCATCTGGAGCTGAGATTCCAGAGAACTTTATCTCTGACGGGAATGTGATCTGGATAACATTTATGTCCGATAATCAAAGAGTGGCAGAAGGTGTTGCGATGGAAGTTATTGATGAGGCACTTGCAGGTATGTGATTTAATTTAGATACCCAATCCATCTAACTTAGTTCTTTCTCTCACAAATACAACCTGGGAAGGCTATGCAAAATGGTTTCCTGTTCTTTGTAACTCATTCCCTTTTAAGTGTTTTCCCAATCATATGATCTTTGATCTTACATCTAAGAGTATGGATTGTAAAGAGTTTCTGTGGAATGCAATCCTAATCCACTACATGATAATCCACAATATGATAAAATGAAAGTTGTTTTGTTTTTTATTGAACATGTGCTGTATCTAAAAAACACCTGTTTAAATTTTCCAACTCTATTCGAAATATTGGTGGAGCGCTCGCAGACTTGTAGCACACTGTGAATTTTGTTTCGATAGTCAGGCACTTCCTGCACCCGATGGTTGCTGGAAGACGGGATTCTATGGAGAATCACGCGTGCAGCAGATCATTTTAATGACGATCCATTCTGACTGCCACCGACATGAGCAGACAGCATTGCATCATCTTTCGCTGGGAGCTGAGTTGGATTTGTAGGCCGATGGACAGTCGTACGACGCAGTGGCGCCGGGCATTATGTGCATGCAAATTCAGGAACATTTTACTCTTTCTTTGCTTACATCCTTTATGGATGTAAAGAATAAATTAAGAGTATTAATTAACTGCTCCTGAATTTTTCTGATGTATCCCTTACTGTAGTGGCTTTTTTTTAGTGAATACTTTAAGAAAAAATATTTGATGATGAGCTCAAATAATAATGATAGTTATTTGTCTGTGTATAGTTGGGTGCGTTGGAAGGCCATGCCTTCACGGATCAACCTGCACTGAAACCAATAATGAGGTTGGTTACGTGTGTAGCTGCGTGGCAGGTAGAACTGGCAGTAACTGTGAAAACATAACGGGTAAGTTGTCATTTTGCAAAAAGGAATGTCTTATAGCAACTGCATTTCAGGGGTGACTGTTGTAAGACGGTGTTTGCCTACTCTGTTCTCACGTCCATATCATGTTTTTTACGTTTTTATTCAATCTTCTACTACTGCTTTATTCAATTCATGCTCTATGTATACTTTCGTGCCTATTTTTTATATTTTTTTAATTGGTGCATGACTAAAGCCTGTTTTCCTTTGGCTTAATTTATTCGCGCGAACTGAAAGCGTTGGTTCAAGCGCATGTCCATTCACATTTCTATCGGAGTTTTTTGCTTCAGCAAAATCGGTAGTTCGAACTGTTTCTATTTTTTGCAAAGCTAAAAAAATGATCATCCAAATCAGAGCTCAGGAAGCTAATCAACGGTTTCAATTCAGCTAGTAGAAAACAGGCTTAATGTTTGTTTATTATTATTATTATTATTATTTTTATTATTATTATTATTATTATTATTATTATTATTATTATTGTGATAATGCTGACTATAATCAACTAACATCAAATATTGGTTACTATTTAAAAATAATTGGATTATACAGTTACAAAACCAGATGAAACTATTTAATCTCATAATCAACTAGTTCACACTATTCAACCTGTTTATAACCGTTGCATAGCAACCCGTCCCTTGAATTCTTTGGTCAAACTGACCAGGTAAATGGTTACATGTAGATACTAAAAAAAAACTTCTGATAAAGGATTTACTTTACTTCAAAGGTTCCATGACTGATGTCTGTGAAAACTATGTGTGTGATAATGGTGGAACATGCTTTGAGATGGATAACGCAGCAGCTTGCCAATGCCCAGTTGGTTATGCTGGTTTATTTTGTGAAATAGGTACATTTTTTATACATTTTCACTGCATATTACTGCATAGAAAAACAATTTGTAGTTTTTATTTACTTTTATTTTTATTACATATAAAGAAAATAACACTACAACAAAGTAAGCAGTTGTTTATCATAAATAAGCCTAGAAGGTGAAATATCTATTTAATTTATAAAACAAAATTATTTGTTACCAATTTGGTACAAAGTTTAGAAACAAGATATATACTCATAATTGTTCTACAGGTGAAGTACGACTTGTGATTTGTTATTGTTAATGTGATTTCCTTTTTGTGTTACAGAAGTGCAGCCATGTGATCCAAATCCTTGCTCTAATGGTGGAACTTGCATTGAAGGTCCAGATGGTAGTTCTTTTACCTGCAGCTGTTCAATTGGATGGAGTGGATCAACATGTGGCAATGGTACTTTTTAAAATATTTTTGCACTATTAACAACTTTTCATCCATTGAAGCTAATAGTTTGCTATTTAAGAGTGGAGGACTAATTACTTGGACCAATTGCTGCATTGGTGGCTCCAGAAATTTGCCGACATAAGTCCAACAGGAGGTCCGAGTAAGAGGCTGCCAGAGCCTTTGTCAGGGTATTGGAATAAAATTCTTAGTGAATTTCATTGGAGAGATTTTATGGCTTAGAATGGCTTAAAATTGTACTTTGACCACAATATTTGAGGTACAAACAAAGGTAGTGATTGCCATTATCTCAAAATTAATAATTTTAGTCCAATTGGAGGCTTGCGGATTGCAATAAAACAGTCTTAACTGGTAGTCTTAACTCCTCGAATAAAGTCGGCTTTATCACTTCGACTAAAGTCACTCTGCTAAGACCAGTGTTATAAAACGGTCATCGCTTAGACTGCTTTGAGTATTGAAACGCAAACAAGCACTCCCTGGTAACAAAAAATTGAGGGCCCTAGCTGTTACACTTGCTCAAAACATGCATCTTTATCAAAATGAACGTAAATAAATGTACACCAGTTTTTACAGACGCTGAGAAGATTGCGGAATATTCATCATTCGATCTTAGTCTTTGATGATCTAGGACTAGGTCTAGTACCTGTAACGTCATGATGACAATGAGAGCCGAGTACGCTTTAAAATTTAAGATGGTTAACTGCTTAAACCGCGGTATAGTAATGGTCTATAATCATAGACCAGTAGTGACGTTACGATTAAAGTCGGCTAAGTGTTAAGACCGTCTAAAGCCCGCTTACAGCAATCCGCCCCAGTTCTCTTGATGTGCCGTGGAGGTGGAGAGAGGAGTTAATCATTCAATACCTCAATGCTCTGTAACAAACTCTATTGTGAGGCTTTAGGATTTCACTAGTGGTTGTCCAGAATAAAATATTGAGTCCAGAACCGTCCGGGATGGGAGGCTACCATATTGCCATGCCACATATCTACAGTAAATCTACTCATGTTGTATAATTTATTCTTGCTCATCAGATGTGAACTTATGTGCGACCCAGCCATGCTTGAATGGGGCAACATGTGTAGATTCTGTTGGAAGTAATTTTTTCTGCTCTTGTATGCAAGGATTTTCTGGAGTTCGTTGCGAAATAGATAACAGTAAGTCTTTAGACATGTTAGAAGTTTCAAACTACCTACATTTTAAGATGAAATCCAGAAAAAGTCGCAAGTTAACATCTGGGAAAAATCAATTATTAGTTAGGTCAAAAATTATCAAGGATCACACCAGAATATGCCCAACTGGGGTGGTTTGAGAGTGGTGGGGGTGTGGGAGGCAACATCCTCTATAAGAGCATGGTTGTGATTGGGCATTGCTCAAAACTCTTGGAAGTGGTCTAAGGTAACTTAATGGGTTTGTAATTTAATTTTTAATCAATTTTATAGTCAAATATTTTTTTGCCCAATGAATTGTATTATTCTCCTCGAGGAGAACCTGTTGTCCACACTGGGGGCCCTGGCCTCCCCACTGTCACCACCCCTGAAAATTATGTTATTTTGACTGCTTTATGTTCATTTACTATCTTCTGACACCGCTATTTTTGTGATTTTTCTTCATTGCCTTGTGCCTTTACAATATATTCATCCTATACCACTATCCAGACACTGCTGAGCAGGGCATTAGTATCCAGACACTGCTGAGCAGGGCATTAGTGTGCTTTGTGGTTGGTCCATGCAGATTGGGATAATTTGATTTTCCTATGACTTTCCTGTTTCTTTCTTTTGAATGTATTCATATTATTGATATTATATTATTGTTTATGTTGTCATCATTTTTATTATTGTGATTGTTATGTTACCAAAACCTACCTTAAGGGGAACTTTTAGACAATGGAGAAATTAGAGAACAATAAAAAAAGACGACATTAAGGTGAAAGTAACATGACGTTAAGGGGAAAATAACACAAAAAATATTCCCCTCAAGTTAGATTTAGTAAAATTGTTATTATTATTGTTATAACTGTTATTCTTATTCTCATTCTTATGCTACAATTGTGTTGGCTCATTTTCTTTTGTGTCATTTTTTGCTAGTGAATGCTTGTAACAGTAACCCCTGCATGAATAACGCAACTTGTGTCGCGACATCATCTTTGGGCTATAGTTGTTCCTGTCAATCGGGCTACAGTGGTGTTAATTGTGAAGACAGTATGTATGCATTTTATTTTTAAAAAAGGTTTACTCCAGTAGTGGCGCCAGTAGGGGTAAGGGGAAGGTAAGGTCACAGCCCCACCCTCAGGAAGAGAGCTGGTGCCACCACTTGTTTATTCAAAGATATACCATCTGTGATTAAATGAAAGAGAATATGTATTAAATGACCTAAAGAGTGAATGTACCAATCCACAAGAATAGTGTTGAATATTTCGTTGTATCAATGACACATCAACAGCGTATTTTATAAATAATTATTGTGTTCTTGGTGTTTTTAACTTTCTGACTGTTTTGTGTTGCCTTGCTTCAAAACCAGTAGACTTGCCACTAGTCCCCTGTTACAACAGTATTTTGATCTCAGTCTGGACAGCGTCACCAACGAAAAGTTATTTTTGAGATGGAATAAGACAAAAAAATCTGGAAAAAAATAAATCATGTATGGAACGCCAATTAAATGTTGTATGGTGCGCACTAAGATTGAGTAACCCAAAATTAGGGCCGTAACAAAGGCTACACAACCAGTCACCAACGAAAAGTTATTTTTGAGATGGAATAAGACAAAAAAATCTGGAAAAAAATAAATCATGTATGGAACGCCAATTAAATGTGGTATGGTGCGCACTAAGATTGAGTAACCCAAAATTAGGGCCGTAACCCAGGCTACAGAATCAGATAACACTTTGATTTCTTTTTTCTTGTATTCTTAAAGGAGATTCCTTTTGCACACCTAACCCTTGTCTGAATGGTGGTCTTTGCTCCAACATGCCAAGCAGTGGTAATATGTACTCATGTCGATGTTCGGATGACTACACAGGTGACAACTGTCAAAGTAAGTCAGTTTTTATGATATATACATTTTGGTATAGATTTAATATTGTCATTATCATAATTATGATATGTGAATATTGAGCATCATTAAATACAATCATTATTATAAATTTGAGTATTTATTGTGAATGTCATTGTTGTCTTTTTGTACTGGGCCCTGTGGGATAACAGTAGATATACTACTGAACAGGTTTTCCCAGTATAAAGAATAAAGAAATAAAAATAAATTTAAAAAAAGTATTTTGTTTTTACATTCAGTATTTAAAGCATCAGAAACAAAACCGTAGATCAAATTATTAAAATTACAAATCGAACAAAGAATTGTTATCTGTACGACATGATGATGATTAGGATGGTGGTAGTGGTGTGGATGGTGAGAGTAAAGATGATGATGAGAAGGAGAAAGATGATGAGGATGGCAATACTGGTGCTCTTGATGTTTATAAGAAAGATGATTATTATAAGGGTGATGTGATCATAATGATTAGATAAGAAAGATGATGATGATGGTTATGTGATAATGATGATGAGAAGGAGGAAGATGATGATGAAAATGATGATTATGATGTTGAAGAGGATGACAATGGCAATGCTGATGATGAAGAAAAATGATGGGGATGTTGATGTAATGAGGGGGGGGAAGAGGATAACAATGAGAAGAAGAAGATGATGATGATGACGAAGTGGATGAAAATGATGATGTTGAAGAGCATGAGAAAGATAATAATGAGGATTATGGAAACAGGGATTGTGATGGTGATGATCATAACATGGAAATATACCGTAAAACCTCAAATTGAAGCCCAGTGGGCTTAATAGCCAGATGAAGACCATCTCGAATTTAAGCCCCCTCTTTAGTTTGCAAGAGCAGCCTCGAAAAGAAGCAGCTTAGCTCAGTCGGCTAATCTGGTGGTAGCCACTGTGTGTGCGCTGAACCGTGGAGAGTTCTAAATTCATAAAATTTACAGCATTCATTTTGAAAAGAAGCCCCCTCTTTAGTTTGCAAAGGTAGCCTCAAAAAGAAGCCCATCTAAATTTCGCAAAAAACCAGGGATTCAATTCAAGGTTTTACGGTACATGTAAAATTTTCAGCGAATGAAGCAAGGTTCTTGTAAAGTTCTTTGTTTACTTGAGTCATTGGTGATCGTTTTCTTTGTGAGGTATTCCATTCATGTTCAAATACATGTACTGTACATATACTACTTCAGCTATTAGTCGAGACTTTTATACCTTGTTTCGCAAAAACACTGCCCACCAAAATTGATGATTTTGAATAAATAAAAATTTCATTTTTAGCCAATTAGCAAGAAAAAATTGGAAATTTCAGAAAAAAATAAAACTTGTCCTTATTTTTATTACACTTGCCGCTGCCTTGAAATCTTGAAAAATAAGACATTATATTTCTTAAGCATTTAACCATCCCATTACTACACTCTTTTTGTTAAACAATAACATTTTATTTATATTTTCTCCCCTGACGATCTTTAAAAAAATAAGTTTGCAAAACAATGTGTAAAAAAGGTCTCGCCTTACTAATTATGAAGCTTGCGTGGAGAGAACCATTGCAGGTGAATTGCCTTCAATGCAACAAATTTGACAATGTAAAGTATCTTTATTATACAAATATCTCTTTATTGTTTTCTAGTTCCTCTTGGTTGTGCAAATAACCAGTGTATGAATGGCGCCACCTGTCAGAATGTAGGCAGCTCCTCCTACACATGTAGTTGCCCCATGGATTTCACTGGCTTGTTCTGCGAAACATTTATAGGACGTTAAGTAGAAGGTTGGAGTTTTTCTACATGGCATGTTTGATATCACTGAAGAATTTACAGTTGCATGCTAACATCTGCAACAACAAAATTTGTGATAAATATTTTGCAGTACGGGATATATAAACATCACATCACCTTTGGCAATCAGATTCAAATGGTAAAAAACATGCTTTAGGTATTTTAATCCTCAAAAAGCTATGTGATAGGTTTTCAGTAAATCAGAATTTTGTTTATACTATATAATTATTTCATTTAATTTTAATCTACCACAATATACATTATGTTATAATTTTAGACTAGTTCTATATTTTTACCATCAATTTGATATTATTTATGAACTGAATAATGTACTTAGGTAAATAATCTTTCTTGGTTTTGTATTATACTTGGTTACTCTGCGTTATCAAAAAGTGTGACATGCCCAAATATGGTCATGGTGCCATCACATCTTTACCATATATAGGCACATTATGACAAAGTAGAGCAACAAAATAGAATTTGATAATCTAGACAGAGTGGTTTATACTCTGTATTATCAAATAATTGCATTGATTTTTGTAAACGTAATTTACTTGAATTGAATCATTCAGTTCCCACAATTTCATGTTTTTAGACATTTTATTGTGAATTTCCTTAGGTGAGACTTTTTTATACCTTGGTTTGCCAACTTATTCTTTTTAAAGATTGTCAGAGGAGGGTGGAAAAAAAATCAAAATAAAATTGCATTTTCTTATTTTGCAAATAGTTTTGCCAAAAAAACATCGAGATGGAGGAGAAAATAAAAATATAATTTTATTGGTGAATGTAAACAGTGTAGTAATGGGAGAGTTAAATGCTTTAAAATTTATATAATTGGGGAGAAATATACATATCTAATTTTTGGAGATTTCAAAGCACCGGTGGGAATAATAAAAATGTTTAAAAACTTCTGAAATTTCCATTTTTATCATGGCAGTTGGTGTGCTAATTGTCCAAACGTAAAATTTTATTTTTATTTTGAAATCATCTCTATTGGCAGGCAGCGGGTTTGCTAAACAATTATATAAAAGTTCCACCTTATCTAGAATGTAATTATACTATTATTCCATTTATATGTATATACTCATAGTTATCCAATCACACTTATAATTAATAAGAATTTGCATATGCATGTCACCAAGAACCAAATCCATATTTGGAATAAGTACATTAATGTATTTTGTTAGGGATTTATGGATGCAATTTCAGCATTAAGTGTACATGCATTACCGCTAATAGTTTGTGAATAGTTTCATATTTTTGTATTTATCACCGATTGTTCCAAAATATATACTGTATTATCTATCTATCTATAAGTGAGATATTGTTTATCTTATATTAAAAATCCAACAGCAGTTGTTGTATTTACCATCTGCAACATTTCACATCCCACTTGGATGAAAAGTCCTGGATTCGCCCATTCAGCGAATGTTTGGAGCACATTCAGGTTGAATTTAGAACATTGTATTAATTATTGGATATGTATATGAATAACTAGATGTTCTGAAATGGCCTGTATATCTCAATTGAGTTGCAGCAGCAACGAAGAGCTTTAATGCATAGGCCTAGGATATATGCAACAAAAGCAAATTTCAGGATATTTAAATTTTTAGTGACATCACTATTATAAGGCCTAAAAAAAATTGTTTGTTTGCCCTACAGCACTCACCCCTAGTTCACAGAAAAAAAGGGCAGCGTTTTTAAAAAAAGGTGTTTTTTTTTTCGATTTTTTGTTTGCAAATCTTTATTTTTCTCCATTTTGCACATGAAAGTTGTCTAAATTTTGTTTCTGATGTACGATATCGCTATTCTAATCCTAAATTCATTGCAAAATATCGATTATGGTTTATTTTTATTCAGTCTGATGAATACCCTTTGAAAAGCATATATTCAGACAGGCTTAATTGCAAGCATCATTGCAATTAATGTGTTAATTTTGTTGACAGGATAAAAAAAACTTTAAAAAAAAAAGACTTTTTTGCGCCCGCTCCTCCTATACAATTATCAGCATTAAAGGGCAAACAAATTAATTTTTTTAGGCCTAACAATGAGATCCTTCTAGTGAATCATTCGATAATATTGTTTGCACATGGTTTCAATTCACTAGGTGTTTTCCCAGCTACGTGGCATTATAACACTGTTGATGTTAGTACTAGTTACAAGCAACTGCAATGCCACTTCCCCCATCTACGACTCTCCTATTGTTTCCTATCACTATTACTCTTATGTAACTAAATATATTATATGCATCATTTTTCATCTGCATGCTTTTCTAAAACAAGTATGTCAGTGCATTGTCTGTTACATGGATATTTACAGTGTGCGGGTTTCCTTTTTAGAATATACATATGCCCGTGTATAAAATGTATTGTGTTGTGTGTCCTCATTTATCTTTTCTCTTACACAAGATCATATAGCAGATATGTTTATCACAGTCATTATCAGTACGTTATCCCAATGGTTATAGAATTTTAAAAATAAATATCTGAGTTTGTATTATATTTATAAAAAGTAAACATGATTAGTAGCTTCTTGATCTTAGGCCTGATGCTTTTAGAACTAAAAAAAAAAACATTTCAGGTTATGTTCAGACACAAGCTACGGTACCATTCGTAACGTTAATCCAGTGGTGTGTGTATACTTGTTCACAATACTTGGCGTACAATAATCCACCAATATACTCCTGATTAGCATATGCCAGTGAGTTAAAACAGCCATACATCAATGATTTTGAACCCAGACCAGGATTTGACCAATCACAAAAAGCCTAGCTGTAAAAAGCACTATTAGGAGTTTCTGTTTCACTGCCTTAATAGGGTCAGGTAGACATCCTAGGCAGTGTACCCTAACATATTGAATGAGTTTTGTTATTTACATGTCAATATAACATTGAATTTGTATTATGCATGAAATTTTTTATTTGCATATGCTTGAAAATGTATTTTCATATGCATGAACTTGTATCTTGTATATCCTGTATGAAATTGTATATGCCTTATGGATAAAATAATAGTATGGTATTTGTATACAGTAAGGCCCTACGTGAACACTATATTGTTGTGAGGAATAAATTTGCAAATATCCAATATTTTGTATTTCGATTGTTGTGTTTGAAACAACTGCTTAAAAGCTGTTCACTATCAATTTTTGCTAATTAGCGCCCATCAACTGGCCATTGAGCCTCCTCCCCCCCACTTCACCTTCGCCCCCACCCATCAGCTCCCAGTTTCAAAACTCCAAGATGGGCTACGTCACTGCAAAAGGGCACATTACATAAAACCAAAGAACTTAAATAGGAGAATGAGCTGCTCATTTGTATTAAAATTGATGGAACATCCGCCCTCCCGCGAATGGGGTAAAATTTGAACATTTTATTAAGTGGAGAAATACAGGAAACAAACGAACCAGAGCGGCGCCTTTTATTGCTGTTTATTATTTCTATATAGCGCGGACGGGGTAAAATTGCTCTCTGTGCACCCACAATGCCTTTGGAACGGATGTTCCACTATATTGGGAAGCTGCTCTATCTCTGCTATTTATTATCTTCGATAAAAAGTGATAGTGTGGACAAAACAGTAGTTTTAACAATTCTCCACACTTAACATTAGAAAACCATGTTGCCCAAATCAAATATATTCTAAGATTCTGAAATCGTGCGCTCAACAACAAGCATTTTCATTTACTAAACCTTTCCAGAACTCGATTGACACATATAATGTAGGCCCTAATGGGTGTTCAGGGGCGGATTTAAAGGGGGGGGGGGGGAGTGCCGGCCCTTTCCCTCTCCTTTTGGAAG
>NW_022705472.1:252547-258971 GCF_011630105.1 Anneissia japonica
TACAGGAAACAAACGAACCAGAGCGGCGCCTTTTATTGCTGTTTATTATTTCTATATAGCGCCGCCGCGCGGACGGGGTAAAATTGCTCTCCGTGTACCCACAATGCCTTTGGAACGGATGTTCCACTATATTGGGAAGCTGCTCTATCTCTGCTATTTATTATCTTCGATAAAACGTGATAGTGTGGACAGAACAATAGTTTAACAATCCTCCACACTTAACATTAGAAAAGCATGTTGCCCAAATCAAATACATTCCAAGATTCTGAAATCGTGCGCTCAACAACAAGCAGTTCCCTTTACTAAACCTTTCCAGAACTCGATTGACACATATAATGTAGGCCCTAATGGGTGTTCAGGGGCGGATTTAAGGGGGGGGGGGGTGGGGTGCCGAGTGCCGGCCCTTTCCCTCTCCTTTTGGAAGGTAAACAAATTTAAAGAAAGAAAGAAAAAGAAAAAATTGATCGCCCAAAACGCCTCTGAGATTATCTTCGGGCGTTTAGAACACAACAATTTCGTGGGGGCATGCCCTCGGACCACAATAGGGTAGTATTATCTCGATTATCCCCACTTTCGACCCCCTTTTGTTCCCCACCCCTTTTGGACATCTCTGGATCCGCCCCTGGGTGTTGGTTTTTGAATACTTTTAGATAAGATATCTGCATCAGTTCCGTTCTTGATACTATTCTGCAAAGTAGGCCTAACTGATTTCCACATTACTCAGTTGAGTTGTCAGTACGAATTAGAACTTGGAGTTTGAAACAGTTCCAAGATTCTCATCATGAAAAACATCATCATCAGTGGCGTAACGATGGTGCCGGGGGCCCTTACTTACTGAAGCTGAGTCCCGGTCGCCAATTCCATCGTTGGATTTTAGATATGCTCGCTTTTTAATCATATCTGAATTGTTATTCTAAAATGTTTTTAGCGACGAATGGATGGCCGAAAATGGCACTCAGACTTAAAATTGTGAAAATAACTTTCTTTTTATCTCCATTTTAAATTTTGTTTGACAAATCGGAGGAGTACCGGGCTGACAGGTCCCCTTCCCTTTAATCCGCCACTGGATGTAATATGATATATGCCCTGCAGTCGACACATTATGGTGTTATGTATCAAGAAAGTCCTTTTTGGCCAACGTGCTAGATCGAGGAAGCTATGGGTAGGGCCCCTAGGGGTCGGTGGCCCTGCGGACTGCCGTGTGAGAGGCGTCACTGAACATCATTTTCAATAGTCCTATTATTAATATCATCACCATCCTAGTGGTTATTATTAAAATAATCCTCATCATTTCATCATTATCATTATCTTCATCAATATCATCATCATCATCTTTTTTTTCTCTCTAAGGAAGGAAAAGTTGCCTCCAAGTAGTGTTTTTCCACTGTAAAAACAGTCCATGGATGTAAACGCAAAGCTCCACGCAATATCGACCTGCTTTTGGTGATACGTTTAAAAGCTAAATGTGTTTTAGGCAAGCTAATGTGCTCAGGTATTTGACAGGAAGAAATTGCATGGAGGTTTACCTTTAAGTCATCCATTTTCTTATGTTTTCCAGTCTGATATTGATAATATTATCGAATGGAGCACCAAAAATGGTATCTTGCTTAATGTTAAGAAGTGCAAAAGCACGTATATCACTCGTAGCAGACGGCCTGAGCATTTCACATTCTATTTATAACGAACCTCTTGATGTTATCAAAAAAATTATATATTTAGGTTTTATGATTTTAAGTGATCTAACTTGACACGAACATGTTTCTATGATTACCAAAAAAGCTAGCAGAATATCTGGCTCAGTTCGTTGCCCAAACCCTGTCGCTTACATGTTATTATTAATAATGCTTTATGTATATAGCCTATTCTTAAAGATGGTATTCCTGCATTTTATCCATATCAAAATAATCACATTAATGCTTTAGAAAAGGTTCAGAGACGCTTTAACTCGAGCCATTTTGGGTTATGGCCATGCCTTTAATTATAAAGAGAGATTAATTTTGCTAAACACAACTTACATTGCCACCCTGTTGAAATATCTTTTATTATCGTTTCTTTTATCAACATCATCAATTTAATGTCCATCCTGCTCTTCTTCCTCAAATTAATACCATGCCGATGACTTTAGATTTAAAATCTTACATGCCAGAACCGATTGCCATACATTTTCCTGTTTTAATTTTTACGTATGCCTACAATCATTTAAAAGCATTGTCTCCCACAACATTGTTGTTTTTCAGTATTTTGCCTTCTAATCTATATATATATATATATATACATATATATGTATAAATTATGTATATGTATATATATATATATATATATATATAGACGATAATCATAATAGGAAGAGCAAATGTAAGGTTTTGCTTGGTTTTAATTTTCCGTGTGTTTATTGAAAACAATTATGAATGTATGGCATATTTATCCAATAGAATTTTTTTATGTTTTTTTAAATAATTTATTATTCCTGGAATCTTTTAAATTGATAATCTGTTTTAAATAAATTGTTGATGTAATATGGGATAGTCCAGCTATTATGTATTTTGAAAAAAAAATGTTCACGCGAATGACTTGTTCAGACATAATATCAAATGGCCTATTAATAATTCGTTTAAAATAACTTATTATCTTTTCCGCCATTGGTAATTTTTGATGTCCTTATAAATTATTATCTTTTTCACTCAAAAAGTGCCTCTTGAATTTAATAAGTAAGAACCCTTCGATTTTCATCTATTTCCATAAGCGCCCCTCAATTTCCACTCTGTTTTTCATAAGCGCGCCCCGTTTAAGTAAGCGCCCCGTTTGAATAAGCGCCCCTCAAAATTAAAAGAAAAAAAAATTAAACGCCCGGGCGCGTACTCGCACGAGTACGGTATTCCGATTCGTAATGTTTGCGGCCCTCTATACATTCTATCTAATGATTGTTTTGATTGTCTGCTGCCCTCTATTATATAAAATGAAAGACATGTGAACAACTAGCATTATGTTTTGATATAATTTCTATATGTGGAAAAAACTATCTGCTTTAGTTTTAACGTCAACATGGTAAGTAATTAGTTAAGGATCCGAGACTAGTTAGTTTAGGATATAAAAATATATAGGGTCAAAAAGCTAAGCTTGGCATCCTAGGCCACTGTTGTTGTGTGGTGTGCCGGACCGAGCCTGAAAATTGACACCACCACCTGGGCTGGCATTTGACATGGGGCACGTGGTTTGGTGCAAGTATAAGTAGGCCTTTTTGGCTTAAGAAAGCATGACCTCAATCGCTAACTAATAAATGCGTGTTGAGTATTCAAATTGGCGATCGCATTAGTTGCCTACACTGCTGTTGGCATTTGGCACCCATCGGCATCACATTTGGATTGAGTTCTTCCACCTTCACTTCACCCCATTATCCCATAATATTAGAAGTGGAGAGGTGGTAACATATTAACATTCTTTGCTCATTTTGTGATGAAATTATGAGATCTTACGGAAAATATCAAAATTTGGGTATTAACGTATACAGTACGGCACAGTTTGCAAAATTACCTCATTCCTGCTCACTGCATTTTTGAAATTTTAGTATCTATTATCTTACAACACTGTTTACCACTTTCTTCCTGGTAAATTTCTTTGTATATTTTGTACATGTACAAGTTTATGTTTTTTAGAAAGCTCTCTACATTTTTTTAAATTTTAATCTCATTCCAGGAGAGGAACAATTGTGTGAGGTACCACACCCCACTGTTGAGGAATTCAAGATACCATACCACTGATGAGGAGCAATGGTGCCAAGATACCACACCACTATACCACAAAACTGATGAGGACCAATCGTACAAGGTACCACACCACTGCTGAGGAGCAATGGTGCAAGATACCATACCACTAATGAGGACCAATGGTGCAAGATACCACACCACTGATGAGGACCAATGGTGCAAGATACCACACCACTGATGAGGACCAATTGTGCAAGGTACCACACCACTGATGAGGACAAATTGTGCATGATACCACACCACTTATGATGCATTCGGTTTCCACACAGCCCGAGTTGAGTCATTGAAATGAAAGTCTGAGAATTTAAATTGAAACTGAACATTTCCGAAAATCTGTAACCTCTCAAAAACCTTATCAAAAACACAGTGAAGATTTTAAAAACAATGTTAATTCTTAGCGTTACTTTTTGGCAAAAATAATTGTAAACAATTTCTGAATAGTAGGAAATGTTCAATTCAATTGTCATTGTATGCTTCTTGCGAATTTTTCATTTCAGGAGAATTTTATTCACTATCAACAATATGAAAATGGAGAAAGTTAGTATAAATATATCTCATTATATTTGGAAAATATTTCATTTTCATTGAGACAAATATCAATTCAGAATTCTTTATTGTTATAACATTGATAGGTCCTTAAAATTCATGTTGTGGCATGATGTACATTAATTCAATCAAAATTAAGAAATGTTTACTTCTAATATCTCTCTGGTAAACAAACCTTGTGCTACACAATGTGTAAGATTCTCTTCCATTTTCATATGTTGTTAAAATCTAGATTAAGTGATGTTTTTAAGAAAGTGTTGATGATTAAATAGGTTTTAACTCTAAATTTGTAAATTTATCTGAAGCACTGTCATTCTTATTCAAAATTGAAATTTTCAAATTGATGTTTTTCTTTTGCTTAAATACAGTTCATCACTGTGCTTTATAATTTACATAAAGTAAACATCTAATTTGTGTAGTATACATTTTTAAATTGGTCAATTCAAAAAAATGCAACAAAACTTGTGTTATAAATATATTGTTAAGATATGACACTGTGGTGCTTCTGATAGGTAGAATATTTTCTTTTGTTATAAAATCCATTGTACATTATCTTTACCAAATATGGAAAAGGAGAACACAATTTTTGTTTACATAATTAAATCATTCAATAGCATTTCATTTTTAAAAAATCTCTTGTTTTGTATGACAAGTTATTTACCACAACAAATCTTTTAAAATTTAATTGAACATTCTTAAAAATTGTATTTGAGGAAATAAGAGTCTCCTTTTTCATGTTTTGATATATAATTCATGCAATGGTGTATGTATATCTATTGTTTATAATTATAATATTAACTTTACTTCGGAAAATGAAGACAAACTAATTACACTTGTTTTCAAAAATTTCTGATAAGATCTTTAAACTTTTGAACGAATATTTGTAGCAAAATTCCCCTAGTGTTAATCTACTCTGAAGGATCAAAACATCCTTTAGAGGGAAAATCTAATAATCTTCTTTGTTTTTCCAAATTACTACCAACATAAATTGTTTTAATTTTAAATTTCAAAATTTTTTATTTTATTTGAAATTTATACACCTACATCAAAATTTGAAATTGTTTAAAATATTTCAAGTAATTACATAATGTCTCCATTTTCCGTGTTGTGTAGTTTAGCAAATCCTCATTAGCAAGAACAAGACAGACATTTAATTTAAAATAATTTTATATCAAATTTCTGGTTGAGTATTTCTATTATTGTAATGATTTCACTTTCATTGGTATTTGGTTTACTTTTACAAAATTTTGTTTGAAATAAATGTAAAATTCAGCTGCAATTCCAAGAAAAAGTTCAAAACAAACTCAAATATTTTTGATGAATTATCCAACTAAATTTCAATCAATTAGAAAAAATAAAATTAATAATTTTGCAATGTTTAGAAAAAATTTAATATACTTCAAATTAAAATGTAATTGTTTTGGTTTTGCTGATGAGGTTCTTTTTTCTTCTCTTCCGTTGTAAACAATGTTTTAAACAGTTTAATTATTTAAATATTTTTTTGTTGTCTCACAAAAAATCTGGCTGAAGGGATTAATTATTTAAATGTTTGAAGTAAGAATTTAAAATAATAATTGCAACATAATTTTAACTTAATGTTATTGATGTAAATGATAATGTTGTTTTCTAACAGCCATTAATTTCTATAACAATTATGAAAACCTAAAAATAATAATTATGAATATAAAAAGCTTAGTTTGAAAAATTCGATAAAATTATGTAAAACATTTTAAATTATATTTTTATATTTAAAATAATAGTGATTAATTTTATGAATTGCATTTGTTGCATTGTAATTATAAGTAAATAAATTCATGATTAAAATTATATTTGCCTTTAGTTTTACCTGAAATTGTTAATTCCAAATATATAAATTATAATAAAAATAAATAAAATGTAAAATTATATCATTCATTCAAAAATTAAGAATTAAATATAACTAAATTATAAATAAGAATATTTCTAAATAATAGTGAATATGAATAAAAATATAATATTAATGAATAATATAGACTTATCTAAATATGGCTATGTATCAAAGTAATGTAAATTAATCATAAAATAATATAGAGTAAAAGAGTAATATAACTGCCCTTCTACCGATTTGAGACATT
>NW_022705472.1:259213-262215 GCF_011630105.1 Anneissia japonica
AGATGGTTGAGGAGGAGCAGTTAAAGATGGCACCCAATGACAGTGATGAAGAACCAGATGTTTGTAAAGATGGTGAGATTTTTATTTGTATGTTTCACATTGACAAATCACCGACTGATGTAGGTAGTGTAAACTGAGATTTAATGTACTGTGTACCGATAACAGGCAGTAAGGTTTGTTTAACGTGGTGCATGTGTTCAAATTGTGGGCAGTGGGCGCATGCAAAATCAACCAGTTCTGCCTTTGGCAAAGATCCTCCTTGCCTATTTTTATTTTACCCTGTGGGTTATTTGCTTTGTGCTTACTGTGTTACTACATTAGTTTGTTCTTTGAACATCGGCAGCCCTTGTCGACCATAAAACAATTTCATGTTATTTATAAAATCTTGAATATGGGGTCTTTTGGCCAGCGTGGACAGTTTATATTTATGGAATGTGCCTGCAAGTAAAATTGCTGGTGTTGCTTGAGATGGTACTGTATTTATTGTATTTTTAAGTTTAAAAAATAATAACTTGTAAATTAGACTTGTGCTGAAACAGCTTCTCTTCAGTTATTTATTTTTTTTGTAATTGTTTGTTTTTGCAGATCCACTGTCAATTCTTGAGTCGTCAACTGAATTTGTGGTTGGTGAGGCAGCTGTAGTTCTTGTTGATAATCCTTCACCCGCATCCGTAACACGTGATAGACAACAACTGGTATTTTTGTACATTAACAGTGAAATTTTCTACACATTGTTTAAGTGGAATTTCAAATGGATGTATACATTGTATATAAAAATTTCAAATTTTAATTCAATCCATTAATCAAATTCAAATTACATTAATTGCAAGCTGTTCCAACTTCAATTCTTTTTTTAAACATTATGGTGAAATTTTAATTTTTAATTTCGAAATCCAATACCAAATTAACAAGAATTCTAAATTTACAAATTAAATTTTAATTTGAATTGGAATTTATTATATAAATTCAAAATTTAATTTTTTTTCCCTGGAATTATAAAAGTAAATTGATATGAATTTTCTTTATTATTTGCAAAATTTTAATTGCTTTTAATCCAATTCAAATTAATTTTGGAAAAACAACTATTTTATTATAACTACAGTATGTAAATTGCTAAATCCAAAATTTTGAAATTCCACCTTTTATCCAATTGTTATAATAATTTGTAGTTTGATGCATGCTATGGTTTTTGGTTTCAGTATTCTCTCGATTAGTTAAAACATTGTACAATGCACTTCTCCGCAACCTCCTGCATGTCCCATTACACCGATGGGCTGATCCTGCTTGGCTGCGTGGCAGTACTTACTTCTTGTTGTGCTCGTTGCTGCTGCTGAGTGGTGAGTTTGCTTTGTTGAAATTCTGTAAAGTTCTTTTTACGAGTTACATTTCCTTTGTAAATTGCTTTGTGGGTAAAAAGATGTGGAATCCTTTTCCCGACGTGGTGTCAGCTTGTGTGGGTAGACCATCATCAGTGTAAACGTTCGACCTGCTCAATGCCATGGAGTTAACTAAAAATTATAGCTGGTTTCAGTTTGTGGTCTTTTTTTCAATAAAATAACATGGTATTTTTCTCAGGAAACATTTTAAGTGTATACAGAAGAATATTGTTTTCCTTTTGGCGGTTAGGCAATATCTGCTAATATTCTTCGCTAAGTTTAGGAAAATATGCCAGCTGGGCCAAGGTTGTACTTCTGTTGTCACGATGTGTATCTGAATTGTAGCTTTTTTGAGTTGGCACCAAATTATTGAATAATAATATAAATATTAGTAACAATAATAATGATGATAATAGTAATAGTAATTTGATATGCATAAGCTAGATGCCTTTATGTTTTGAAAACATAATAAATAAATAGTAGTACAATAAATTGTATAGATGTAATTATACATAATTAAAAGGCTGATTTCTAGCATAAAAAGGGTAGATAAATCCACTAAATGCAATTAGTAACAATAGTAAAAAAAATAATTATAGTTTCAATTTGATATTATGCATGCTAGATGCCTTTGATTTTTAAAAACATGTAATAAATAATAGTAAAATAAATTGTATATAATATATAATTATACAAATTTTAATGAAAGGCTGTCTTCTGGCATGAATAGGTAGGTAAATCTGCTAAATACAAAGAGTAACAAGTAATAATTGTTCAATACTGAATTACATATTGACTTGCTGCAATAAATACAACTCTCATAAACATTTCATCACCTAATGTGTCACCTAATAAAAAAATTTAAAATTGTTCACAAATTAAAATATGAATATTAAATCTGTATCAATTATTTTAATTTTTTTTTTGTTTCAAACTATTAAAAGTTTTAGAACATAATACTGTTAATTTAACAGAAAGAATAAATGTATTATTAACAAACATTTATCTAGTAATATGCCTTGGAATATAATAATAATGATATTAATCAAAGATAATTACAAAGTTATATATTAGATTAATCAATTATAAATAAATTGTTAAAACCATAAATAACTTAATAAAACCATAAAATCATTAAAAAAATATAACTTGAAATAAATTTAACTTAAGATATAGAAATAATTTATTATTAATAAATATTTATCTAGTAATGGGCTTTGGAATATAATAAAAATAATGATAATATTATTCAAAAATTATTTGGCGCACTTAGGGTTTTTAGGAAAATGTTTTAAAATTAACTTTAAACAAAATTAATCACTATGTATTGTGTAAGTTTAGAAATAATATTTTTTTTAATGATTACAGAACATAAATACTACATACTTTTAGATATTGAAATGTAAAAATTATTTCAAATATCAACCCTTTGGGTACTATTAATTTAATAGGCTGTTGCTTTTAATATAAATACAGAATTATATTTTAAATTAATCAATTTCTATTTGCATAATAAAATATATCTGTAATTACAGCACACACATAGTTTAATTCAGTATTTCTAATTGATTGAAAATTATATAATTATTTTTGATTTAACATAATAAGCAGTTTTCGCCGCACGAT
>NW_022705472.1:262518-273438 GCF_011630105.1 Anneissia japonica
G
Organism: Anneissia japonica; assembly: GCF_011630105.1. Lineage (NCBI taxonomy): Eukaryota > Metazoa > Echinodermata > Crinoidea > Comatulida > Comatulidae > Anneissia > Anneissia japonica. The sequence goes on from NW_022705472.1 coordinate 262,520, forward strand.
GAGTTAACTAAAAATTATAGCTGGTTTCAGTTTGTGGTCTTTTTTTCAATAAAATAACATGGTATTTTTCTCAGGAAACATTTTAAGTGTATACAGAAGAATATTGTTTTCCTTTTGGCGGTTAGGCAATATCTGCTAATATTCTTCGCTAAGTTTAGGAAAGTATGCCAGCTGGGCCAAGGTTGTACTTCTGTTGTCACGATGTGTATCTGAATTGTAGCTTTTTTGAGTTGGCACCAAATTATTGAATAATAATATAAATATTAGTAACAATAATAATGATGATAATAGTAATAGTAATTTGATATGCATATGCTAGATGCCTTCATAAATAGTAGTATAATAAATTGTATAGATGTAATTATACATAATTAAAAGGCTGATTTCTAGCATAAAAAGGGTAGATAAATCCACTAAATGCAATTAGTAACAATAATAAAAAAATAATTATAGTTTCAATTTGATATTGTGCATGCTAGATGCCTTTGATTTTTAAAAGCATGTAATAAATAATAGTAAAATAAATTGTATATAATATATAATTATACATATTTTAATGAAAGGCTGTCTTCTGGCATGAATAGGTAGGTAAATCTGCTAAATACAAAGAGTAACAAGTAATAATTGTTCAATACTGAATTACATATTGACTTGCTGCAATAAATACAACACTCATAAACATTTCATCACCTAATGTGTCACCTAATAAAAAAATTAAAATTGTTCACAAATTAAAATATGAATATTAAATCTGTATCAATTATTTTAATTTTTTTTTTTCAAACTATTAAAAGTTTTAGAACATAATACAGTTAATTTAATAGAAAGAATAAATGTATTATTAACAAACATTTATCTAGTAATATGCCTTGGAATATAATAATAATGATATTAATCAAAGATAATTACAAAGTTATATATTAGATTAATCAATTAAAAATAAATTTGTATTTGCATATTAAAATATATCTAAATTAAACAGAACACACACATTGTTAAATATAGTATTTTGAATTGATTGAAAATCATAAAATAACTTTTAAAATTTTAACTTTAATTTAACTTATTAAAACCATAAAATCATTAAAAAAATATAACTTGAAATAAATTTAACTTAAGATATAGAAATAATTTATTATTAATAAATATTTATTTAGTAATGGGCATTGGAATATAATAAAAATAATGATAATATTATTCAAAAATTATTTGGCGCACTTAGGGTTTTTAGGAAAATGTTTTAAAATTAACAAAATTAATCCCTATGTATTGTGTAAGTTTAGAAATAATATTTTTTTAAATGATTACAGAACATAAATACTACATACTTTTAGATATTAAAATGTAAAAAATATTTCAAATATCAACCCTTTAGGTACTATTAATTTAATAGACTGTTGCTTTTAATATAAATACAGAATTATATTTTAAATTAATCAATTTCTATTTGCATAATAAAATATATCTGTAAATACAGCACACACATAGTTTAATTCAGGATTTCTAATTGATTGAAAATTATATAATTATTTTTGATTTAACATAATAAGCAGTTTTCGCCGCATGATGTTAACCTTAACGGATGACATCATAATTTATTCATCTTGCGTTGCGGAGTACCTTAATTTCATGATTTTACGTGCTGGACACGTTAGTTACGGGTTTGCGCATGTTTACAAAAGGGGCGGAGCTATCGCGCTGCATGTTGGGTACCAACGTTAAGGTTAACGTCGTGCGGTGAAAATTACCTAATAATAATAATAATTAAACCAATCAACTTAGAATTAACTTCTATGTGCGCAAACCTTAAATGTGTCTGTAATCTTAAATAAGTTAAAATAGAACACAAAATAAATGTATAAAATCATTAAAAAATATAATTTAAAATAAATTTAACTTTATATTTTAATTAATGCAAATCATATCACAAAAAAAAGCACACACAACTAAATTGAATATTTGACAATAAAATTTAGGAATTAAAGTTAGGTTGTTACTCTTTAGATAGGGTATGTATTGGAAATAGTTTTAAACATAATTAAGGAGAAGTCTTTAATTATTATTTTTTTATCAAATAAATAAAAAGGAAAAAAAATACAAATAATAACCAAATTTTCTATTACATTAGTTATACATATTCAACATCACCCATCAATAATCAATATTATACAGTCTTTTGTGTTTGTGTGGTGTGCTCTACCAAAGCAAATCATTAAAAGTAAATTAAATTCACAAAATATAGTAACTTGATAATACTTATTAACAATTATATCTAATACATATTCCCACTATTGAATAAAAAAATTTAAAAGCTACTGCGGAAATACACAAATTTCTTTTAAGAAGTAATATTTATAGCGAATATGACATTACTTATAATGCACTTGGAATACAGATAAATAGAAAAATAGAAAACAAAACAGTTTTATGCAATCTACCCATATAAGGGCATGATGATGTAATATGTTCACAAATTATAATAAATTGATAATATATTATTATAATTTATTATAATAAATTATCAATTTATTATAATTTGTGAACATATTATAATAAATTGATAATTAGATTGATAAATTGACTAACGACATACTGTATAATAAATTGGTAATACTTATTAACACTTATATATATTCCCACTATTGAATAAAATAATTTGAAAAATACTGAAATACACAAATTTCTTTTAAGAATTAATATTTAAAAATATGGCCACAATTAAATATAGAATATTAGTTATATTAGAAAAATAACTAAATGCTGAAAGTAAATAAATTTAATTGAAATGTTTAAATTAAATTACATTTACATAATAATTGTAATTGCAACAGTTTAGTGGTCAAGTTGCTTTATAGTGCATATGACATTTGCTTGTAATGCACTTGGAATACAGATAAATAGAAAACAAAACTAGTTTTATCTAATCTACCCCATGTAATATAAAACAATGTGTAAACTTACGGATTAAACGTTCTTCATTTAAACAGTTTTCAAAATATTAAATATTCAAAATATGTAAGTACTAAAATAATCATGATTTTAATGAATCATAAACATAAATTGAAAACATAACTATTGAAATGGAAATGTTAATAAAAATAATACTGTAGTATACTATTAACATGTACACTAAAAAGTAAAACATAATGAAAAAATCTAATATTATAGTAAAAATACTTTCTTAAAAAACTATATACTAATATTTATTTGAATAAACGCCTCTTAATTTCCCTGTAAATGTGGAATAACAACACAAAAGTACAGTCAAAACGTGTTGTTGCGTGATCTTAAAGACTTATCAATCCCAACCAGGTTAAAAAAATTTGAGGGAGGTGCTTATGATTCCAAATGAGGCTCTGGAGGGGGTGTTTATTCAAATAAATATGGTAATTAAAAATTTAAATATTTACATCCTTTCAAAAGTTCTGCTTTGGTAAAGTACATCATACATGCACAACATTTAATCAATATAAATATAGACCTTAATAAACAAAAAATCCTACCCCAACTAAGTCATTTTAAAGGTTTGTCTTACGATTTGAAGATAAAATAATGATAAATACAAACATTAAAGAAAAGCAATTAATGATTTTTTTAAATTTTGTAACTAGATTTTAAACATTATACAGTAATTTGAAAATAGAATGATTTTAATAGAATCAATAGATTTTAATAGGATGATTTTAGATACAATTATACTTGACACTAATTTATTTACTAAATAATTAATAGATAAAAATGACTTCTCCTATAATTAGCAATATTTGGTGCCAGCAGTGATATAAAGAGCGATCGATTCAGGCAGGGTATGGCTGAAGAGCTGCTGTTCAGAACACGATGCTTAGGTTTAGTATTACCAGAGGTGCCAACCATATCAAATTCTTTGCAACCAAATTTAGTTCTGTACTGCACAGTTAATGTTGTTTCCTGAGTGTAATCTAGGCAACCAAAAACACTTGTAAATTTATATCCTGACGCCAGTTTAAGTCCCATACTTTCTGATATATAAATAAAATACATAAATATACTCTAAATTTGTTTCCAAATTATTTAAATCTTTTAATAAAATATAATTTTAAATTTATTTTATTTAATACTAGCATTAAAATAATTAAAATATATGCAAAACAACAAATTTCCTAGTTATTTAAAGCTTTTAAAAAAAAATCAAACTTAAATTCATTATTTAATTTAATTTTGAAATTGCATTAAAGTAATTCTAAAAAATTAATCTTAAGCAGCCAATTCTAAATTCAATCTAAACAAATAAATAATTTAATTTAATAAAATAACATGTTAATTCATTTAAATAATTATTTAGCAACATTAATAATGCTAAATTTAATCTCATTTCAAAATTATTCGTATTTGAAAATTCTTTAATACTAATCATTTAATTATTAAAAATATAATTCCTATCCTTGGCAAAGATTGGGAAGAGGGTTGGCGATCTTGCGTGGGTTGTCGTCCATCTTGGGTATAGGGTTCTCACAGGTATTTTACTCATCTTGTAATTTACATTGGACTTGTAGCTTGTATTCAGAACTTTGCAGGTTTCTTCGGGCACTCTTGCTGCTTGGCAGTGGTAGTGGGCATGACTTGAGGTAGTACTTGCTGTGTAGTCGAGTCAGGTGAAACTGTTGGTGGGTGCTGCAGGGGTTGCGGAGAAGTGCATTTTTTTTTTTTTTAGGGAGTTTTCTAGTCAAATAAATACTACACAAAATTGATTCAAATTCTCTAGTCTTTATTTGTTCCTTGTATCATTGTTCATATAATATACCGTCCCTAAATAACATCCCTCATCATTTTCAGGTTACTGCATTAAATAGCGCCCCCTAAATCAAATGAGGGACTGTGTCCTCTACCTCCATAGAGGGCGCACTTTACGTCAACAGCACCCTCACTTAATTTGGGGGCACCTAACGCAGTGTAGCTCAAAGATCTTGTAACAAACTCGCAATAGTATTTTTGCAACGCGCAGGTCATTATGCATGCAAATAGGTTTTGGAGGAGCGCTATATAAAACAGAGTAAACAATTTATGTTATGAAATTTTCAGTGCATTGAACAGATTATTGGAGGAACCATATCCTAATTTTGTTTACTAAATTGGCTTTCATACTTTTCTTCGCACAGGGCAGAGTTTTAGTTGGCAGTTAACGAATAGGGCTTTACGCCATTTTTTCCAGATTGTCCATGAAAGTTTTTAGTGCACGTGTGCAAATAAGGTTTTTATAATGAGCTCTATATAAAATTCAGTAATTTGGCATCGCATTTTACTTTGGAGGGAGCGCTACATAAAATTTAGTAAAATAAATTTGGCTTTGCAATTTTCTTTTCCCCAGTTCCATGAAAATTTTCTGTACATTACAAGTACTAATAGGTTTTTGGAGGGAGCGCCATATATAAAATTCAGTACAGTCTTATTTTTTGCAGAAAGTGCAGTTTTACGAGTCTTTAATGCATTACGCTTACAAATAGGTGAGAGCGCTATTTTGTTACAAGATCTTTGAGTAAATAACCAACCCACTTACCTCCAGTCTTCTCGTCTCTTTACCATTCTTTGCCGGCATACAGCATAAATTTATTAATACATATACCATAGGCCTATCTAATTCCTCCAGTCTTCTCGTCTCTTTACCATTCTTTGCCAGCATACAGCATAAATTTATTAATACATATATCATAAGCCTATCTAATTCATCAATCAATTACAGTATGTATTTGAATTACTGTATTAAAAATACTGTCTATATGTTGACATTACTGACCCCTTTCTAATACTTTGATTACGTTAAAATAAATCTGAAAAGCATTTCGGCATCTAGCAGATGGGTTCACAGTTTACAGTAGATGGCGTCACAGAGCAATGACTTCATTTTTTATCATTATATAATATAAAATATATTTTTCATTGTGGTTGAATGTTGTTTAAGACATTAGTTTCTTGTATCCTTCAGTTAACTCTTCTCTTCATATCTGTAAAAGATTAAAAAATGTTAAAAATTAACCAAAATAATTATTGAAATAAATGCTATCATACAGTATATTTAAACGTATTACTGGTATATATTTCAATCTAAAAAAAAAAGATTATTGTATTACTGTACCGTAATCATTATCAGGTGAATCTCGCAACCATTTTGAAGCCACATCTAGCAATGAAATCATACCTGTAAAATAGATACACAAGTCAGTTATTATACTGAAATAGGGTGTCATTACAGTATTGTGAAAACAAAAATGGCCTCTTAAGTTGGCAGTTGGCCCATCGGTGTAATGGGGCATGCAGGAGGTTGCGGAGATTTATTTATAGGACTACATTCGTTGCGAGCTATGCTACATGATGTATTATTATGTCCTTTATTCGAACACTGTATTTACCTTTCTTTGATGATTTATATATATAATTTAACAGTGTTAACGGCTACCTTGATTTATATTATATGCTACTATTTGTTTCTACCCAACCTATTGTGTAATGTGTTTGAATCCTGGTTTGGGCAGATATTTTTCACTCTCAAATCCCTCTTCTATAACGTTTAAAATGCATTTAAATATAGTTTTATAGCATTACAACAATATAGTTATGGAGGTCATTATTATAATTAACAGTACAGTACAGTATTTATAAAAAGTGCACTTTATTGCATATTCATGACCTTTTCTTTTTAGCTGCCATATGTGTTTTGAGAGTTTGGTATCTTTTTCGTATTTTTCATGTCTAACCGATTTTGTGTGGTGGTTATACATTTGCTTGAATGGTCCTACTGACACGTCTATGTATGTTTTTGAGTTTTCTTGTGTTGTTATAGTGGCTCTATATACTAGGGCACTGGTTAGGCATTTACTGTTTAATGGGCAGTTTTCTCTATTTCTGCAATTTTCGGAGTTAGGTAGTCTCAAGATTCGACTGACAGGTACTTTGTAGTGCTAGGTTCTCCGCATTTATGGCTTAGGGGTCGCGGTGCTTTCCTCCCTCAGTTCAGTTGTTTCAAATTGGGACCGAGTTAGTGAACCCTATAGTTAATGGTCTTGCTTGGTGCATAACCTTGCATGGAATGGATAGAGATAGTCGGGGAGGAATGACTAGGGCGCCGATTCCTGGCCAGGGTGAAAGCTCGTTTTGCAAATTTTTTTTTTTAAATTCGTCCGCGCATTTCGAAAAAATAGGGCCGATTTCCGCCAAATTTTGCACAAAAAGTATGCTTTGACCTAATCCTAATACTGTAATATATAAGCAATGTATTATTCAGTAGGCCTAGGCTTGGCCTCTACAACTTTTCAAGTTCAGCAGTCAGAGTAAGCTGGCCTTCTAATGCTTTATGAATCTAGGCCTAGTTAGTAGCAGGCCAACCAAGTCCAATGTCGACTGGCTAGCCTGCTGAGCCAGATAATGCTTCTGTCCCCCAGTTTGGTTCAGCTTTAGTTAGGCCTGGCAGAAACAACTGTAATTTTTTTATTTGTTAAGGTCTACTCACAGACTTTTAGCACATCTTGTAGTGAAAATTACTTTTCTTGTCCAAAAAAGTCAAAAATAGAGTGATAGCCGCAACTAAAGCGCTATTCTACTGTGTGATTTGTAGCGGAACAGCAGAACACATGTTCACTACGAAGCGCCCTCAACCATAAAAGAACATTTTTATATGTTATATCAAAGAGTACAAAGTCCGACTGCCGGGGATTCGTTGAATCCAATTTCAAAAAGTGCTTCCACGAAGGGGCGTAGCCTCTAAAAGATCATCTCACACAATTATTGAAGTGTATGTTAGGCCAACCTCCACCTCACTGAAGCCATCACTACTGCAATCGACAACATGAGTTCGTTCAATTTACAGTTAAATACACTGTGCCCCAAATTATTATTATTATTATTATTATTATTATTATTATTATTATTATTATTATTATTATTATTATTATTATTACTGTTATTATTATTATTACTGTTGTTGTTGCTGTTGTTGTTGTTGCTGTTGTTGTTGTTGCTGTTGTTGTTGTTATTCTCGTCGTCGTCACATCGTTATTTTTCTCCATCATCCTCCTCCTTTTCCTTCCTGTAAATTTTGTCTCTTTGTATAATATGTATTCTCCAACCTGTTAGTGGAGGTTTCTATCTCTATTGATTGATGATTGAATGAAATAAAATAAAAATAAATCAAATCAATTACAAATAATGAAACTGACTTATTTTTTCAGTCTGTGTAGTTTTAATTTGAAACAATATTATACAAAGTTCAATTCAGTTAACATTTATTTTGTAATGTTCTCATAAATTCAATTTAAATGACAAAGAAGTACAAACAAGATGATAAATTATACCACTTACACAAAAGAAAACTCAACAAAATATTTAACAAAGATCAATATCAAAAAAATATTGATCAGTCAGTCATTAAACAGAATCAATTAGCTGATTAACAGGAGGCATGGTTTATCTGTCATCTGAATTGAGGGCGCTATATAGTAAATGTGAATAATTGGTAGTTAAAAATTAGGCCAAATAAAAAAAAAATTATTGTGTTGGCAAGTTTTCTTACCTTTTTTGGCCTTAGACTAATTTATAGTGGAAAATAATCAGCAATAAGACAATCACAATAGCATGCCGACTGGCCGCAATAACATAATTATATATTTTTTTTTTTTTAAAGTTAGGATAAAATTGAGGGCGCTACATAGTAAATATGAATATTCAGTAGTTCATTACCAAACCAATTTAAAGTGGAATTAATCAGCAACATAACAATCACAACATGCACAGTCTGATCTGAATTACAGTATATAAATTTAAACAAGTACAGGTACCTGTAAAGATAAAATTCAGGGTGCTACATAGTAAATTTTAATATATTCAGTAGTTGACACCAATTTATAGTGGAATTAATCAGCAATATGACAATCACAATAACATGCGGTCTGATCTGAATTATATAAATTTAAACAAATACCTGTAAAGATATAATTGAGGGCGCTACATAGTAAATATGAATATTCTGTACTATATTTAATTATGACACCTGTTTTCGGTGGAAAGTAATCAGCAATAAGACAATCACAATAAATTGAGGGCGCTACATCACAATAACATGCAAAACCTAAAACTGGTCTCAAATTCAGACAAAGTGGTGAAAAAATTGAGGGCGATACAAACGAAAATGAATATTCAGTAGCTAATTATGACACCTCTTTACGGCGGAAACTAATCAGCAATAAGAAAATCACAATAAATTGAGGGCGCTACATCACAGTAACATGAAAAGCTGGTCTCAAATTCAGACAAAGTGATGACAAAATTGAGGGCGCTACAAACGAAAATGAATATTCAGTAGCTAATTATGACACCTGTTTAGGGAGGAAACTAATAAGCAATAAGACAATCGCAATATCAGGCGAAAGTGGTCTCAATCCATTATCTTACAAATTTAAACAAATTAAGAATAAGGATACAATTGAGGGCGCTACACAAGCAAATGGTCAAAAATTTGCATAATAAATATGAATATTCAGTAAATAATTTAAAAAGAATTGAAGGGTGACATATAGAGGGCGGTATACAAACATGTCTCTAAATTTGCATTGTCATATGAATATTCATTAGCTAGTTTAGACAAGCAGTTCAAGATTCACAAATTAACACATTCTCTCAGATCCACTTGGTTAGCTCAGTGGTTAGTGTTATGACATTATGACTCTGAGTTCCATGGTTCAAGCCTCACTAATATATATTTTTTTTAATTTATTTTTAAAACCAAATAACAGTGGTGTGGTTTAACATTTATAAATCAACGCAATCTTTCAGATCCACATGTAGCGCAACGGTTAGTGCTGTGGGACTTGTAATGCTGTTATCAGGTTCAAATCTCATGAAAACCAATTTTTTTTTTTAAATAAACATTTAGTGTGGTTTAACACTTAAAAATCAACATAGAATTTCAACGAGACAGTTGGCTTGGAGGTAAAGGCGTTGCTTCCTAGAATATGGTACATAGGTTCAAACCTCGGACAGGCATGCGTTACGGACAGGCACTCGTCACGGACAGGCACTCGTCACGGACAGGGCAGGCGTCGCAGAGGGGCGCCACGGACAGGGCAGGCGTCGCAGAGGGGCGCCACGGACAGGGCAGGCGTCGCAGAGGGCGCCACGAACATGGCAGGCATCGCAGAGGTCCGTCACGGACAGGGCAGAAAAGGGGCGCCAAGGACAGGGCAGGCGTCGCAGAGAGGGGTGTCAAAGAAAATTTTTAATTTTTTATGATTTTTTTAACATTTTTTACGTTTTTTTGCAAAATATACAAAAAAAAAAAAAAACCCTCCACAGATTTGAACCAGCAACCTTCAGGTCTGCATGCAACATCACTAACCATTGCACCACAAACACATCTGTAATAATCTAATTAATTCTAAATGGTAAACCTTGCACTACTTAAGACTAAAAAAAAAAATATAAAAAAAAAAATCTGCTGTTTACTAATGCAAAGCACTGTAGAACAACAGAAATATGTTGTTTTTCGGTGCTAAACAATGTAAACAACAGATTAAATTACTAAAAACAAGAAAGAATAGTTTTACGGATTTTATGTATGTACAAATATTGCAAAGCCTATGGTGTAACCCCATCTCATATTTGTGACTAGGCCATATGCTACAATATCAAAGTAGATAGTGAGTATTTCTAAATTTCAAAAATGACTGCGCTAATTGATGAAAAAATAAATATTATTTATATTCGAAATCATCATTATTGGCGAGTGGTGGGTTTGCTAAACAAGGTATAAAGAAAGTCTTGCCTTATGAGCAGCAAATGCTAAACATTTATCTTTTTGAAAAAACAGAAAACATTATTCAAAATCTTTAATTTTAAATACCTTAATGTTACACAACACACTTAAATATTTAAATTAATCAGATGTGTATAAGAGA
>NW_022705472.1:274225-289759 GCF_011630105.1 Anneissia japonica
CATACATACATACATACATACATATATATATATATATACATATATATATAGATTAAAAGGCAAAATACTGAAAAACAACAATGTTGTGGGAAACAATGACTGGATCTCGGTAGAGATACAAATTTTATAAGCAACAGCTGAAAACTAAATGTAAGTAAACAGCCAGAAAATTATATATATATATATATATATATAATATATGAAATGGTCATGAATAATGATTTTACATGCAAATAATATTACTTTAGAATAATAACTATGAATAAATCACACACCTTGAAAACAACACTGCAATTATGAAAAGAAAACAGGAATTCCAGTAGCGTTGAGGTTTTACGTCTACCAAGATAACAAATACCTGCAAGGAAAGAAAGCATTTTATTAAGTTCATCGGTTGACAATGCCACCTCATTCCATATTCTGTTCAATTTATCTCAAGAAATAATATATTTCCTATCACCAAAGAGTATAAAACTGATTTTGTATGCAGGCAACGGAATGTTAGAAGTACTGCCACGAAATAGGGGGCAGGCTACACATAATTTAGAAACTTGTACGCATTGCTCTCTGCTTTTAAAGGCCATGCCCATTTGTGCAAGTAATTTTTGAAATGGGATTGCGTTCCAAAGAATCCCCGGCAGTCGGACCTCTTGCAGTTTTATACTCTTTGCTATCACCCTACTATGTCCTCCTCATGTGCAGTGGCGGTGCTAGCCCACACCCCCCTCCACACGCCCCACTCCAGGTAAGTTTCTTGCCCGCCCCAACCCCAGTTCCCCCACCGCAAAAAAAAGGAGAAAAACCACAATTCTTTGGGAAAAATGATATGTATTTTCGACATATTATCAGACTATCTATCTAAAAATTCGATAAAATAAGCCTCTTAAACTCAATTGTCATATTTTCGGGGCTTCGCCAAATGGATTTTCAGCAACACCAGACCAATGCCAATTCAGGCCACCCCAACATATTACCCGTAAATTTTTTTTTCTATTAATTTACTATGAATACAACGCTAGATCCACAAAACCAATTTTGTCAGAATTGATTAAAAATTGCCAAAAGGCAAATAATTTAGACAGTTTTTCAGCCATTATTGCGGTATAAATGGTAGCCAGGTCAGCTAGGACTGCTATCCATGTTTGAAAATATTTGTCTGAAAATTGGTGCTTTTCCCTACATCGTTCTCTTATTAGACCATGATTAGACCTAAACCTTTAATACTGAACCAACTTGTAGATCTGGGAGGGAACTCTCTCACAAATCCCTCCCCCAGACTATGGGTTCTAATTTTTAGAGCTATGTGCTTCCATGGGTCCTTCATTAGACCTTTGTCCAGGGTCCCGCAATCACCTGACCTGGTTGCGGACAGGGGATAAATGCATGTTTGACACAAAGAAATGTCCCCCCAAGCCCCCGCCGCCACCTTTATAAAGCCAGGCAGAGGGAGTTGGGATAACGCCCAATTAACCATGAGTAGTTTACCACCCTCGTCCGCATGTTGTCTGTGGTATAAACAACTACAATTTTTGATTTATTTAATTTTTTTTCTTTTTTTTAATAAATATTTTTCTTTAAAAAAAAATGTTTCGTAAATTTTTTTTTCTTTCTTTTATTTTTTATTGTAAATAAGGCCTAGTAGATATTATTTGCAATCATGTATTTTGCTTTGAATATAAATTCACCAGCAAACAACCCAAGGGTGATAATTGACCTTAGCAAAATAAAAGACACCCTCCTCATCATTTTTCTAGGGGTCCGACAAATTACCAAAATGATAAAGAATTACCCAAATAATACCTGAATGATACGCAATTACACAAATGAACAACCAAATGATACAGAAAGTATAATACATACTCCAATTACTGAAATGCACGCCATCGTGTTGGGATTCAATATTTCGACATTAATTATGTCCTCATCAGGAATGATACCTAAATGTGTATAATTAACGTTGAAACCTTTCGTATTTTTAACCTACAGTATTTATTTGTTAAAATTATTCGTAATTGTTTTTATAACTTCTTTAATCATTTGATAATAATACAATAATAATTTTTATCATAACATATAGTATCATTTCTTTCTCTATACATGCTATTCCATCTTGTATATTTAACAGACAGCTCATTTTTTTAAAAAAAACCAAATATTTGGTCATTAACATTGCACTCTAATCATGAAACAATATGTAAAACTTTTGTTTTGTTTTAATTACATTTCTTTTATTTCATGTCATAAATGGATTGATTTTTTTTCATTGCTTGTTTTTTTTTTTCATTGAAAATTCAATTGTAATTCATATAATTCAACTTTTTAAAACTTTTTAAACTTTCTTTCAGCTTCAATGCCCCCTCGTTCTTTAGCTCACTCCCTTTAAAAATCAGAAATTCTACAACCATCTCATCCTTTAAATATAATCTCAAAAGCTATCTCTCTCTTTCCTTGGTTTAGTTTTTTCCCCTCTGTCTCTCCCCCCCCCCCACCACTGTCTCTTTCAGGCTGGCCGTAAACTTCATTTTTTTTTTTTTTTTTTTTTTTTTGGCTTTCCTTTTTTTGCCTTATTACTCTGCATTTTTATTATAATTTTATATTTTAATTTCTTTGTTTATCTATTTATATTTCCTTTGCTACTTGTGTTATGTTACTATTATAAACTTATAAATATATATTAATTTTTTTTTTAGCCTTATTATTCTACTTTTAATTATTTTATAGTCAATTTGATTTTATTTTAAATTTTATTTATATAATATGTATATATGTAATCATTTCTTTTCCTTTGTTACTTGGTTATTATTATTATTTTTTCATTTTAATTTCTTTGTTTTTCTATTTATATTTCCTTTGTTACTTGTGTTATGTACTGAGGGTCCCTAATGATCAGGTCCAGCTGGATGGACCACCCTCGTAAAATATTGTTGAAATAAAAATAAATAAACTGTAACTCATGCCAAAAACCTATTAAGGGGACAATTTCACATTTTTGGTCAGTGTCCCCTGAATATTGGTTCCCTATTTAAAAGGGGACAATTTTGTGGGTTCTACTGTATTATCATTATCATCATCATCATCATCATCATCTTCATCACCACCACCACCACCACCATCACCACCACCACCACCACCACCACCGTCGTCATCGTCATCGCCATCGTCATCGTCATCGTCATCGTCATCATCATCATCATCATCATCATCATCACACTCCACAATATAACATAGTTGAAATATAGACCAATCAGAATCGACCCATTTCCATGTCAACTCCATTTCATCTTTTTTTGGCACAATGACACCTCATAAAAATATGATACTAATATATTCAAGAATAAGCAGTTGGGTGTTGCCGGTGTGAAATAAATAGTTGGCTATTGTCATTTTTTGCGAGACTGTCTTTTCTTTCATTGAAAAACATATTGGCTGAAATAAACATTTGGCCAAAAAATGTTTAACAGAAATAACAGTAATACACCTGTTTAATTTCAAAGTGCTAAATTTATTTAAAAAACAAAAACAAAAAACAAAAAAACAAAAAACAAAAACAAAAAAATGCTGGGGTAAGCCAGCAAAACCTTTGATGCATATCAAGTTTGAGTTAAATGCACCTAAATGAATCCATAATATTCGTGTATATGTATTTTGTTTTCAAAAGGCCTACATTATTTTATAAAGGTGCCAGTATCTTAAGATTCTACTAATAAACTAGTAATAATACAGATAATAATATAATAAATGACAATAATAGCAGTAGCAATAAAAAATAATAAAAACATAATATTTGCTTATATTATTGTATTTTTATGGCAACCCTGTTTTTGTTTTGACACACTATTGGGTCTTGAATAGACAAATAAATACACAATAAATAAACGGTGATACTATTATTAATATGCCTATTATATATAGTATATAAAGGCCTATGTGTATGTTATAAATTATTATAATACATTATACTGCTATGCTAGCCCTAGGGTTACTAACGTCATATTTAATTTTTAGTTTGGTATAAAACAAATTAACAGAGTCATTTGGGCTATGATTTGTGTAATTGCGTATCCGTATCAGTTGAGTAATTTCGTATCATTTGGGTAATTCCATATCATTTGGGTAATTCGTCGGACCGCTTTTGCAGCATAAAGGTGACAAACTTCCGCTCCAGACAGTCAGTGTAGATAGATAATAGGGCCAAAAACTGTTAGGCCTCCGCTCTACGTGTTCCGATCCCACTCAAAACCAACCACCCTCATCTACAGGACAAATTACTGTTGCCCAACACTTTCAAAACATCTCCGAAAAGGTTAAATGGCCAAAATTTCCCAGTTTCACGCAGCCACCACTACTGGACACTAACTAGGCGTACGCTTACCCACTGAGCAAGCTAAACTACATAAGGAGTTGGGCTTAGTAGCGGTAGGGGAATATTAGGACTACTAATAATAGCCTTGTATTATATCTATACAATTTCTTTAATGAACAATGAGTATTTAGAGGTATTAAGAATAATTTATAACTTTAAAAATACGGAAACTTACGTTATATCTTCTGATATTCGTGTCTCCTAAATCCACATGTGGTTTTGTTTTGTTTATTGTTTTTGTTTTGACCCTTAGTAGATATATAGCGCCGCCAAGAGGAGCTTATCAACTTTTTATAATAGGCAAAAAAAAAAAAAAAAAAAAAAAAAAAAAAAAAAAAAAATTTTTGTTGAAAAAGTTTTTGGAAAAAAAAAAAACTCTTATACACATCTAGATGTGGATAAGAGACAGTATATATATATATTAATACCACCTCAGCTCCACCATGGTTGGGTGCTGAGGTAAGAACATTTTTGATTACGGCACTTCTAGATGGCCGGTAATGGCACCGTGTCTCTCAGACTTAAATTTGATTTTTTTTTTTCTCTATAAAAAAAAAATACACTCATAATTTTTGACTAGTGACAGTCGACTTGGGTGACGCTGACTGGGCAAATGAAATGACAAAAAAAAGAAGCTTGTACGTCCCCACCTACTCGTAAAAAGTCTCAAACGAACTCAAAAAGCAAAGAAATAACAATCATTTTAAACATTTTGTTTACTAACTTGCACCTCTTGTTTAATAATGTGAGATATATTCCTGCCTTATTTATTATCTTCCTTTGAGAGATTGGCGAAATGCAACCATGAGAGTTGATTCTATGTTTTGAGTTGACACTAATTTCTTTTCGTCTTCGTAGCTACTACGCCAGGGTTATCTCCAAAGTTGAATCCTTTGTAGGTCTGGCCACTATACAGAAATATTTTCAACTATATTTCGAGTTGCGCTTTTTTTTTCAGAAGCAATCTCGCGGCCCTCAAACTCTGGGGGACGACTCCGCCCTGTTAAGTGCAAAACAGTTACAGAAATTACTTTGTTATCAATGCTATAGCACATTAACAATTTAAACATTCATAGATATTGCTTTGTACTACGAAAGCCCATTAGTGCCAATAAAGTATATGTTCAGTAATTCGTAATAACGAATTACTAATTCGCGAATTAGTAATTCGTTATTACGGATTACTGAACATATACTTTATTGGCACTAATGGGCTTTCGCACAAATGGGCTTTCGTACTACACAGTACTGGTCACGTATGCAGTGGCATGGCGTATCTAGACTTGCCACAAGTCTTATTTTTTTAAATTGTTTTTCTCATTCTGGACAGCGCCACCAACGAGGAAGTTAATTTAGAAACGGAATAAGCTAATCCGAAAAAAAAAAATCGAATATGGACGCCAATTAAATTAGGTTTGGCGCGCACTAAGTGCTATGGCGTATCTAGAAGTCTCGAAATGGGGGTGCTGTGGGGGCGTGGCGCAAAGGTGAAGTGGGGGAATCCATGATCAGTTGAGGGGGCGCTAATTAGCAAAATAAGGTGATTTTAGGTGATTTATAACTAATTGACCTTGATTTTTTTTTTAGGGAGGGGTGGGGAAAATAATTTTTTGGGTGACGTGCGCTCCCCGCGCACCCACTAGATACGCCACTGCACGTATGTGCAAATAACAGGTGCTATAGAACTTTTTTATATTTATTTTCACGTATTGATGTGTAATGTAATCTTATATTTATTTTATTCTGTTTTAGTAGCTAGCAAGTTTGTTGTTTTTTATTTATCAAGCATCACTGAAGATTGTAATTTCATAGTTCACTTGTTTGGAATATGACAATAAAGCTTATCTTATCTTATATACGGAATATATATAAATATATAACTTAATAATATAACAAAATGAATAAATCGTCTATAGTATAAATTGTGCACTTTTGAGTTTGTAAAAATGTTGGCCTATTAGGTTTACAGGCTTCCAATTTTAAATACGTACAGTACATTGTTTTTACAATAAGGTCGTTTAGCCCTGAGTCGATTCGGCCCAGGTGGATTTGGCCGGGTCGTCGTTTCGGCCCTATTTGGGCCGAATCGGCCCGGGTTAGAAGGCCGAAACGCCCATCGAGTCAGAATTGGTCGCGCCTATTGTTTTGTATGCATTTCGATTTCTATTACCAGCTGCAGTGGAACGCCATTGTGGTTTATTTGGGTTCTGTATTTAAAGAACTTTTTTGTATGTTAAATTAACTATAAGATATACTTATTTCATAAATCTAATAACTAATAATGTTGCAGTAATGTAATCTAATTTTCATGTTAACAAACTGTATACTACCTGCTTATAACACCTTTTTCTAATAAAGTATTATTCGCGGTAGCACCTTCGGCGCTCCATACACTGAGGCCCGAAATGCATGACACGAAATGATCAGAACAACTCAAGGCTGAAACGACTCAGGGCCGAAACGACCCGGGCCGAAACGCTGGTTTTTCTCCCCAACGGGGAGAAAAAAAAAGTAGAAAGCAGTTTTGTAGAACAAATTTAGTTGGACAAGTTTTTCCGAGTTTAATTACAGCTTTTTATTGTGTAAATGTGGATTTAATATTGATTATTATTTAATTAATCTTTGAACAAATAAATTTGTATGGACTTAGTTTTGTATTTACCGGAGTCAAGTCCTAAGAATTAAATTTTAAATGTTATTTTTTTTAATTAAGTTCAGAGAATTATAGTTTAACATTGCCAAATTAACATCACCTTGAAGTTCACTCGTACAGATAGTTTATTGGTTAGCGAAGTACACTTCATGTTAAGGGTATCGGGTTCAAGTCTGTAGAGAACAAACGTGTTTCCTTTTTTTTTTTCAATGCTTCTTAAAAAAGTAAACATAAACATAAGTATGGTTAAACACTCACAAATCAACATGTACCAAAATTGGCTCGATGTAAAGAGGCATGCGTTTCAAAGATCTAGACACAGGTTCTAGACGCCGGCACCGAACGGACCCGGGCACGGCACGGACAGGGCACGCCATATGCGTTGGCAATCGGACAGGGCACGCCATATGTGATGGCAATCGGACAGGGCACGGTTACAGGTGTAGACCCTTTAGCGGGTTAGGTTAAGTTTAGAAGGATAGTTAAGTTAGATTAAGATAAGTTTAGATTAGATCTAAGTAGACGAAGGACGGTAACAGACGCTGACAGACACGAGACGGCACGACGGCGCGAGGACTTACAAGCGCATGTGCGATTTTTGTTTCAAAAAATAAAAATAAATAAAGGAAATGAAATAAAAAGTAAATGAAGGGTTTTATTGATTTAGAAATACGCGATATAATATTTCCGTGAGAATTTTCACTCTTGAAAATGGGTAGAAATTAATATTTCAAATTCAAATCTAAATAAGTGCTATCGACTGTCTTAAAATAATATGTAACAGTTGTTCGACGGCAGCAACTGTACAATATTGCTAACTTTACTGTTTTTAAAAACGTAAAACTAAACATATGAAATTTCAGTCAATTGCGAATGAGAGCTTTTGAACCCAGACCTATTATAACGTGGTTTAGTTAGCTTTTAGGAAGTGTAGAGGTGCCAGGGGGAAAGCTACGAATATTTTACGAATTTTGGTGAATTTTTATTAGTTATTTGAAAGGCATCTGAAAATAGGCCCTACTTCATGTAAGTTTTTTAATGTCGAAATTAACTTCGAAAACCGAAAATTTTCCAATAAAACAACGAGAAACAAAGAGCATGCATTGTAGGCCTAACCAACTAACTTATTTTCAAATCCGTTTTTCATTTTATATTATTAAAAGAAAACCATATTGCATTACAATACTATCCTCTTATCATGGCGAAATCCAGGTTTTTCATAATCCATGTGATTGTGAATTATTAACAACAAAATTACGAATAAGAATAATGTCTTACTGTACCGTAAATTGTAAGGCAACCAATTTGTGACATTATGCTACGATAAATTAAGAAAACACAGCGTCACCGGGAACATCACTGTACAAGCTTATAATTCATAATAAAGATCAACATTTTTGAAATTTTGCCTGAAATCTGTAAACCACGAGTTTGCTTCCCCGATCAAGATGTCTTCCAAGCATCATGAGGATATCCAAACGGGCATTTGTATAGTAGAATGTAAACCATTTTTAATTAGTCTCATTGAACAGGGGCGGATCCAAAATTTTTTAAACGGGGGGAAGGGGAATTTATATTCTTTTTTCTTATTTAATAATAATAATAATAATTGTCGACTAATATAGCTCATATTGTAGACTAACCTCTATGCGCTTTAAATTATTACCCCTGGTCACTGGCTCAAGCACATGGAACACAACACTCATGCCCCATAATGCTGCAGCTGTAATCAGCGCATGGTTGTGTTTGAACCTACCAGGCACCCACTTGTACTCCTGGGTTGAGAGAGAAATTTCAATACATAACATTAATATGCACTGACATTTTAAAAAATAGTGTTTGAACGCAATTAATTAACTGTGAAGAATATATTGTTTCATGGGCTTAATTCAATGTGAAAAGTAATAACTTACAATAAAACGGCACGTGAATTTATGTTATTATTATTATTATTAGTATTTATTATTATTATTATTATTATTATTATTGTTGTTGTTGTTGTTGTTGTTGTTGTTGATGTTGTTGTTGTTGTTGCTGTTGTTGTTTTGTTATTATTGTAATGAAAAGTTAACACAAACAGTACACAAACATGTCAATGAAGGCGATATGGTTGCTAAACGGACGGACATGTAAAAATATTTCGTACAGTTATTTTTCTTATTCCGAAACGAAATGTACTCGTCTTCCCCGACGTGGAGGTGGCTAGGCTTCTCCAACGAGGAGGCTATAGTCCACTCCTGTCTCTTATACACATCTAGATGTGTATAAGAGACAGCATTTGTACAGTCTCCTGATGAAGTCCACTGTGTGGATGAAANNNGTAGCCTACCTACTACTAAAAGCTGAGCCTTGCTCAATTGTATATATTGTATACATTTTCTTTCATGAACAGTGAGTATTTAGAGGTATTAAAATTTGTGTAGTTTTAAAAATACAAAAACTTATATTATATCTTGTGATATATTGTATAGATATCTAATCGCTTTTTCCTACACACAG
Organism: Anneissia japonica; assembly: GCF_011630105.1. NCBI lineage: Eukaryota > Metazoa > Echinodermata > Crinoidea > Comatulida > Comatulidae > Anneissia > Anneissia japonica. Next base: position 283,741 of record NW_022705472.1, read on the forward strand.
ATTTTGTTTATTTTGGTTTTGTTTTAAGATATAGCGCCGCCAAGTAGAATCAGTTTCAAAACCAGTATCCTCAGAATGTTTTTGTTCTTGCACTCTGGGGTGGATTTTGTATTCCTGCACTGCACATGCTGTCAGGTTGCTATGGATTGATGCAGCTTAGAAGAAGAAAAGGAAGAAGAGTAGCATATTTTTTTTAAGCATTTTTTTAGACGACCTATTAGATACTTTCTTGTCTAAGTGCTCTGGTTGATACGAATAATATAAACTCATTTGTTACTTGGTTTAAACCATGGTTTCCGTACTGTTTCTTCCATTTACCCAACTCCTTACATAAATAACAGAGCTTAACAACATTTCTGATTCATAATTTTATTTTATTGGCAGATATAGCGTTCTTGCGTTCTTCATATTAATTCATACTGGGTATATATATCTGTCTCTTATACACATCTAGATGTGTATAAGAGACAGTCGCTGGTCGGCCGACAGCGTTGCCAAAGGAGTCGGCGATGGCGTGTACCGAATTTTATGGATACGTAAAGTAAGTATAACACAGCAATCTATATCACATGAGTTATTCGAGGCAGCTAAAATGTGGCTATTATAGTTGATTGGTAATGCCACGTACAGAGAAAGGCGGCATAGATTCACGAGAATAGTCAGGACACCCAGTGGTAGACCAATCCATGATAAGACTTTTCATTACATTGATTACGCTATTCATGTTGACAGTTGCTGCGACATTTATCTCTATGTCAGTAACATCCTTATTGTAGACCATAAGTACCTACAAAAAGAAAATGTTTAATAATGTTATTCATTTGAAAATATGAGTAGCTTATAGGTACTGGCTGCTTGTGAAATTTATGGTATGATAATTGATATAATGGGCCTTTCTGCTTTGCCCTTCCGCTTGGTCCACTCCACTTGGTCCACTCCCCTTGGATATCATTTCTTAAGTCTCACAAAATGACAGTGTAAAAACATACAAAAATACGTGCGTTTGTGTGACACACAAACGTATACCTGGCCTGTTCTGATTGGCCAGTTGATAAGTTTGATTGGCACTCCAAAAAAGGTCCATTACTGAAAATCTTCATGTTTTATATTTTCAACTGTACCGTAGTTTTTAATTTTGCCACGGCGATTCAACAAAAGGACGTACATCTCGAGACATCAAAGGCGGTATTATTGATATTAATAATACCTCCATGATATAACTCTGACATCGACACTCTACGCGCGCACCTACAAGCTGACCGTCACAAAATTCATAGCAGCCAAACGATAATTAACCGTTAGCGTGTGAATTGCCTTGGTTTTGCCAAGTTATTAACTATTTTATTTTTATCTATTTTAACATTTACCTGTAGTGGGTTTTTAAGGGTTAAAAGTTCGGTTTCATCCAGTATCCAGAACTTTACAGTTCCTTTCGAGTAAAGTGCATATAGTTTGTACATCAAGTCGTTGACTGGAAGTGGGTTTTCATTTGTTGTGTAAAGATCTTGCTTGGCACTTTTCTTTGGATCAAACCGAAAATCGGCTTCTACCGAAGGAGCTTGGAAAACAAATTTAAGCAATAAATATTGGTTTTAAATATGGTTTTATCCTATGTAATGTCCTAAAGTTGTAAAGAATAATACTAATACGAAGGCGAGCAGATTTATGCAATTTGTATAAAATATGAAATTAAAGTTTAACAATGATTCATATAATGAAATCAATAGGCCTACGGGATTGCACAAGACAAAGGAAAAAAACCTTATACAAATATAACATATAAATTACCTGAAAATATTAATTCAATAATATGATAACATTACTCAATTAAGAAGACGTACCAATTTAATAATTTATGTACAAATTTGTTTACAATTAAGATACCATAAAAATCGCTACACGCTATATGGCCAACTTCTTTGGCGACAATGATTGGTCATTTGAATCAGTGAGCGTTCCCGATTTAGTCGGGGACAGCTAGACAGTGCTAGAATTGCAGTGAAAACGGTGTAGCACTGGGTAGCGATTGTGTAGAAACCAAGCTTTATAATACTGTACTAAAAACTGTAGAGTTCCTAAAAGATAATTTTTACATATAGTAAAAAAAATGTTTTATATGATTGTATTATCAAGGATCACTGGGCCTAGTTGTTTCTTACCAAATAAGGAAAACAGCGGGGAACTATCAATGCAATGTTCCTGGCAGGCGTATGCCTTCATTTCTTCATTTTCCCGAGCGTAAAAATTTGATTTATCTCGCTCCTCGAGAAACTCAAACGGTATCCAGTGCAGAAGGTTGTTACAGTTTTCAATTTTAGATTCGTAGTAGACACCTCAAAAAGTAAATACATTTGTTATTAAGAAAAACCTAGCTGGCAATGCTACAACAATACCAATAATTAAATCTGAATATTTTTACAATTCTCTCTCTCTTTCTCTCTCTTGAGTCTTGACCGATTCGGCTTCTTCAAGCCATAGTACGACGATAAGATGCTATTTTTTCTGTGTATAATCTTCATGCTCTGCAGTGTCATTAGTTTTGTTTATTGGTTTCAGGACGTTGTTTATTTTGTTTAATCTATGTGTGTTTTGGTCTTCCTAATATTTCCTTTCGATTTTCTTAGATGTTCCTTTTGTGCAAATTCTTCCTGGTGCGTCTTGTGGTAATTTGAGTAGTTTTCATTTCGTTGTCATTCTATATGTTCGATTGTTATTCTGTCTTTAATGATGATTTGACTACCAGATTTAATAAATCGATAGCCTCTTAATTATGTTGATGAATATTATCATTTTCAGTGGTTATACAATGTGTGATCTATAATTCCTTATTATCTGTTTTCTATAATTATCTATATCTTAATTTTATTATTATTATTATATAAACCATGATTTTTTCGATTACAACTTATAGCAATTGTTCAAAAGATATGATTTGTATTGTAGGCACTATCTTATAATATGCAATTTTACAGAAAATAATATATCATGTGACGTACCTTCTTCACAAGTGCTGCAATCACCGAAGCATCCTTCGAGAGCATTTTTCACATCGTTCTTAGCGCGATACAGATGCTTTCGTGTAATCTCAGTCCATAATCTGTTAACCTAAAAGCAATAACAAAAATAAAAATCAATAAAAATAGCAATAATAGCGACGACGATGATGATGATGATATGATGATGATGATGATGAAGAGGATGAAGATGATGCAAAATAACCAAGAGACGTGGCTTAACGTTAGAGATATTATTTTTTGATTTTATCAAAGATACGGTTCGGTACCGTTAGGCCTAGTAAATTGGAATTAGGCATTGTGAATATTTAATTTACAAGACAAAGATAGATAAGCCTGGTAAAACAGTTTCATAAGTTACCTCTTCTTCTCGGTGATTCTTGGTTTCCTTGCAAAATTCAGTATTTACCATTGGTTGACAATCACCGGGGTTTACAGGAGTGAATGTTGACCATAACTCTGGAAATGTGTGATGAAATTCGATCGACTGTTTCTGGGGTTTTACTGTAGACTTGCAGGCAGTTTCCTTGTCGTCCGGATCAATTAAACGGCTCTCTGTAAATTACAGAACAACGAACGAGTTCATAAGAAAAAATTGAGTGGAGGTGGTGGTGTTGTTGGTTGGCAAACAAACCAAAATAAACAGGTTCTCTAATCGCGAAAGCTCCGATAATGGCAGTATAATAGAGGCAGTAGATCTAAAAAAGATCTACTAATCAATCAGCCTCATGAGGGCAGTATAGAGGCAGTAGAGTAAAGAAGATCTATTAATTAATCGGCCGAGTTTTTCTAGAGCTCCTCATCGCAGCTAAAACAAGCCTTGCGTTACCTAAAGCAGCTTTAGTTCTGTCTCTGAGATCTTGAGCGAATTCCTCTTCTGTCTCCTCACTCAGAAGTTCTTCATCTTCAACCCAAGCTTTGAACGAGCTTCTTAAATCGACAAATACTGAATCGGTGTACAATCCTATATTATTACAATTATAAATACAAAAAAAAAAGCTTTTCAATAATTATAGGCCTACAAAGATAAGATTAACATTTATTTTAACACAATAAGTTATGGTTCTAGAATCAATCAATCAATCATCATGAAACAATATGTCCTAGCGTTGGCTCTATGGTTAACAGAAATCCTCAAATGGTTTATATTTTCAGCCAGTTTTATGCCTGGTGGAATGAGCCTCCAGCCAAGACGTCATTTAACCATTTCTTTTTTGGTCGCTTAACTTTATTGTTGCCGCTGTTGGCTTCGGGAAATATGCGTTTAAACAGTCCCAGTCTATCCTTGTCCAGTCTTGTTGTCTGGCCTACCAAGCCATCCGTAGCGGACGTAGTCTGACCATGATGCTTATAATGGGCATTAACCCGAACAAGAACACCACATCTTCCATTTCATGTTGAGAAGCAACACAACAATTTAATGATATAAAACCAAGACTATTATAACTAGTTTTAATTATTTTATAGCAATTCTAATCTGATTAAATTCAATTCATTATAGGCCTACAAAAAGATTGAAATATTTATTGTAGTACATGAATTTCAAATCCTTAACCAATCCTTACCAATGCCAATCTGATAACCGGGCGTTTGAAATATGGGTCCGCACTGATGGGCTATCAGGTTAGAAAGACGCCTTGTAGTAAAGCTTTTGGAATCGTCCACAGTAGCTGCATCATACATAACTTGCATTGCACGACCGAGTGTTGGAGTTTCATAACGTGGGTCCTCCGTGCCTAACATTGAATCACGCTGAGTGCTGGTTAGGTAGGACCACAGAACTTGTATATTAATAGCTGGTTTACCTGTATTGATGATATTGTTTGTTATTCAAATCAATCAATCAATCAAATACTAACCAGTCCGTCACTCACTAACTCACTCACTCTCTCACTCACTCACTCACTCAATCAATCAATCAATCTATCAATCAATCGACCAATGAATCATTCAAATCCTGTCGAGATAGATACACAAACGCATACTATGATGTATCAGTAGATCCGGTTGATCTATGGATTATTTACCGTACCTTCTCGCCATTTATTTTCTTTGGTGATCAGTGCTTGGTAACATCTTGTCAGCAGTGGATTCAAACGAAGGTACCGCGATTCCATGGAAACAAAGTTTGACAATGGAGAATCTAGAGAAACTAGCTTATCCATCTGAAGAAATAAATTATTGAGATGGTGTTCAAAACAAAAGCCTATTGTCCTACTGGTTGTGTGTGAAATGGTCGTCAAAAAAGGTTAAATTCTAGTCTATTATAATATTGTTGTCATGACTACACGGACGCTGTGGTCACACACTGTGAACTTTAGGGGTGCATGGTCCGTGTAAGAGGAGTATGGAAACCTGTTCTGAATTGACGCACAATGTCTATAATAACAACTTCACTTGCAGATATGTAAATAACTATTGCGTGTGAAGATCATAAATTGGACAACTCTCTTAGCCTCTCCTGCTCTGCACATCATTTTGCTACCAAAGCCTCTCACCTGATGATCACTGTCAAACAATGGCATCGTCTCATCTCCATAAGCCTGGAATCTGACTGGAAGTTCATGATGGGGTAACTGTGAATTTGGCGGCGCTACAACAATCAGCTGATTGCTTGGAAACTGGACTTTCTTAGCAACAGATCCAGCCTGCTTCTGTACTGCGATGAAGATATGATCACCTATAACAAAACAATAAAAGCTTCAAAAATATTATTACCAATGTGATTTATTATTATACAACATATTTATTCAGGATACATATTCAATGAAAGTAAATGTGCAATAATAAAATTGACAGTGCATACTAACATTTATCTTCCATATGGTCCTGATTAAATATCAATGAAAGATAACATTATTAAAATAAGGACAAAAAATACGATACTTAATTGTTTTTTATTTAAGTTTAGCGTCACCACCACAACTAATACTACAGCCAGTTAATAATACTATCAGCCAGCGTAATAATTCAAAAATATTCTTAGGTTTGACCAATATCAATGT
>NW_022705472.1:289801-313143 GCF_011630105.1 Anneissia japonica
CAAAAGTCATATGTCCTGGGTGAGCTTATCAACAACCAACCATTATGTTTTACGTAATCGGCACCACTGCATCTTGCAAACGAGGCCACGTGACTAAGTCTCGCTGCATCTCCTCCTGATAGTCTGACGGTCGCAGCTCGACCTTCATAATGTAGTGAGCCCTCTGGATTATCACCATTGAGCTCTGGCGCATCAGCGTATGCTTCATCCCAGGCTTCCATTACAACTAGCTTTTCTGTTGACATAAACATTTTTAACAATTAGTATATGTAGTACAGAATTATCATAAAAACTATCATCATTAAAATCATAGTCGTCATCACCATTATCAATATCGTCTTCATCACCGTAACCATAATCACAGTCAACATCATCATCAAAACATCAACATCGTCATCTTCAACATCACCCTCACCATCATCATTATCATCATCATCATCATTGTCAACTTCATCATCACTAAAATTACCACCATCATCACCAATATTAATGCCAATCATAGGGTCGTGAATGCTCATTTAAAATACATATAACTTTCAAATACAGCTTAGTCCATTGATTATAGATGTACTACCTCCAGTAAACGCGTTTGATGTCATCTTTTGTACTTTCTGCAGCACACTCATCAGCCTAGCAGTCATTGTACGATCTGAACATCTATCATAAAATAACATTGTTTTATATTTTAAGTACATAATAATGATACAATCAAGTCATCTATAACCTTCTTGTATACAAATCATAATAAATATACTCCAAGTCGGCCTAACGCTTGGTCAGTATTAACAGTCATTACATTTATCATTAGCATCACCCATCTTTTTTTTATTTATATATTATTTATTTATTGAACATATTTATACAGGATAACATATCAGGAGGGTGTAACAACCCGTTGTACACATTGTCCTGTTTTGCGATACAAAATTACAGTATATAAACAAATATGATACAAAGCTTAACCTAAAACACAGAATAAATTGAACTTTGTTAAAATACTGTACATCGAAAAAGTTCAAATCACAAGTTAAGGTAGTAAAAATGATAAAGCAGTAAAATTCAGTAGTCAAAAGATTAGTTAAAATGTAAACAGTCATAACATTAGGGAACTTTCGATTTGTGCAACGACGCGAGGCTAGAACGGAATCACTTATGCGTGACCGTCCTACCTGGCATCCTACTTCTCTGCATACGTAGATTTTTGGCCAAATTGCGTTCCAGAATCTACTCGACGCCGTGACTATAACGTTCTCGCATGCGCAGATGACTTTTAGTGACGTCATTACGTTGCACGCCCTACCGTCGTCGTGCAATCGAAAGCTCCGTAGTTAGAAGAGTCCAAAAAAAGAAGAATCACAATCATTCTATAGACCTATATAAATTGTAATGATTATAATAATCAATCAATCTGATCATTATCAACATCATCAACACTTACCTTGAAGATAATGTTGATCCGTGTATAGTTTGCCTGCAATCAATGCAACTGCGAGTGTTTAGTCCACACCAAGCGGATGAATGTTCTGAGTTCTCGAAATCAATAAGACGAGCTGGATACTGTACCAATCTGCAGAAACAAAACAACGCAAGTACATGATTTACTGGTGTGTGTGATTTACACACACCCACCGCATTCACCTACATACCGCGTTCCTAACATCAAACACGCGAATACACCCTTAGGCACACACTCAATTATAATTGCATTCATACAAGACCGTAAAAACATCAGCGAACAAGAACAAGAATCTTACTTTTTAAACTCTTCAGTGTCGTTTCTTCTGATTGGATAATCCACTTTTCCAACTGCTTCCTCTGCCGACGTGACGTGATCTGGATAAGTCTCTCCAGATGTAAATGGATCCACAGAGCACGTTGATGGAAATTTGACAGGATCTAAGACGAATTGAATGCAAACGAGTTGATCTTGATTAGTTATCCATTATTTGATAAAAGTTGTTTTCAATATACAAAGTTTGGTATGGCATATACAAAGACATGTTTTAATGGGAAAATACCAGGAATTATATGTTAGCCTCATGAAATATTTAAAAAGAATGTTTTTGTTAAAAAAGTATAATACATACTCCAAGTATTGAAATACACGCCATCGTGTTGGGATTCAATATTTCGACATTAATTATGTCATCATCAGTGGTTTTTGTTAAACATTTGGGTTAATATTAAGAATCAGTTTTATAAAAATAAGTAGCAAAATAATTGCATATTTTATTGATATTGTAAGAAGTTCGTGTAATTTTAATAAAACAGTGGCGTAACGAATGTTTGCGCTGGTCTGGTTGTTCAGGCGATACGTATATATTTTGAATGACAATGGGGCATGTGCATGCTGTTTAAAAGTCAGTTGTTGTGGAAAGTGGTAGAACAATCAGAACGAGCTACTTGAACGGTAGTCACGGTGTTGCAAATTAATTTGTGAATTGTAAAGTTGGGACCTATTGATGAGGTCCATGACAACGTATTACCGTATATTTATTGACTTCCATGGATTATTGAGTTATACTTTATTGGGGATATTGTTATTGATGTGTGTACAAGTCAGAAACGACGCTATTTAATCATTGGAATGTATTATTCAACGAAAGTCTTGAAGACGGAAATATATTGTAGAAGTGGTCGCATTAAATGTATTGCGTCTTATATTATTTGTTTGTAACCGAGTAGGACCTATTGTCCAGTATGCGAATCCGGGAAAACTTGTGACAGATATACACGGTGGTTATAGACACGATTTTAATATGATATTACGCATTTCGCCATGCGAGTAGACCTAGACTAATAAACCATGTAAACAAAAGAACGATATATTTGTCTTATTACTCTTTTGATTATAAGCATTACAATGACGAACGTAACTTACCATAAGCTTTATCGATAACATCTAAGGCGTGTTCTTTGAATTCACCATCTGTCATGGAACCATCCTGGACACTAAAATACGGTTCACCGTCTTCTGCACCTCGGATGTGTAAGTGCACTCGGTCGTCCATTACTGCTATTCCGATGTCTCTGTTAATTTTCTGAGGAAACATTAACAACAATTTAGTACTAGCCTTCAAACCAATCGTGTTCTTCGTCAGTCGACCGCTCGTCATGTAGATCTAGGCTCTTTCGTTATGTAGATCTAAGCTGAACGTATTTCGGTGTGTCTATTCGATCAAAGTATTTTTTTTATTTATTTTTTAAAATTAAGCTTAAGTTACCTGGAATATTGGAACACACAGTTGAATAACAACGTCCGCAACGTTATGCATGGATAAGCTGAATCCACTGAAATCCTCAACTTTGAAGTCACAACCAGCTCCTGATGCTATGTAACGGTTTTGATCATTCCTTTCGGTGATCAGTCCGTCTGGTTTGTATCCGTTTACAATTCTAATCTTTTTAAAATAGTAACAAGAGAAAATCAACACATGTAAAAGGAAAGAATGAACAACTTAAAAACATAATTTAAACGAGCAAGTAATACACCAGAAGAATGGTTGTGGAATGGAAATCCATCTGAAACTCCCAACAACACATCAATAATATCTTATGTAAGGATCTCATCTCTAAATTACATCGACGTATTGAATATCCAGAGTTCTCTACATAGAATCACGTACCTTTCCTGATTCTGACATATTAGTATTCACTTTTTGAAGGCATTCAAACATCTTTGGATGAGCCCTGAAGTAGAGACTACTTGTGTCCACAAAATCCGAAACTTTCAAGCTTAGGGATAGCTTCTTGGATATGTGTTCTGAAGTCAAGAACAGTTCCGTTCCCGTATTCTTCTGATCAGCATAGTAACGCAAGTTTTCCTCAGTGACGTCAGTGAAATTGACGGGCTCAAATACTATACCGCTCGGGAATGCAACACCTGTTGATGGAACAATTTATTCATTGTTTTTCTTACGTGATAGCTAAATTTTATGAATACAAACTATTCTAAAACATTCAAACATAGCATTTAATAGACACCTACCAAGTATAATTTGATATTCAAAAACAGAGAAATTGATTATTAAAGGCATGCAAGTCACAAAGGTACAATATGCAACCGATGCCAGTTACAAGTTGTAGAAAAATACGAAAGCAGAGAGCATACGTCGAAGAGAGGTTGATCCAAGAAGATATCAGAAATTCCATACCTGTAGGAGACAGAATAATACGTACCTGCAGAACATCTACATATCGATCCTAACAGCAGTAGTAATCCAATAATCTTCCCCATTCTTACCCAACTTGGGTGAATAATTGTGCTGTATTTATAAAACCTGCAACAATTTGTTTCATGACAGGCGAGCCTACTGCGGGAAATAACAGCAGCTCTAATTGTGTACTGTACAGATTTATCAATTTTGATGTCTACAGATGTTAGCTCAAAGGTTGTCAGAGATAATTTGTTTGCTTATCGATAGATTACAATCGGCATAGAGTATTGTAAATACCTGCTCTTACCTAAACTTTATATTTAATATAAATCGACAGCATTCTGATTAGTGTAAATATTTTTTTTCTAAATGATTCTGTGTATTTCATTAACGCCACAAACGAACAAAAGGTTCGTATTCGACCTATTAATGCAAATTATCAACTAGTATAACTCAAATACATATTTTTCTGCAAGATCCCATGTACTGTATCAATGTTATTTATTAGGTCAAATCAAATAGTATTATCTTTTTTTAAGAGGGGTCAAATTTATAATACTAACATGAGTTGGCTAAAGTTAGCAATTACAGGGTGGAAATAAACCAGGCATTACAAGCAAATGTCAATATTTTCTATAGGGTTACTAAGTCATAAGAAGGGCTTCTTTAATTATGTTGTTTGTTTGTTTGTTTAAATAATCGTCATCATCATCAATATCATCACCATTGTGTCGACTGGCAGAGTGGTTAAGGCTGGGGTGCGACCAAGTACACAGCACTGTATTTCATATATGGTGGAATAATAATTCTTGGATAAGTTCATTCGCATTTTTAAAAAACCCAATACATCTTTCAAGACGAGTAGAGGCCATTATTATTATCCTGGTGAACTGATCCATGCAGCCCCTGTTGTCGACAGTTGAGAGTCGCTGGCACCGGCTTGCAGCTGACCTCAGACCCTAAGGGAGAAGGAAGTTACTGTGCAAGCTAGTCAACATCCCAAGACCTCTGTATAAAGCACAATATAAATTCCCTTACATTACATTGCCATGATCATCATTGCAATAAGCACTTATTATGGCTGGCCTTCACCGTCAATGTCATTGTTGTAACCGTCATGGTCGTCACTGTCATCATTGTCAACATGAAAGTTAAACCAAACAATGGAATAAAATTAGTAGTTCATTCATTTTTGTTATCACTTTCATTCACAATCCAGTGTATTTTTAATACCAGTATAATATAAAATTACAGTACTGGAATATAATATATTATATACTATTGTATATTTCACCAAAAAATCTCATATAAAATAAATTATGGGGTTAACTTACTTATTATTATTGTTTTACTTATTTCTACAAACCCCATCACCACTATCATTAATAGTTTTTATATAAGCACCTGCTATATTAACAGCAGTGAATTGAAATACCGTACAATATGCAGTCTTTTAACCACCTCTGCAATAGTGCTGTCAATACAGAACAATACATTAAAAAGTATCAGAACCATTGTTAATAAACATTGTACACTAGATATAAAATAGATCTCTCTCTTATCCATTATACATGTAAAGCATCAATATATCCCATAATTATTGACTAAAAGTCAAACATATTATTATTAAAAATTATATTACTAAAAAACAATAAAATATTTAAGGGATGTGAAATTGTTAATGTTTTATACCTATCAAGTGGACCAAAAACAAAACTTTGTGAAAATAATTTTAGTCCCTATGCATAAAAGTCATGTACCACTCTACTAACATTTCATAATACAACAAACTATTGCAGTAAGACTGACCTTTAAATCTTTCCTTAAATCTTCCAAACAAAATTAGGTGGGTTTACTTACACTAATGGATGGAAGTTTTTTCTATATTGTGTTATATAATACAATATAGTCTACTAATTATGAAAGACATTTTTTTTTATTATTCACCGTTTTCTTCACAATGTATAAAGTTTCCTTGCATATTTTTTGTTTTAATTTACACCGCCAAAATATAAATAAATTATAAATATTACATATAATCATGATCAATCACTTATTTTTCAGATATTATGACACCATTTCTAAGCAATCCTGGAAACAAAAATTAAAAGTGTACCTTTTCAATATTTGATATAATAATGAAAACCTAATATTGTAACAATGGTGACAAATCCAAGGATACCCCAGATTAGGTTATCATCAGGGGTCTCCTCCTCCTTGATTGCCTCAGTGACTGCTTCATCGAGCTTTACCACAGCCATTTCCAGACAATCCACCACTGAGTCAACCGCATCACAATCTTGATGTATCTGATCTATCGTTGAGTTTGATATTCTTTTTTCTAATGGGTGTCCCATGACAATAAACAGCTGTATAATATAAAATTTTAAATCATAAAAATTAAGAGCATATAATGAAAAAAACCACAATGCTGGATCTCGGTAGAGATATTGATAAGCAATTAAAAAAGTAAATGTAAGTTAACAACCAGAAATAGGACCACTATTCATATAAAACTGAATGTTTTCATTTATACATCATTTTATAACATGGTATTGCCATGGCTGGAAACCACAGAAATAAAGTTACATTGCAAACAGTAGGAGCACAAATGAAATTAATGTATACCATTCTGCATAATGTTTCTTTAAAGCCCTGTCGTAAAGTCCTGGGGCGGATTGCTATAAAACGGTCTTAACTGGTAGTCTTAACTTCTCAAATAAAGCTGACTTTATCACTTAGACGGTCTTACTAAAGTCATTCCTCTAAGTCCATTGCTATAAAACAGTCTTCCCTAAGACCGCTTTGAGTATTGAAACGCAAACAAGCACTCCTTGGTAACGTAAGATTGAGGGCGACGCCATGCATGCTCGACGCACGCAAAATGTATCAAAATGAACGTAAATAAATGTAGACCAATTTTTACAGACGCTGAGAAGTGTGCGAAATATTCGTCGTTCGATTCTCCGACTTTCATGATCTAGGCCCGGGTCTTGCCGTTGCACTGCTGAATTAATCAGCAGAAGCCATGACGAAAATGATTTAAGACCGTTTTAAGCCTCCTCCAAGTAGGCTTTAAAATTTAAGACGGCTAACTGAATGGTCTATAATCATAGACCAGTAGTGACGTCACGATTATAGCCGGCTAACCGTTAAGACCGTCTAAAGACCGCTTATAGCAATCCGCCCTTGTTGTATGCCCATACATAGTCATGATGTGCCTATATATGGTCATGATGTGATGTCATCATGACCATATTTAGTCATGTCACATGGACAGGGCTTAAAAGTACAATACTTTATTGTATTTACATTCTACACCTGAAAAAATGTATAGATTTCATCACATAAAAGTGGATTAAATAAAACAATTTATTTAATAATGATTATATTTTTTTTAATCATGATAAGGCAATATTATAATAGCTCACCTTGCCATCATTAAATGAATACAATAGCAGTATACTATCATCACATGATGTTCTACTAAAAAGCCATTCATGTCTTAAATTCTCAGCAAAAGTTAAACCATCTTCCTCACTAAAAAAACAATTATTGTAATTTTTATTCAATTTAAGTAAGATAACCATAAGGTCAAGGCAGGGGCACGGCAATGTACAGCCATAATATCAGTGCTGGTTCGAACGGCATGCTTGCCTATGGTTCTCTGGAGGTGGGACAAGTCATCTCAGATTAAGGACTATAAACCGTAGGCCCATTGTACACAATTTGGCTTGCGTGCACTTTAAAGAACCCAGTACATCTTTCAAGACTAGTAGGGGGTTACCCCAGTGTATTGGTCCATTCAGCCCCTGCTGTGGACAGATGAGAATAGCTGGTACCGGTTTTTCGGGTAGCTCAGACACAAAGTGACCCTTAGGGAAGGAACAAGATGGTAACTGTAAAAGCTAGTCCACATCTCGATCACTTTGAGACAGTTTCACTATAAAGCACTATATAAATCCAACTACATCACAATAAAACTTTTGTGCAATAATTTATAGAGCGGTTATTATGACCATCAGGCAACAAATCCATTTCCGCCCTCTAAGAGAGCTTGATGATACAATGTGGTTGCTAATTGTCCGTGGCAGACTGTAAATAAAAACGATTGATTGCATGTACCATGTCGCATTCTAATACTAATACTATACAACAACACAAAGAGCCTGGCATACCTGTCAAGCTCTGAAACGATTGCCACTCCTATTACATATCCTGCATGCTGTTCGGTGCAATTATTACAAACACATACTGAGCCATTGTTCACCTTACTGATGGAAGCTTCCAGTTGATTCGCTAGAACAATGATCATCACAATAATAATATGCTCATAAAAAAAATGCTTGGCAACAACAATCAAGGATTATTTTCTGGTATTATAAATGTACAGTAGATCGTCCACTGTCACCACATAAAATATAAAAATGCAATAATTTTTACAATAAAATGCAATAATTGTCACAATAATAATGATCATACTAAATAAATAAGTGCTGAATAAAACAAGAATTTCTTTTCGGTATTGTAAATGTATACAGCAGATGGTCAATTGGCGCCTCACAAAATGCAGAGCTATGTATTGTCTTAAGGATATGATATTCATTCATTGTTTTTCTTACATTTTTCTTCTGTTAGCAAATTATCCACATCACACAGTAACAGTGGATCAGTACTGTCACAGATTAGACCAGTCTTGTTGACGGCTGTCTGGCAACAAACATGACTCACAGCAATCAAGAGAATGACAGAATAATGCACTGAAGTTAACGACATTGCAGCAACAATAGTAATCTGGTGTTAGACAAAAAAAAAAAAAAAAAAATTTAATGTTGCTGTATTATCTATTCTGTTGCTGTATTATCTATTCTAGCAGCCCCAGAGCCTCAATGGGCCCCCAAAAAATTCAAATATTTTTTAACATAATCTTACATACATACATAAACTTTGAATGTGTAAAAAATGCATTAAAATACATCACAGAATGCTAAAAACACTGCAGCAGCACCCCCGACACCCTTCCGCTGAAGGGTCTAGGACCCTGAAAGGCTCCAGCTCCTTTGTTACGCCACTGATCAACAGACTAAGCCTAGGCCACATTTTACCTTTTGTTCGTCTAACTTGGGACCCCTGCCTGGAAAATACAAATGAGTTTCTTGCTTGCAAATGGCAAAGCTAATCAATATTGAATGAATGCATAGACCTATGCCAATTTGTGCAAATCCAATATATAAAAATGCTGCAAATACGAAATACTATAATATAGGAGGGTAGGCCTATGGTCGGATGACCAGCTTATGCTTACCTGCAGGCAGATGATTCTCTAGGCCCTGTCTCTTATACACATCTATGTGTATAAGAGACAGGTATTGCCATGGCTGGAAACCACAGAAATAAAGTTACATTGCAAACAGTAGGAGCACAAATGAAATTAATGTATACCATTCTGCATAATGTTTCTTTAAAGCCCTGTCGTAAAGTCCTGGGGCGGATTGCTATAAAATGGTCTTAACTGGTATTCTTAACTTCTCAAATAAAGCCAACTTTATCACTTAGACAGTCTTACTAAAGTCATTCCTCTAAGACCATTGCTATAAAACAGTCTTCCCTAAGGGGTGGAATATCAGTGTCAGTGGTGGTAATCTTTTTTTTTTTATTTAGGCATAGGCTCACTCTACGCATGTGCGTTTGTATTATGACGGCCGTGTTTTACTAGCGGTCCGAACCGACAACTGCCTGGGAAGATGATTGATGAAGGGGAACTTTTGCAGCCGTTGGCGGCGGTATGTACCGCGCGAAATGAATGAAACGGACTTCAAAACGGGTGAGTTTTCCCAAACACACACAGAAGGATTAAAACATGATTAATATTTCTTTTTTCAGAAACATAGACCAAATTTAGATACTTGTAGCTAAACCGCTTGGCTAGGCGGAAGGCCTATACCTACGATTACTAAGCTAGGCCCTAGGACCATACTCAGGCTAGGCCCTAGGCTTAGATGAGCCCTAGCCTAGCCGGAGTAGGCCTAGTACAAGTAGGGGAGGGACCTAGACCTTCCCAGGCAATCACCAAGGCCAGACGTTGTAAAATCATGTTGCGTATACAGATCCAGATTAGGCTTGTTTTTGTTTGAGAATCACTACAATTCGTTTCAATTAAAACACAGGATAATTAACGATCGGTTATCATCACTTCTCTCCCCAGAGTGGAATTGATTTTAAAATCATGTCTTCAACATTCTTCAGAAACCAAAATGTTGATGAGTGGATGCGAGTATTGGGTCTTTACCAACAGGTGTTGAAATTGAAAGCATCAAACATAAAGAAACCAGAAGCAGGAAAAACCTTGATTGAGCTGGATAAGTGGTATTTTATAATTCACTAAATAATCATCTATCTGCCTTATGCGAGAATTTTTTATAGCCTTGTTTCACAAACTTATTTTTTTAAAGATCACCGGAAGGTAGAGAAAAAATGTATGGAATGAAATGTCAGATGATTGCTGGTTTTGTAAATTTAGGGCCAAACTACATTCTATCATTCATACGTATTCTGTCACTTGCATCTCTTGTAGTTATTGTTTTACAGTACTTTTTTTTTATACCAAAAGGTACCAAGAGAAGTTGAGTCATGATATTCAAGGCAGAAAGGATAGGTACTTGACCCATGCTGAACTGACTAAACTAATGAGTTGGAAGCTTGCTGTAAGTTTATTTATATAGTACAAGATCTGGGATAGACTGGTAGGCTTATAAGAAGCCAAATATTCATGTCTCTGATCACTAATAATAGTATGTAAAGGCAATTAATATTGAAAGAAATCTGTTTCCGCAGAGGGGTAAATTTCGTCCACGTCTCGCTGAACTAGTTCAAACAAACACTCCGGAACTGGTAGAGACATCAAGCAAAAAAGCCTTCCAGAGCCTACCAGATTTAAAATCAGCTCTTAAACACCTTGTTGTCTTGAAGGCAGTTGGACCAGCCACAGCTTCTGGTTAGTAGTCTGGTAGTTTTTTATTTAGATTTGTGAAGCAGTATTGCTTATGCATGTCTTCATGTTATTGACTGGTGCTTTTCTGATGTTAATTTCATACTCAGCCATCCTGGCAGCTGGAGCTCCTGATCAGGTGGCGTTCATGGCTGATGAGAGCATGCTGGAGATTCCAGGCCTAGCACCACTTAACTACAATGCCAAGCAGTTTGATAAATACATGCAAAGTATCCAGGAATGTGTGGAACGTTTGAATAAACAAGGTGAGGAATGTAATAATATACAGAAGATTTTCGCTGGCACCAGCACTGTTTTTGTTATTTTGATTGTATTCCACCTGTCATACAATATGACAAATTCTTGGAATCTAAATCACCCATACTGAAGGTATTTTTTACTTCACTTTACTACCAAGCAGCTGTTAATTGCATACTGTTTTTTTACCTAGATCCAGAAAAGAAGTGGACACCTCACACAGTAGAGTTGACATTGTGGACGAATTATGTGGCCAACAAGCTAGATCCAACCATTTTGGAGGAAAAGTCTAAAAAGAGGAAGTCCACAGAGAACAGTGGGGATGAAGTGCAGACCAAGAAAAACAAGGAGTCATGACTTCTTCAGCATTAATGATTAAAAGTTGTTTTTTTTCAAAGAGTTTATATTACTGTACTTTATAGACTATTTATTTGATTGTGTTAATTCCTTTACAAAAATGGTTATTATTTTGGAGGAAATTTTGTGTTTCAGACTATATTTTTATTCATTTTTATTGTATTTGTAAGTTGCTTTAATTCTTGTCAGAAATGGTTATTATAAAGTTTTTTTAATTTTTAGAAATGGTACTGTGAAGTATATGAAACAAAAACAACTTGCAACAATATCCAATCACATAATATTACCAGTAATTTATTAATGTATGATTCTAAGAAATTAAGTGCTGAAAATAATATAATTGAGCACATACAGCACATTTGGAAGTCTGAAAAAATAATCAGAGCGCTTACAACATTATTACTTTTGGTAACTGAATACACATCATGAAACATGTATGGTGTACAAACTAATACATTCAACATTTTACCATTGCTACCCATCTGATTAGAAACAAGAACAAGTTGAGTATTAAGTTGGTTAAAAGTGTTTTATGTTTATAGGACTGATAATAATGTGAGATGATGTATGATAAAAAGACAGACTATGCTTTATAAATAAAAGTAAGATCGGAACAGATGGTTTTGATATCTTCGTCTTTATAATCTACTGGTCGTCGACATCATCATTTTCATCGTCGCCATCATCATCCTCCTCATCAGAGCTGAACGTACTATCTGGGATGTTGTAGATTCTGATCATGGGCTAAAAAAGAAAACAACATGCAAAATGATTAAGAAGCATCAACAGGGAAAGGGGTTCGAAATCCTGTTAGGATTATAATTTCTCATCATATGTAGGAGTGAAATTTTAAATAATCAAAAAAGTGCAAATGATGCTAACAACTTTTTGAGCCTTCACAGCTGTGCTTATCACACACATTAGTGTCCTTAATAATACAAAATATAAAGACATGTTAGGTTGTAACAAATACTGACTGGTTTTAGGGCAGGTATCACTGGGAAAGAAATCCTATATTTACCAATATCAATTTTTACCACAACTTCGTTACGGGGTCGTTCACAGTTATCTAGATTTTCACAAGTGTACAAACGGTACTTATTTGCGGTACCCCCTCCCTCCCCTCTCATAGAGTAAAAAAAAAATGTTGATTTTTTAAAACCATTCTACATGATTTTGAGTAGTCAACTAAAGCACTGTACTTGGTTGCTTAAAAATTGTCTTCTATATCCATGGTTACATTATAATTTGTCATAAAAATATTATTTTACATATTACATGTTATTTTTAATCAACATTTTAATAAAACTATAGCGCTACCCCCTAGCGTACTGTTACCTTGTTAGGATCTTTCAGGATCAGGTATTTGCCTTCATCCAGTTTGAAGCACAAGTCAATAATGCATCTGAGGATACCCCAAGCATTGTCCATGTTCAGGTTAATCTGAGCGGCCAACTCACTCGGCTTAAACTGCTGAGAGCCTAGGATCACATGCTGCGAAGAGTCCTTAGGGTTCACACGCGACACGTACCTTCACAAAAAAAAGAAGCAATTTAACTACGGAATGGACAATTCAAACTTGCACCATATAAAATTATAGTGAAATAGGGTACAGTATTAAAGACTGCGTGGAGACCTGATTAAGGTCAGGCATTTGAGAAGTCCTTTACATAATATGTTCTTTAATTACAAAATACCATAAATTATGGTTATAACTGTAATATACAAAGATTGCTTATCTCAGATATTTTTTGTATCCACAAGTTTTCTTTAAGACAGGGATAACAGAATAACATCATTGATAACAACATACAGTACTTTTGAACCGATGTTATATTACTCAATATTACTTAACTATTCACTTGTACATTCATATGGCATAACAATGGACTATTTTTTACCAATTAACAACATACATTTATGTATTTTAGAAGGTAAATAACTGATATACAGATACTCTCATTATTTCTAATCATAAAATAGCTAAATTACACCATAATGCAAGACTTACCCAAACTTGATGTAGTCGGATCCCGCCAGCAAAGCACACAACGTCCACTTAGCCAGTTTAAAGCTGTTGTTCTTCACCTCGGTAGCAAGCACGGCACCCCTCTGACTGTCCAGCTTCTGTCTCCATTCAGCTGCAGCTGTTGCCTAGCAACAATCAATCAAAGAACCAATCAAAATTGGCATACTGCAATACACCATATATTGCAGTAATTAACATGCAACATCTAATACTTGTGTTTATCTCAGAAAGTTTAGCATCCACATATTGTCTTTAAGACAGGGATAACAAAATAACATCACTGATATCAAACAATTTGTCCTACATGTTTTGTTATTGGAAGTGGAAACTACAAAATACAAGGTACTCTCAAGATGCTAATAACAACAAACCTTGGTATCCCATTCATTGAGAGTCTTGATGTTGATAAAGTTTGTCTCTCCTGACGATCCAATCAACACGGCATCATGCTCGCATCGCACTATGAGATCAATATTCTCTCCAAGCTCCCACTTGCGGTACCTGCCACAAAAAAACAAAGGAGGATTATATCATATGGCCATAAATAATAAGGTTCAATTAATGAACTATATATCAAAGGACAAAGTTGAAGGTATCCTTTGATATATAATCATATGAACTATATATCAAACGATACCTTCAACTTTGACCTGTTTGTAATTTCTTTTATGCTATCTACCTCTAATTTCAAAGATCATATCAACCTATAACTGGCCTTTCATATGCATTCCCAGACTCTGGTAAAAGCTGCCTCCTCTACTTTGGAACTCTGTTAATGTTTCCTCTTTTTAAGAATAATTTAATTAAGCCATTATATGTTGCCGATTAATTCTGATTGTTTTTTGTACTAATGTATTTCATAATATGAAGGATAGGGAGCAAATCTTGTTCGGGCTTTCGCCCACTCTCTATCCAGGCAATCCATGCTTTTCTGTATATTTTGCCAAATAAATATTATTATTATTATATATACAGTATTTACTATTTATACTCTGGCTAACAATAAATTGGATTGCTAACTCTATACTTTAAAACAATAATTTCCCTGGCACCTGGACACTAATGATGTGTTATTGCACTAACCTTAATATACTGTATAGCAATTCAGTACAAATGTTAACTCCTCTCCAAAAGAGAGGTCAAAGATATAATGTACAATATAATCTATTGTAAGTATATATACATATACTAAAGTATCTCAGATATTTTTGTATCCACATTTATTCTTTAAGACATGGATAACTACATCACTAATATCGTCAAACGGTTTTTACATTTCATGTGAACTGAATTATGTTACTATGTTACAAAAGGTGACACTAGCTAGGAGTTTACCTGTAAGCTACTGACGCTACCTCCCCTTCGTCGTCATCGGTGATAAATGGATTCGGTTTGTCAAACTTGAATTTTTTCTCAGAGCCCTATAGAAGAAAATAATAATGACAATTAATGATTATATGAATTGCTTCTTCCTCTGAATGATTCGTCCGAGCCACAAACCAGGCATGTGGTCAATTGCACTACAGTGAAAATGTAATTGATTACATTTTCACTGTAATTGACCCCATGCCTGCCAAATACCTTAGGCCACTAAATACCATTTTCGAGGTTAGCCTGAAGCTAAATCTAACATTTCTGTTGTATTATGGTATTACAATGGTTGATGCCATGCTACAATGTCTTAAAGCATTGTCTGGACTATCAAATTTGTGTTTTATTCACCTTTAGACACTGCTGGGAGAAATTGTGGTTGATAAAAGTTGCTTCAAGGGCCAGGTTGCGTGGAGCATTAGTATGCATGCCCTCCTCTTGAGGTGGCGTCAATGCAGTCTCATTCACTGTCAATAAATCTGCACATAAAGAAAAAATGAAGGTGGGGTCAAAATCATTGAATATGTGACAATGAGAGAGGGTAAATATCTGTCACACTACAACATTCTAAGTATCAAATACCTTGGATTTGCCTACGACGGACTCGGCTTGGTCAGCCCGGTAAAAACCGTCAGGGAAAGGGATGTATGTACAATATTTATTAGTGTGATTAGCATACCCATATATCATTATTTGATATTATTATTATTTTATTTAGCAATCTATTGAAAAATGATATCTAGCCATCTCATAGGTGCAATGTCTATTCAATGTTATGTCTTCTTACACTATTTACATACCATACTTTTTAACCTATTTAAGTTAAGACTATCTCCTTCTAGACCATATTTAAATGTGTGCATCCAATTGTTGTCCCGCCGCAATTGCATTCATACCAACAAACGGTTACTAGTTACACCAGTTTTTGTTTTTTTTTGACATCATCATATTTAAAAAATCCCTGATATTTGTTAGAGAAATCTGATTATTGTACACAGAGCTTTAAGCCTTATACAGACTATCAAATTCTGACAAAATCATGTGAAATGTCTAAATATGGTCATGATGACATCACATTATGCCCATATATAGGCACATCATGACTATATATGGGCAATTTGATAGTGTGGACAGAGCATTAGATGTGAATGAAAGTGAGATACCATTTAGGTATCGCAAAAGAAATTAACATTTTAAAAACTAATACTATTGTGAAAACAATGATGTCAATAACAGGGCTCGATTTAGTACTAGCCCGGCGTACAATGTCTAGTAAAAACCGCTCCGGACTAGCCTATTTACTCCTTATGTTGCCCGGTTGTCTAGTGGAGAATTAGCAAGAAAAACATTTTCTTAAAAAAAAAAAAAAGGGAAAAAAAGCGGAACTTTCGAGACAATCCCTGCACAGGAGGTACCGCAGCCCAGAGAGTACACTCTAGCTAGCTTTCAGCTCTCCACATGCGTTTAAAAACTAATACTATTGTGAAAACAATGATGTGAATAATCATGATTCTACAAAAAATATTAAGGTGATGGTCAGATAGAAATATTTTCCACACATCTTATTTAAGACATTAAGACAGGGATAACAAAAATCATCATCTTCACCTAATTGGAGATATTATAAAAGGTACTCGCACCCATTGTTCACATGTTAACTCCAAGGAGCTAAATAATGTTCTTACCAAATTCGGAGTTATCTCTCTTGTCAAAGAAAAGCTTGTCACCAACACGCTGTCGGAAGAAAGGTGAAATGTTGTCATTTTGTTTTACTTTCTTTGTTTTATGGATAAATACTAGTCAGTTAGTTTTTTGAGAGCAGCTTAGCTCAGTCGGCTAATCTGGTGGTAGCCACTGTGTGTGAGCTGAACCATGGAGATTTCTAGGTCCACGGTTCAATTCCCATCGCTGCCTCTCCTTGTGTTTCAGCTGGAGGGATGAAATACAAGTTCCAATAGCGCACCGTTTTTCGGATGAGACTTTCAAGTCATTGGTCTCGTGTGCATTTATGGCCCATGTGCACGTTAAAGAACGCAGTAGACTCTTCAGAAAAGAATAGGGGATTGTCTCCCGGTGTACTGCCCAATCATCACCAGAAGGACCCCACTGGAAATAAGTCTTATTATAGACTTCTGTAAGCTATCCTTGGTGTTTACACCGAATAAATCAAAATTTTTGTTGTTTTTTGTTTCCTTTTGGTCCACAATATAGAATGTCTGTTTTGTCAGATTTTTAAAACTACATTTGTTATTTTATTCAACTTGCAACTGCCAAAACAAAACAAAAAAAGTTTAACTCAAAATAGAAAGCGAGTTTTCAGAGTTAACATATCCTCAGTTTTTTTCAGACAGGGATAACAAAAATCATCATTAACTCGGCAATCTTTTTTGAAAAGTAATAGAAATATAGGAATAACAATATCAGAAATTTGTAACCCCCAGCAAAATATGTGTAGTTGCTACTATACCTGAACGACAATATCCCAAGAATAGTTTGACCGAGTACTGCACATCATGGTTGCCAAGATGATATCGGTTGCAAAAACATTGCCTTTAGGGACAAGCTGCACAAGATACAAATAACGATTGTTTTTACAAATAAAATTGTATTCATAATTGAATAATGGAAATTACAACTAAAATAGAATACAGTAGTTGCATTGTGAATGAGTTCTCAGATGTGTGAAGTCCACATATCTTTCTTAAGACAGGGATAACAAGATGTCCATCATTACTCAAAGATACAATGCCTGGCAATAACAACTTTTTTATAATTGAATATAATGTTAACAAACCTTTCTAATTAATGGATCATCTGTGGTAGTAACCTTATGGAAGATTCGATTCACCCTTGCTAGTCGCTTCTCATTTTTGGTGGTAATACGGTCATAAGATTTGTCGTAGTGTTCCAATTCACCACATGTTACACTGGAAAACATTAAGATATGGGTTTGTTACATTCACTTTGTTTCTAATGATCAGCTTTCATTAAAATTTGAAAAAATAAATATGGTGTACACAAAGAACGAAAAAGATAAATGAGAAAGCAGAGTATAGAATGGAAAGGGGTCCGACTATTGGGCTTTCTCTGAAACACTGGAAGATATTATGGGTTTGTTACATTCAATTTGTCTTTTTATCAAATTTTAATTAAATAAAAATGGCATACACAAACAATGAAATATAATATAAATGAGAATGGAGTATATAATGGAAAGAGGTCCGACTCTCGGGTTTTCTCTTAAGCATTATCATATCTCAAAAAATAAGTTGATTTCAAAACAGATGATGTATATGTAATAGTCGTTCTTATTAAAACGCATGCTCTTTGTATTCAAATTTTTAAACTCAATTTGAATTTTATATAGATGCCCGCTAACTCGTTTTAGTATTGCTGTTCATTTCATTTTGGTGTGCATGCAAAATCAGAAGGAGACTTCTGGCCATTGTATACTCTTTGGAGAAAGCTAGGCTTACATGTCTTCAGGGCTGGAGACTTCTGGAAGTCTTAGTTTGCTGAGTCGTGGGAAATCCATCTCTTCCACCACTTGCCATTCATTTCGAACTTGAACTGAAGCATCCCTCGTTTTAACTTGATTTTGTTGCTATTGGAAATAAAAATATCTTGAAATTTAAATTAAATTCGTGGCCCATTTACTAATTGTTACCTAATTTTAACTTATTGGCTTCATTACATAATTTAATTAATTGCTCATCAAGATTCAAGAATAAAAATTATTTTGTCATCAATCAAAAAGCTGAACAATGAAATGTACCTCCTCCAATCTAGTCTTCTCATAAAATTAGAAGAGTATAACTAGAAATTGCAAGTGAAGTGCTGCGAAGTACAACTGCATAAAATGTTCTTCGAACAAAGTTATTTATGCGAGTCAAGTGAAAATAATGAATAATAAAAATATAACAAATAATATGAGCACGACCCATTGTCTATATATTATTAGGACAGCGTTGGTACAATAGTGTTTTGCTGCAGTGACATCTCCCTGCTGGTGATGGCTCTCTGCTGCTGGCGATGACTCGCTGCTGGCGAATCGATCTGCGTATGTGTATAAAATGGTATTTATTTCCGCAAACACTATGCCAGTCTACAACAAGCGTCGCCTAAATGCAATAATTAGCACGTTGAAATAGGCTAGTAAATAAGTTTAACTGTGTTCGTAAATAATATTGTCCTCAAAATATTGTGGCTGCGACATGAGCCGATTAAACGTAGAAATAGGAAACCTAGAAATATAGTAAAAACGCTGAATAGTACTCCCTCCAGCGTCGCGACATACCGACGTTGGTACGAGTAGGTTAGTCTACAAACGTCGCCCAAAGTAATTGATTTTACCCGGCAGAACGAAAGAAGGAAACTCTGCTTTTCAGTTGTCTCAGGCGATTGATTTTTGACAAACAATGACCTTTCAGAGGTCAAATTGCTGTCAAGAATATGAATTGGCTGCTTCGCAGCAAAAACCATTTGAGAACAGTTGGATTACCTCAGTGTTTGGGTTCAGATTAGACCTCCCTCCACCCCTGTAAAAACACCCCAGCAGAAAAATATATTTAAGATTTTCCCGGGTTACCATGGGTGTACCACAAATTGGAAAAAAACCCAACAATCCAACCATTACTACAGTAATTAGTGGTTTCTTTACATAATCTATTTGTAGAAAGTCACTTAAAGAAGTTCACTGCCTGAATCATGTGGTTAAAGTAACAGTAAAATAAAATATCACAGCTTCTACAATTTAAATTTATTATTCAAAATATAATTTTGCACAATCCACTTACATAACGATTACGATTCCACCGAGACTTGCCAAACTGCTTTTGCAGACGTCGCATTTGGCGTTGACGTTCCTTCTGCGCCTTCGTCAAGGACTGCGGGTTGCTGGTATCCTTCTGCTCTCTGCGCTCCCGTTCACGTCGTAGATTACGCTGAAATTTTGCAATTAAAAAAAAAAAAACACATTCAACCAACCAAAACAAATGAAAATTGGATGAGAATGGTGTTTAAAACATCAGGACAGTCATCAGGAGACAAAACTAAAACTAATCCCCTCATAATAAGAAATATTGAATACTGCATTACAACCAATAAAAGGATAGACTATTCAGGATGTTTAAATTTTCAGCAGAATAATAGAATGTTCTTTTATTAGTGAGTAAAGAGAGCGCAATATCGAGAGAATACTTTTTTACCTGATTAAATTTAAGCCTATTTCTCAAGTAGATTGGTTTCTGGATTCTTGAAGAATCAACAAGCTGGAAGCTTGATTCATCCTGTTCATGATAGTATGAGTACTGAGTCCCAGAACCAAACTGAGTATTGTAGCGACCTAAAACCAAAAGTAAATAAATATCGATCCACCAACAATTAAATCAGACAAAAACATTCAGACAATAAAATTGATTAATAAACACATTTAGTATTTTTCAAAGGTGGAGCAGTTGACTTCACCAGATACATGAGAACAACAAACTGGGCAAGAATGGATGAAATACAAGATAGAGCACTCGCATAGCAAAAGTGACGCGGATTTACGTCACATCTTTTACGCAAATCCAGTCCTAAGTGGCACCCTTTAGTTTTCAACATAACAATTTACACACGTTTATCCAGTTCACATCCAGACGTACACGGCGCCCTTCGCTTTCTAGTGATGGAAATCACAGTCCGGTCATACGATTCTACACTTTCTTGTTCTGTAATTTTATTCTTTTGATTTTTTTATACTTGTTTGTATCTTATGGGTGGCAACAATGTCTACCTTCAATGGCGCCCATTGTTTGTGTTCCCACCATGCATTTCAGTGGAACACTTTTCTTCTGTGGAGAACTTTATCTTGTGTTTCTAGTATATTTGGTGATGTAAACAGGTTGTTTTAGAGGCAGGCTTTCCCCAGAAATTTCTTCTTATTGTCAGAGGAGCGAGTCCATGGCAGGGATGAGTTAGGGTAAATATGAAGATATAATTTTATAAATACCTAAATATCTCTTGTCTGTGTAGGTTGCACCAGTCCAGTCTGATACCTGAGAAGTGAGAAAGACATGCCACGTGTGTATATTATGTTTAAGTTAATAGGAATAAACATCTACTGTACTACTCTTAAATTTAAACATGTTTAGAAGTATAGGCTACAGTAGTCTATATTTTAAAGCTCTGATTTTCACATTATATTTTCGTATTATATTTATAAATCGTTATAAAATATATATATGTTATAAAGATTTATAAATATAATACAAAAATTTCTAGGTTAACTGAATTCAGACATTCCTAAACATGAAAAAATGTCAAATTAAAGACGGATTTTTTGTTCCACACAAAAAAATAAATGTGGATGAATTTTTTATGATTGATTTTGCGATAGGTCCACAAAGAAATATAGTAGGCGCCGGTAACATTAGCCTATATTCTATTAAACGTTCAGTTTGTTGTGTTTATGAGGGTCCATTGATTCAATGAATTAATTAATTGTTCATACTTAATATTGAATTTGAAGTAACTTTCTTCGGGTTCTAATTAAGCTTGCTTTACGAAAGTCATTTTCAATTACAATTCAATTTTTATCGCAGTGCGCGATGTATTCGCGGTGACGAAAAAAATGAGGATTTTTTTTTTGCACACGAACCTAAAAAAATCACGCTAGAGAATAGGCAAATGACATTGGGAGTTACGGTAATGACGTCACGATTTATACAGTTATTATTTTTTCCATTCATTCCAAGTATTATCATTTCCTTTGAAAATTGTAATTCTATTTGAAGTTTTTTATTTATCCAACTTTCCAAATCTTTCCAAGTGTTTTGTTTGGCTTTTTATTAAAGCCCCATTCCTGGCAAAATTTCACTAAAAAAGATTTTTTTTTTTGAAAAATTGCATATGCATTAGTCTAATTATTATAAACCATGGAAAAATACTGGCATACATTTTAGGGTCATAATTAATAATAATAATAATAATAATAATAATAATAATCATTTATTAGGCGCCCTTCCAAAAGAGACCAGAGTGCCGTACACATTTATTAAGACAAAGTTATCAATACACATGTAAAAGGCAAAAGCAAATCATTAATTAAAACAAGGGTTAAAATGGCAATATTGAAAAAATGTACCAATTATATTAATAAAATAAAATCCTATTATTAGTATATTAATAATAGGCCTAGCTAGGCCTAGTATTATTATAGCAATCAGTGATGGTAACAACTATTGTATATTGATAAATGCCATAAAATACGCCATCGTCGCATTTAGCTAAGCCCGGTCAATTTACCAGTTAGTTGCAACCCACCCAGCCAGACCGCAAACTTTGTCCTTCTAGAAATAGGCCTAGGCTAGCTTAACATCCACGATCGATGGGTATCGATGCGCTGCGCGCCTCGCCTCCCCATACCTTTCCAAGACGGTCACCTTTCGAAAAGGGTTGATATGGAATATCTTTAAACTGATCTGGAACAGTACAAGGTCCCCATCCATCTGGGTTCTCTTGAATTACTGGTGGCACAAAATTAATGCTCATTGTGTTATATTTATTGTGAAAAATCTGTTCAAAACCGCGTTAGAACTGCCAGCATGATCTTCCTCTGACGGAAAAAAGGCACGGAGAGACCGAAGATAATACTGCAGTTTACATGCCTTTTATTTGTTCAATAAAATCGTGCTAGACTGCAAACATTTTGTGAGGTAGTAAAGTTCATGTATTGTTGAGGGCGCTGGTTCCCAGAGCCATATTATAAGGAGTTGCGACATTCCGCTCCTTGGTTTGCGAAAGTCACGTGGTACACACCGTCATTTTGTGTCATGATCTTCCCGATGACTCATGCAAAGTATATAAGTTACGTACACTGCATACTAATTTCACACAATTAATTGGGTTTACAATTATATTATTTTATAATTAACATCACTTAGTATGGACAGCGTATTAGAATTCATATATAATCGAATATTTGCGCGTGTGCGTGCTTGGGTAAATTCCGTGCTCGCGTAAATTATTGGAATAAATTGGAATTTTTTTCATTTATCGTTAATTCGTCACTTTTTAATTAACGAAGACTGAAGACCCGATGTATGTTAATTAATTGTAATCTTTTCTTTTGTTTTAATTGTTTATAATAGTAATATATATATATAAATTGCGAGACCTACCTCCTGGCCTAGGCCTATAT
>NW_022705472.1:313225-327287 GCF_011630105.1 Anneissia japonica
GTTATAGATAAATCTAACGGAGAGTTAAATAGGCAATTTAACCATTAGGATGCGTACCAGTACTTAAGTACAAATAGTGTGAATGTCACTCCAAAAATGACATGGCAATTTTATAATTACTAGGCCCTATAACTTTATTTTGGAAACGACGCTTTTAAAACAGCACACGCTCTTGCAGTGTGTTCATAAAAGTAACATACTGTACAGCCATAATACAATATTAAAACAGAGAATTTTAATACAATAACATACGTTAAACAATAATTACACAAGTTGAATATATCACAGATCCTGCATGTCATTTAACAATTACAATTTATGATAACATTTACAGCAAAGCACAGTTTATATATTGCAGCCAACTGATGACCTATACTATTTTAATATTTATAAATAATAATAATCAAATTATTTACATTTTGATATACATATTTAATTAATTTTTGCTGGTCTTACAAGTTACATATCATCTATTTGCAAAAATAACAGGAGCTGCTTAAAGGTCTATATGGCAGGATTGCCTAATTGAAGAATGCTTGCGGCATCGAAGGGCTCTCTCGGTCTATCGGCGAGGATTAAAGAACTGCTCAAAAATAGTATTATTACAGTATTTATGAAATTAGATATAAAGTAGTGAAATTTTATTTTTATGTTACTTAAAAATGGGCAAGTTAATTTCAAAAATGATTCAGCAGCATTGTGCCCCTCTCCACTCATTAACTGGATCAACCTAATGTTAGTACTCTGTTATTTATTTATTACCAGGGTAGTTCTCTCCTTGGAAGTATACGTGCATGTCTGTCTGCATGAATATACCGAAGGTTGACTAAAATTAATGTGTAATCGGTATAAGGCCTACCAGAAGCAAACACAGCGCACTTAACTTATTATTTTTTTTACAATTCTAGTGATAATATATAACTTCTAGAGCGTGATCAATAACTTATTAATGTTTCAGGCTGAATTTTGCAGGAAAATTTAATTAAAATTGTACGAGTAATATGTTCATAACATGTAGGCTGCAGGTCCATCTGTGTGGCAAATAGTATCCTGTGTTTTATTTATAGCATATTGTGTATATTTCATAGTTGAATACCCTCCACATCGTGTAAATACAATTACAGTATGTCATAGTCATTTTTGGTCTATTCATTATATATGTATTCATGTTTCTTGCTCTTCTGGAAGAATAAGCAACTCAATTTATTTACTTATGGCAATGATAAAGAAATTAAATTTTTAACAATAATATTTTCTACAGCTTTACCAGCTGCTATTTCATGGTATCCAGAGGTGTCATTTTTCCTACATAGCTCATCCATGCTAACTTTATATATTGTGGCTGCCCCTTGAGGGGAAGGGAAAGCGGCTCTAGGTTGGCAGCATCTATTTCCGGACATTCATAGGCGCCAGACAAGTTGTTTACCAACCATGGTGGGGCTAGAGTTGATATGATAATTATGCTCTCAGAGCATATATATATATATATATATTATATTAATATATAAAATGTATATATATATATTATTATTATTATTATTATATATTGATATTTTTTTTTTTTTGTGTTTGGTAATTGTTTGTACACAGGTCCCTCATCACAATATGCAGTCTTTTAACGCCAACATAATGTCAATTGCCGGCCAGACTGATTTCGCCCACGTCCACCGTTCGCACATATATAGTACAGTACTACACGACGACAACACCACCACAACAATGACGGTTATGCAGTAAGTGCCTCGAGGTTGTGTCAAAGTGAGGCGCCATATAAATCCAGAATTATTATTATTATTACTTTAACTTTACACACTTAAAATCAACTTTTCATATACAAAAAATTACTTTTATCTGACCGGATCTGTTTTTAACATTGTTTGACAACAGTATGATTATAAGATTTTTTTAAAATTTAGAATATTGTTGTGGCACTGTGGTTAAAAACATTAAAGCTCTTTTACTATTTTAAAAAAATTTTACCAAAAAAAAAAGCACAAAAGAGGGCGTATCTTATAGATCTCTGGCAGTACATCTAAATTGTGACGTCACATGTTACAAAATGAAAGAAAATCGCCACAACGCTTTTGTAGTCAAGTGGTTATGACGTTCGCCATGTAGGTGGAAGGTCCCAGGTTCGAATCGGTAAAAGCCAAGATTTTTTCTTCATTTTTCAGATCCTCTTCTGTTACGTTTTAATTTATATTATTACCACAAAGCATACCATCTGGATGATGATGATGATGGTGACACTGACAATGATGGCGATGATGATCATGACGATGATGATGCATCCATGGACCTATTAAAAATAGGTCCATGATGCATCTATTCAGTAGAAATACAGTACAACTAAACAAACAATATACTGAACTTCAATATTCATTGGGCAGACTTTATTTTTGCTGCATTATGTTATGACCAAGGTCATGTAGCAAAATTTCCTCAAACAAATGTCATTTTCCACACCAACGGTGTATAATTTCTATACAATATTATTATACATCATCCCTATCTATGCATCCTATGGCCCTTGAAGTAAATTGATTGCACCTTATACATTTGTCACCGAAATTATCATTCATAATAACAAGTGGCGAATTAAAGGACAGGCCCCTAAATGACTCAAGCTTATAAAAAAAAAAAAAAGAGGAGAAATAAAATAAATTATTTTCAAATTTAAGTCTAAGAGTGCCATTTCTGGTCATTTAGATGTGCCATAATCACAATTTTTGGGGCTAAGGTAGGTGGGCATTATATCTGTGCAAGTTCCTCCTTTGGCCCCCTTTATTTTGAATTCCTGGATCCACCACTGATGACATAAAAATAATACGAAAATTTACTGTACCAATAATAAGCTGTCAACATAATAGATGAGTTATAATTTGAACTGACAATCACACCTGTATGCAAATTGACTGTTCCGCTAAGCATTCCCCATGGACATTGTTGTTAAGGTTCCACAAAATGATAGTATTAATGTCCTGTAATGCTTGTGGGCAATGCCATAGTCAGGATTTTTAAACAGCGTGTGGGACAATATCAGGATGGACCCATTTTACGCATAAATTAAAAAAATGTGGACCCATTTTACGCATAAATTTTGTTTGTTTGTAAACAACGTAAGCTAGACCCATTTTTAGAAATCGTCACTCACTTCACGAACTAACACAATCGATGTAGATTGTGTTATTTCGTGAAGTCAAGAAAGTGCGTCAAAATATGCGCTGTTGTTGTTAAGGACTTTTTGTGTGGTAAAGAATACAAAATTGCTTGACAACCAATACGCGCTCGTTTTGACGCGCTACTCTGATTTCACGAACTAACACAATCTACTTTGATTGGGTTAGTTCGTGATGTGAGCGACAAAATGTGGACCCAATATTTGTATAAATATTGGACCCAATAGAAAAATTGTGCGGGACTGTCCCAATTGTCCCGTGACTGCCCCAATTGTCCCAAGCCTGTCGTATTCCTGGCAATGTAGTGATTGGTCATTTGTTAAGCTTGACTATGGAAAAGTCTATTAAGTTTCAGTAGCCAATAGCTGAGTGTACGACAGATTAATTTTTGGTTCTGCTCAAAATCTAAATAAAATCCCCAAATTTAAAGCTATTTTTCAGTTTTCCCTCTTAAAAACTGGAAGACAATTATTATTGTACAGTGATCGATGGCAGATCATCATTAAAGAGAAGATTCATCTCAAGTCTTTACTGTCAGAATTACATTGATTTCGCCACAACACGGCGTTGTGCTCAGCTGTCTGTGATAATCTGTTTAAACAATGCTGCTGATACTTTCATTGCACGACAGAACATTTATGAGTGAGCCCTCTATCAGCGCGTAATTTCTTCAATCAAATACATTTTCCTTCTTCTGGAATGCCGCATTCCTTCCATTATGATACTTCACTATACTGTCAGCCCAGTAAGATACAATTCTTCAAGTTCAAAATGACTTCACTCCAGCAAGTTTTCGAATCTCTTCATAAGACAACCAGAATACTAAAGACCATGGTGCCTATTACAGAGTTAAAAACAATAAAATTTGTGATCTTGGTTTTTATTAATGATCAGCATCATAAATTGATTGATACATTGACAATTGATTGATAGAATGGCCAAAATGTGATTCAAACAAATCCAGACATTAGTCAGAAGATGGGACACTTGAATAAATTTACGTACTTATGTAGTTAAGCAAAATTTCTGTAGTAAACTACTAAAGTTCTGTATAACTTGAGGACTCTGGTTAAAAAATGACATTCCGTTCCTTACCATTCTAGCCCAAATAGGGAAGAATCCTTTATATAATGCCATGAATCCTTCTTTTCCTACAGTTTTCCGTAAACAATCTAATGATGATTTGTATTGTAATCCTTTGCCATTGGCATCGGTTGGTTGGTTCATAATCCTTGTTTTAACCACATCCGCTGGTGTTCCTAAGGTAGCTGCTACAAGACCAGAACATGTACTAAAATTAAATACAAATAATAAACAGAATCATTCATTTTTCATTGTGTTCTTTTACAGGTCTCCCTCCAACAAAAGAACACTATAATTGGACCAGAAAAAAAAAAAAAAAAAAAAAAAAGAACACTATAATTGGAACAGGTTTTCATGACCTTATAGCAACTTTGGTCTATAATTAGAAAAAAAAACAAAGGAACTTTTTCAATAATATATCTTGTAACCTCAATAGAAGAACTATTTACTGTGTATCAAGTGTTACATTCACTCAGAACATATCCAAAACCATTATATACTAAACAAATTGCTATATCACTTAGGAAGTAGAATTACTTTAGCATCGAATAGATTTAAATATACTGTACTGCCTTAAATCCTGTACAGGGCTAAAGGCAATTTTTTTTTACAGGATATAATGCCCTTTTGGCTTCTAAGAACGTGACTAAATTACATAACATCAACAGTTGCAGATTCAAAGGGGACCCCCTCCCCCACTAATATTTTCAATATTATAATCCTAACTTTTCTTACCTCAACCCCCACTATGGTAGGGTTGAGGTGGTAAAGACCCTCCTGTGAAAGTCCTCCACTGGTCATGGAGTTAACCTACCTTGCAAGCGTATGTGTTAACCAGTTGTCTGTCAGATCTGTGTTTCTTAAAATTATTTGTTTTGTTGTATCATACGTTGCCAGGTCTATTTGGAAAAATCAAGAAATAGAATCGCATATCATCATTGGTATAATCAAGTAATTACTTTTTCTGCAAATAACACAAGCAGTATACAGTAATTATAAGATTGCAAGGATGTCAGGAAAGCCGAGCTGAAGCAGAAACAGTCATGAAAAACGATTGCTTGTGTTTTGATTATTTATTTACCACTTAATAACAAACTTATCTATACAATAATTATATTAAATTAACAATAGTACAGAAAATGATTAAATCAAAAAATTATTTTTAAGGAACTTATTACTTGAAAAATGACCTTTGATTTTCGTACTTACCTCCCATGTTGACTAATGCAGCTCTTTGAACATTTGGAACCCAGCCCTTCCATAATCCTCTTATTCCTCCCTCTTTTAAAATTCTAGTGAATGCATGGAATGTTCCTTTTATCCTAGTAATAATTTAGTTTAAAAAAATTTAAAAAAACTAAGAAAATTGTCAAAATACTGGTAAATGTTTTTACAGAGTTGGGATAAAGTTTTACAAACTTTTAAACTAGAAATAAAAATTAAAATCAACTATAATATATCAACATAAAAGAGAAGTAAAAAGTAGCAGGGATGCAATGTTGCAAAATAATTGATATAGGCAAGAACGGCCTAAGGTTTATTACCTTGGCGGCTTGCCTTCCAGTACCCTCCTTCCTTCCATCTGCATTTGAACTTTGACCAGATCAGCTGGACTAGCAATGAACTGTCCAATAGCTCCAGCTGATAGTCCTCCACAAACAGCTTTCCTATTGGATGAATCAAATCACATGACAATTAGTTAGACTGGGTTCTAGTCCCTAAACTTTGTCTTAATCAGTGAAAATACCTGTGCTGATATTATGGCTATAGCTTGCGGCGCTTCTGCTAACCGCTCGGCCATTCGACTCACCTTATGTGGGCTAGATATTACCCCACCACCATGCGATCACCACGATAATGAAAGAATGTTAAAATTGTAAATCAAAATCCATTCACATACCATACAGGAAAACTTCCATCCTCATTTTTACCCAGGATGTTTTCACGAATGTATTCATACGCTCCCATTCTGCATCCGGTATATACTACAATAACAATGAAATCCTAAGTATCGGTATATAAAAAAAAAAATAGGCCTACAATAAATATTAGAAAAATTATCATCACCTAGATTAAAAGAAAAAATGTTAAAGCACAGAGGTCCGTAGACTTATTTGTACACAAGGAGATAATTTCATGCTTTTTTCAAAAGGTATACTGAATTTGTTAACATGCACATGGGCCACTGGTAATGGGACTAACAACGTACATCCGAAAGACTATGAGCTATTGTAATTTGAAAAATTCAGCACACCAGTTGGAACACAACGATTGAATTGAACCATGTACAATAAAATTTATATATTTTGCATGGATTGACCTCTAAAACTTAGGGTTGAAAGATGCCTGTTTGGCCAATCAAACCACAGCTTCAGTGCTCCACATGATGCATGTTTTCATTGATATGATAAGGTTAATTATGTCACTCACCAATATGCCTGTAGATAGCTGGTGTGACCCCTTGCCACAGTTTTAACACACCTTCTTCTCGAACTGAAATTCAAAATACAATTTTAATTTAAGATATTTTGTAAATAGGTATCAAAGATACTAAAAACACAAGCTAAAACTCTCCGCAGATAAAAAATTACATACAAATTACATAGTTGGTATACTGTACTAACACCAGTTCTTCATCTAAGATAAGATAAACTGATGTAAATTATCATATTGGACTGGAGATGCGAAAAAATATGACATATATCCGCTCCACTTTGCCTATGCGAAAGTTCTATCTTTACCTATGCGAGCTGTTTCTAGTACTGTATCTTTGATATGTGTGTACAGTACATACATATATATACTTTATATAGACAAACAACAACTGGGTATTAATGCAGACTTAGTAAATAAATGAAAGTATAAAGTAAAAAACAGCAGCACTTTTGAGACTAACAATATATAATTTATTCTCAAGCTTTCGTCACACAGTGAACTTCATCAGGAGACTGTCAAAAAAAAAAAGGGTAGCGTTTTCGATGTCTCGTTCAAATTCCTTAAGTTTCTTCGTGATTGTGTTCTGTTCATTATACATAATAGTGATCAGATGATTATGGAGTTTCACTGATAGAGAGTGACATATCCTATTAGAATATGGGGTGCAGTAGGTGTTCTTCAGGTAGCCGATCATTTCGGTCGCGCTTCGTTTCGGTCGCGCTTTGTTTCGGTCGCGCTTCGTTTCGGTCGCGGTTTATTTCGAACAAATATATGGAGCGCCGAAGGAGTTGCGAAAACGAAAAATTTAATATGCCTAGGCCCTATATATTTTAGTTCGTGAATCGCTTTATCATAGGCCTAAGTATTATTGTTTTGCTATCTTTCCAGTAACAAAATATCTTTCTGCTATATTCTCTTTCTTCCATTTACAGGGATATATTCATGATTGCAACATGATCTTGTAATTGAAACAATGGAATTCAGTATGTGCTTCATGCTATTCTTTTTGTTGCGTTTTCATATACTATATTTTAATAAATGGTCAATAAAATGTGTCTGATTTTAATTGAATTGAATAATGTTACCATCTGAAATCTATTTCATAATTAGGTAAAACAATAATCATTCAATATTTAAACTGGTCATTTTATACAATAAATATATTTATTTTTTTTGCAGCTTCCAGTGTTTGGATAAAACATACCAAGAGAATTGAAGGAAACATGAAGAAATAAACGAGTAATGCCTGTAGATAGCTGGTGTGACCCCTTGCCACAGTTTTAACACACCTTCTTCTCGAACTGAAATTCAAAATACAATTTTAATTTAAGATATTTTGTAAATAGGTATCAAAGATACTAAAAACACAAGCTAAAACTCTCCGCAGATAAAAAATTACATACAAATTACATAGTTGGTATACTGTACTAACACCAGTTCTTCATCTAAGATAAGATAAACTGATGTAAATTATCATTGGAGATGCGAAAAAATATGACATATATCCGATCCACTTTGCCTATGCGAAAGTTCTATCTTTACCAACAACAAACTGGGTATTAATGCAGACTTAGTAAATAAATGAAAGTATAAAGTAAAAAACAGCAGCACTTTTGAGACTAACAATATATAATTTATTCTCAAGCTTTCGTCCACACAGTGAACTTCATCAGGAGACTGTCAAAAAAAAGAGGGTAGCGTTTTCGATGTCTCGTTCAAATTTATTAAGTTTCTTCGTGATTGTGTTCTGTTCATTATACATAATAGTGATCAGATGATTATGGAGTTTCACTGATAGAGAGTGACATATCCTATTAGAATATGGGGTGCAGTAGGTGTTCTTCAAAGGGTTCTTAACTATGAGTCCAGAAGGTACAACGTTTTCCTTACGGCACTTACTAAGAAACATAATGTCCGTCTGGATCTGCGCTAACTTCTTCCTAAGATTAATAATATCCCATTTGAACCGGCTAAATGCAGTGCTAGGCATTTATTCATCATGTTAAATAAATGAAAAAAATCCACTTCCTCTATGTGAATGCGTGTACTAACAACTTACCCACACCCACAGCAGTTTGTACCATTCCACGGTAGGGGACAGCATGATGGCCTTTGTTGGCACTTACAGAAACTTCCCCTTGTATTTGAAGACGGGTTTTGGTCAAGTCCAATGGAAAGGTACCTAGAAAATATGAAAATTGATTTATTTATTGATCAATATTTACTGAAAGGAAGAATATTCTATAGCCTGATCAGTAACAAAAGTAAGAATTTCACAATAATATCAAATAATTAGGAAAGACTGGTGGTGTAAATAATAGCCACTAGGCCTATAGTATTTAAACTCTCCCTTCGCCTTTAGTCAGACAGATGAAAGATGAAGTCTATAGTGGCCTAGGTCGCCTAGATACATGGACACAACTTGCTGCATAAAATTCAGTACTTCCTCAGTAAGTAAGGCTACACCTACCCACACAGTCAGATGACCAGGCACGAGGTTTGGAGGCCTACCTAGGCTAGTGTCGTGAGTGCCTACCCTACACTTACCAGTTTCAGCTACCGTAGCCGCACATGCTGATAAAATATATTTAAAGACTGGGCTGTCAGGATTTACCCAGGTATGTTGCAAATTACCGGGAATTGGCTCCGATTCCATCCTACCTCAATTTCATAGAGTGTGCACTTACGCATGTGTGTGGTTGAGGGAAGAAAGAAGACAAGACCACAACCAAAATAACAACACACATCAATTTCACTAAATACTATAGAGGGCGGCGCTCATAAATGAATCACGCCCCCTATAGAATGATTTGCTACAAAATGGTCAACATCCACTAAACCAGGAGAAATAAAGTTGGTGAAGAAGATCCTAAATATGCAGTTTTATTAGGTCAATGATTAAACCATTTAAACCACTGAGGTAATCTAGAGTTGTTCTAAAATCTACGGGGACAAATAAATACAAGAGATGGCTGTAAATGGTAAAGTTTCAAGCTAATATATTATTTAAATTCCAGTACATTTAATGTGTGATGAGAGCTAGAGGTGGTGGGGAATCCCCTTATTTCCCAAAATCAGGGGCCAGATTTATCAAACTAAGAATTAGCTTAAATTCGTCTTAAGTCCATTTTTTTTGCTTAAGTCAAATGTATCCATATTGTTTAACTTAAACATTGGTTAAAATTAGAAAGTCAATTGTACTTTGGCGCCATCTAATCTAATAAGACGATTTTAAGCCAAGATTTTGATTTTCAGCTTAAGATATTTATTAGGGACATCTTAACTTTTATGACTTAGGACATTTGCTAAGCTGAGATTGATAAATCCTGGGCCAGGCACGCCTATGCCTAGCTAGGTAGGTAGGCCCTAGGCTATCTGGACGGCTGGGCGTAGGCTAGCAACCCAACTGGGCTTACAGAAAAATTCGGCTTATAGCCCTTACTTATAATATTATGGTAACTGTAGATGGGATGGCAGCGCCTCAGTTAGGTTGGTCGACTCTTCCAATAGAAGTAGGACTAGGCCCTAAGCAGGATAGATATCCAAACTGTCGCTAAATTTTGCGTATTAAATGGTCCTAGTAATAGCTAAGACCAGCCTTTACTTAGGCCTAGTTAATAGCATGCACTCAGGAAGATTTTTAAATCACCATAAGCCAAACCATAAAACAGGGGCGGTGCCAGGAATTCCCCCGACAAGGAGGTCCAGCTCCCCAACAAGGGGTCCACCCCCCACCCTGTTGGGGAAGCCTAGCACGCCCGTCAGGAAAAAATTGTGTTGATTATGGTATTTATTTGAAAAATTTGATAGAAAACAATGTAATTTAAGAGACCCCATGTTGGGAGTACTAACCACCTGTAGGAGGTACCATTCCCGTCGGGGACGATCTGGCGCTACCACCACGACTCATACGATCACGTTAGTATACAACACCTCGCACATACAATAACGCTGCTAGTTCGCACTAAGCAGTTTATAATCCCTAAAATTTGACAGCTTAGTAAGGCATGCCTAAATTGTACTTTCGGCGGTCGAGATTTTATTTTTTGCTGGAAATTCCCCAATAGGGGGTTCAAGCGGGTGTCGAAAGGTTCCCTCCTCTAGCGCTACCCCTGCCATAAAATGTACAGTAATAAGAAAAAAAATCCTAAGTACTGTACATGCCTAAAGCTCATTATCCATTATAGAGCAATGCAGAATAATAGCAATACTGTATATTTACTAGAGAAATTATGATTAGGTACAGCAAAGGTAAAAATAGCTATATTACGTAATCCTTGTCTTTGCTTTATATTTTGCAGGCCCTAATAAATATGATTTTTATATAACAAGCGATGACCGAGAGTGGGAGACGAGAATATTGAAGAGACTTCAGGAAAAGGGTTTCTCTAGCTACCACAGAGGGAAATTCACGCTTGGTGGCCTGAAAACCACAAGCAGGTTGCACGGTGTCCAGAACTGCAGGGTCAAGATTATTGGCTTCGCGCCTCCATCAAAGATGACGACCGCAAATGACACTTATGTTGCCAGTTTAGCGCTTGAGCATAGGAAACAAAACGATCAAGTTATATGCGTTAAGATTTCCAAGAACTCTGTAATACCGTCAGACTACTCGGCTCTTGTTGCCTACGATGGTTGGGATGAGGACGACCTCTGTGAACGAATTTCTCATGCAATAAATATTGTCAAAGATGGAGGGTCAGTGGGAGGTTCTGATACTACCGAGTATACAAGTATGTTTTCTTCTAACGTTTATATATTTTTTTTGTTTCCTATTTGATAAACTGGCACATCATTATGATAGTTTAGCAACCTATTGAACAACACAGCCATACCAAGTTTCTTGCTACTCTTTTCTTGTCCATATACTGTAGTACAGTACAGTAATTAGTTTTAGTTTTGTGCAAATTATACACATTAATGGAGTAGAAATGGAGTTGCCTGATTGTTTAAGTCAGGCTCCAGAAAAAAATGTGTTTTTGAAGAAAAAAACGGTTAATGAGAAAAAAGGTGGTCGTGCCCATTTTTCCCTCAGTTTTTAAATATTCAAAAATCTGTATCTCATTAACCATTCCCTAGTTTTTCATCTATAAGTTCTTTGTCTTGGACAAATCAATCGTACAACATATCAAAAGATATGTTTCCTCCAGAGCCTAGCTTTAAGATGCTTTTGCCTTCCAGGGTCCTGGGTTCAAACCCTGTCACAGCACTTCATTAATTCTCATTAAAGCATTATTCTAGTCTGTATTGGGAGTTAACTTAAACAAATTATTTATATTGTGGGTTGTGTTGGTAGCATTGCCACATTTCTAAAATTGGAATATATTTTCATTATTAAGGCGATACTGTGGATTCTTCTACAAGCCATCAAGTTAGACATGGTAAGTTTAATTGCATTCTGTTCTACTTCAGTCAGGGTAGCTCCGTCAGCTAAAACGCTGGTCTTGGAACCCTTATGACATATCAGTAGCACTTACAGTACTGCAAAAAAATTAAAGTGCTAAAATAGTGTAAATAGTAGGCTTATTTGGCTTGTGCACAATAGGATTATTAAGTCTGAGAAATCTTATGATGTGGTTAATCAATTGTATCATCAGAACATTTACTCAAAATAGAAAATATATTTAATAAATGGTCTGGCACTAGCAAAAAATTGTCTGGTGTGATGCTAATTTAAGAGATACAATATTTCATGACTTTTTTTCTAGAACAAGACTTTGGACCAATCACAGATTTGCGAATTGCTATGTTAGCAAAAAAACTTGGTGATGATTGGACAACGATAGGGGTTTGCCTTGGATTATCATTTGAGGAAGTGCACGATTTACGTGATGATTATCGTGTTAGCCGCGAGAGAAACGAACGAATGCTGGTGATGTGGAGGAAAAGGCATTCAGGTTCCCCAGCAGAAAAGTTAAAATTTCTAATGGAGGCATTAAAAAATTGCGACAGAATTGATTTAAAGGAGGAGGTTAGCCAATGGCGTTGACTTTTCCATTGTAAACAGACGGGCAACATTCCCTCTCCCCTGTTTTACTGAACATATACTGGCATCTATTAAGCAGTTATTTTTGGAGACTCCCGCACAACTTACATGGTTTATGGTTTTATATTTATATAGCGCCTTCCACGATCGAAACCGTTTCAAGCGCTTGAAAAATATATGTGAATAATGTATGGAAATAAATTTGACCGGAAATAACCTAAATATGCCCCTTTTCCTATCATCGCATTCCCATTCTAGCACCCCTCAATTTGGAATATTCTGAAAAACTGGTGCCAACAGATAAGGGTTTCCCATAGGATCTGTCGCTTACCAAATAAGGTAAACTGCAGTAGCGACTGTTGGTACAGTATAAAAAAAAATAAATAAATAAAAAAAAAAAATAGTTGTTTGTTTCAGCTGTACTGATGTACTTAAAAAGTAATTGCACATTCTTTAAGGATATTTGTTTCATTGTAATATTTTGCGAATATATCTCAGTACTGGTTTGCTATTCATGAGTGTTTGACAATTGTAGAAGTAGAAACAAGTAAATAATCAAGAATGTTGAAAGTCATAGCAAATCAATACATTTCAATTTGTTATAATGGATTAATTATCACAATTAAAAGTGAAACTCCTAAAATACATTGTAAAATACTTTATTGACATTTCAAAGTATGGTACAGTGGCAGTAAACTATAACACAACTGTAGGTAAAGTGAAAAAAAAAACCTACATGATCTATGTGCTTGGCTAGATTGTCTTGCACATTTGAAGGAACTTTGGACACCTTCCTTTGCAGTTTTAATATACCGTAATTAGGCCATAAAGTTCAAGACAATTCTGGTCAGGATTCCAGAGTTAAATAACCGTAAAAGTTAACTTGTGCCAAAGTATAGTAATATGGTAATTTAATACAGTACAAGACTAATATACTAACATTATAAATTTGCATTACAATATTATGAAATCATTTATTAACAGATTTTTTCCTTTTTTCGGCCGATCCTTTCTTTAATTTTTCTCTGTTATGTTGTTGTTCCGCTTTCATCTTCTTCACAAGTGATTGTAGCTATAGAAAATGAAATAGTAAGTATTAATTTTATTTAAGGTAATGCAGAAATAAAACAAAAATAAACAAAAAGTGTTTGAAATAAAACAGTTAAGTCTAAAATGAATGTGTTGTCTTGATACATTATTGCCATCATACTACATGTATTCTTATTGATTTAAAATAAAATGATACTGTCTTGGTTCATTAAAATGTTACATGACTACTGATTAAGTCATCATCATCAATATCAAGAAATACAGTACGACCTGTCATCTAATATCATCCCAAAGCCGTAGGACCAGTGGCATTATCTAGAAGTCTTAA
>NW_022705472.1:327335-358057 GCF_011630105.1 Anneissia japonica
GAGACAGACTCACAGATGATAAATCACATTGGGCTACGACGCTGTGGGATTTGGCCTTGAAGTGCATAGTGATTGCCAAAATGCGCAAGTAATTTCTTGCATTACCAGTGGGCCGTTGATTTTCAAACCATTACATTTTTTTTCCCCTAAACTTTTACACTGATTAGACCCCCAACAAATGAAATGCGATCACTGATACAGCAGTTCCTGGTAGGCAATTGTGTCCACTGTGTGTTCAAATTTAACATATCTGAATCTTATCCAATATATAAAATAAACTCACCGATTTATTC
Source organism: Anneissia japonica (assembly GCF_011630105.1). NCBI lineage: Eukaryota > Metazoa > Echinodermata > Crinoidea > Comatulida > Comatulidae > Anneissia > Anneissia japonica. The sequence goes on from NW_022705472.1 coordinate 327,629, forward strand.
GACTTTCGTTTTGTCAGTTTCTTATCCCTTTCCTTTTCTTCTGATAATTCATCTTTCTCAACTTCCATGACATCACTATTGTCGCTCCAATTCCCTCTACTCGCTTCCCACTCAATATCCACCACAGACGCTTTCATACAGTTATTATTCCGATTACTCCCTAAATTAGAGTTTGAGTACTTCTCAAATAAACATCCGTTCGTTTCAGATGAACTATCTAAATGCGATTTATTTTCAGATTTTGCTTTGACATCCGTTTCAGAAGTCGTTCTCTCTCCAATAATTTCTCCAGAAACATTTTCCTTCTCTGATATTTCTATGTGTTCTTGTACGTTTGTGGACGTCGATGCAACGTTTATTGCTCTTTTTGTGGAAAATTGTCCTGCATCGATGTAATATGATTCCTCTGTTGCATTTGCATCTAATCTTGCATCAGTATTTCTGCAAAATGCATCAATTATGGACCATTAAATAATTATATCAAACAAGGACATTGCTTTTATTTAGTGTGGAGTAAACAATCAATGCTGACAATATACAGAGGTGTTTATAGACGGAGACAACTAACCAGTGGTTTTGCCTCAAAAAACCATATTTTTACACAAATTAAAACAATAGAGTCATATATCTAGAACAAATAAAGACAAAATTGTCTAATTGTTTCTTCCACAAAATTATACTCTACTTTCTTCATTAATATTGTTCAATGATATAAGTAAAACAAAGACATGGTAACAAAAAAAAACACCAGTTTTTAAAGATGAGGTGCCATCTCTGTGCAGTATAATAAATTATTCGGCAAATTACTTGTTACAACACATTTTTGTGCTTTACATTAAATAAAAGGTTTGAACTCACTGTATAGAGGGCGCTGTCACCACACGTAGTCTATGCCACGTGTATTCAACAAACATTGCTTGCTCCATCAAACGATTCATTCTTGCAAAATGTCTCTCTAGAAAAAAAAAACCCAAAACAATTGTTAACATTGAACTTTTGAAAGGCAAAATAACATAGAAACTTCCTTATCTTAATGCAACAAACTTACGTGTGTATGGCAACAGGCCTTCTATACTCTCAGTGATGTTGGAACATTCTAAAAGTTGCTCATGTGAAAATCGATTCAACACGGTGTTCACAACAGCTTGGGCGACGTGACAGTGTTTTGAGTTGGTGTTCCACTGAACACAAAACTTCAGCAATACATCTGAAGACAAAATCCATAATGAAATCTTGAAAATGAAATCTTTGTATTTAAACTGGGTGGGAATTTTAGAGGCTTTTCTTACACATTATACTCCCTCTTTTTCCAACTTATTAATATACATATACAGAGAAATTGTTTTATATCATACCTATTTGATCAAGTCTGAGTTTTCCAATGACATCCTCAAGAGATGATTTACCACTTGTTTCATCCATCAATCCTGACAATAAAATAGTTCATAAACTTATGTACAAGGACAAAGATAGCAATACCAAATCTAAAACATATAGAGAGTGGCAAAGGGACCAAAAATCTGAAAAGATCTATACAGTTCCGTGCATACACCAGCACATAATATCTAGCTATGCTGCTCCATATTTGTGTTCTTAATACGCATTCATATAGTAAAAATAAATTCCATAAAAACAAGTTAATTTGCCTACAATCACACCATTCAGTAAAATCTATTGCTTAATTTAGCCATCGGATGAATGTCCTACAGCTTCCCTTAATAGTCAACCTGCCTAATCAGACTTGTTATCTGTAACCCACCTGACAACAAGTACAGCATATCACTAATCATTTTTCACTTGATTTTCTCCACTAACCTTTAAATATGTTAAGTAGTCTGTAGGGTTGCTCCAATGTCAGAGCTAGTCCAATAGCTTTCTTGAAGTTTTTGCCCTGGATTAGGTTTGATAGTTTTTGCAGTCTAGAGAAAATGATTCAAATTTTTAAACATTTTCTGTTACTTCACATTAAATTAATCTGCATATTAATTCATATTGCAAGAAATACATTTCCTGCAAATAATATTTGAAAGTTAAAATTAACTCACTTGACAATTTGTTCCTCTTCTTTTGACTGGCTTTCCTCCCATTCTTTATCTGTCACATCCTAAATAAACCGACATTCTTATAATTAACATACTAGAGTACAAACATAATATTAATGGCAGCACCACATGTTTACAGTGAGCCTGGATTTATCAATTGAAACATTAAAATATCCAGAGGCTTTAATGCAGAATGTAGGACATTTATAACTTTTGATGAACATGTAATGAGCATCTCATAAACATACTATTAACATGTGATGAACATACAATAAACATGCAATTAGCATGCAATGAACATATAATGGGCATGTGATGAACACCTGTGCATTATGTGATGAACATGTGTACATTAGGCGATACTTTTTTTATAACTTGTTTAGTGAACCCACCAACTGCAAATATTATGATTTTGAATAAAAATAAAATTTTATTTTTGGCCAATTAGCGAACCCGCCCTCCGCTGCCTTGAAATCGCCAAAGATAAGATATGTGTATTTCTTCCTAATTAAATAAATTTGAAGCATTTAACTATCCTATTGTAAATTCAGTAATAAAATCATTATTGTTATTTTCTCCTCCATCTGGATGATTTTGGCAAAACTTACTTGCTAAGTAAGAAAACAAATTTTTATTTTTATTTCTATTCCGGCCTCCTCTGATAATTTTTTTTTTAAGTACGCGAAACAAGAAATAAATAAAGTCTAGCCTTATGTGATGAACATGTGTGCTTTACGTGATGAACATGTGTGCATTATGTGATGAACATGTGTGCTTTATGTGATGAACATGTGTGCTTTATGTGATGAACATGTGTGCATTATGTGATGAACATGTGTGCTTTATGTGATGAACATGTGTGCATTATGTGATGAACATGTGTGCTTTATGTGATGAACATGTGTGCATTATGTGATGAACATGTGTGCATTATGTGTTGAACATGTGAGACCTTAGAAATTTGAATCACTTGAAATATATCAGCATTGGTCTATATGCATTACAGTATCTTTATTTGTGTGTGAACGTCTCAGATTTTAGACAGTTGTTTAGTTGTTGTTTGAACAATTCTAATATGCAAACCTTCCATAACACTATGGTTGAGTCAGCCCCACCAGTTACAATGATGTCTTCTGTTGAACTGACAGCAAGAGCCCAGAGCTTGTCGGTGTGTTCATCAAATGTCTTCTGGCACTCACTGTCCTTGATTGACCAGATTTTCAGTAAACCGTCTGAACCACTGTAAAGGCATATAAGACAAAAAAAGATTAGATAGTCAGTCAATTTGTCATGTTGTACCTCAATATTATTACCCTCGACTCTCTTGAGCGGATCGACCGTGGCATAATTATTTTTTCAGTATAGATATGCCACAACAGGGCAAGAGTTTGTAATCACAGATTATCTTTTTTGACTTTGCAAAGGGTGTGACTCTAGGTAAACAGGTATTAGTGAATAGGCAGGTCATATTCATAACAAAAATAATAATAAATGGATCTTTATTTGTAAAATCAATTTCAGTTTTATAAACCATTACCTCGACAACAACTGCATTCCTCGTGTCAAAAACGTTACTCTTAATACTGATGTGTCATGACCTTCAAAAGTCTATGAAAAAAGAATCAGAAGTCATTAATACTAAATAGTAAATTCAAGTACTGTAAGTGCATGCATCCTCTCAGTGGAAGCTAGTTAACCTACTAGCCTAGTTCTCAGGTTATACTGATCTCACCTCTTCACTTTGGGCACATTGCAGACTACAAAAATCCTACCAGTTTTGGCTTTTAACTAATAAATTAATCAGAAAAGAAATTCATCTGGTTCCAAGGTAAACTTTTTATAAAAGGTTTCTTTTAAGGATAAAACATCTCAACAGTCAATACACATCATCAGAACATTGGCTGTAGTATTCCACCTTCGTTCAGTTGAAAAAGATTGTTTTTTATCCTTTGTTCAACAAAAACATGCTTTTATAAAAATAATAAATTAATATTAAGATAAAAGCTTACCTCACCTCACCCAACAGATACCCTAATATAGCAGTTCATTTGAGTACTGACCTTTACACAACTAAAATCAGATATCGACCAAATCTTGATTGTGCCATCTGCTGAGCTTGTGGCGACCACCTGATCTGCTGGTGAGAACTGAACACACCAGATACTTCTCTTGTGTCCACGGAAAGTGCCAAGGAATGTTTGGTTCTCCAGATGCCAGAGTTTGGCAGTCTTGTCAAGGGAACCAGTAACCAGGAGCTTGTCATTTGGTGCTACAGCCACACTGTTGATGTCCTGTCAACATGAATATTCATTAAATATTTCATGAATATTTATAAAAATTAATTCTGAGGCATTAAAAGAGAAGATAGGATTTGTGAAATTTGCATGTATTATACATAATTCAAACACAGGATGTAAGATCTTTTAAATGTTACAGTTTAAAAAAAGGTCATTATTGTATTTATTATTTTAGCTATTTACCTTTTCATGAGCTCTGTTAGTGAAGCGAACCGACAGGTGCTGTGGTGGATCACACGCTTCCAGATCTTCTGGAATATTCCAAACTTTCAGGGTACAGTCCTCACTACCGGATACCAAAAATCTGGCAGACAACCTATTGGAATGGAAATCACACAAGTACTGTATGTATACGATCCACAAGCAGAGGGTGTAAGTTTTCATTTTTGATCAGCTCAATTTAGTCCCTTAAATTAACACTATAATATATTCAAATACTGAAATGATGCCTCACTACAGATGGATTATGGTTTCAAGTCAAAATAAGGCCTGTTACTTAATGCATATACACATTATATGCACTTTTTAGGTAGGACGCTTCCATTTTCTTAAAGGTAAATTCTAAAAAAGGAATATTAAACTTACTGTGATGTTGCTATGGCTCCTACAGAGTGGGTGTGTCCAACTGCAATGCCTATACACTCAAACTTACTGTTTGCATTCATCTTCCAAAGCCGAATCGTATTATCCTACCAGATACAAAACAATTAGTTGATTTTGTTTAAAAATAATATCAGCTTTAGTTGCAGTATTATGAGATTATCAATAAGTAGTAGTACAGTAGTTGCAGCAACAAAACAAGTGTAGCAGTGGTAGCATCATTAGCAGCTGTAGTAGTATTAGCATTAGTAGTAGGTGTAATAGACGTAGCAATAGTAGTAGTGCCATACAGTATATAAATTACACTTAATGTGTGATCTTTTTAAAGCTTAAAGTGACAATCCCATAACATGTCATATGAAACTATCTTTACCTTTGAGCTGCTTGCTAGCATTTGCTTGTCATTGAACACCTCAACAACTAACACAATGTCTACAAGATATAAACATATACTTGTCACAAACAACTATTCATGTTCACTGAAAACAAAATTTTTAACCCCCCCCCCAAAAAAAATACAAATATATGTTTACAAAGACTACACTTTGAATCTTTAAAACAAAAAACGAAAATAACACATGGTTAGAAAAAAAAATCCTGGTTATGTAATAATTTCAACAAATTAACTAATAAAATCTGTAGTATTTCTTACATAAATTCACATTAATCTGAGATATAAATTTTTAAATTGCTAGATGCACATTCAACCTACCTGTATGGCCTGACAGGATCTGGCAGTCCTGAGTTGAAAGGTCATAAATTTTGACATATTCACTGTTAGTTGCTACAGCAAGGTGAGAATCATTAGAACCAGCAAAACTTACATCTAGAACTTCATCATTGAAGCCAACAAACTGAGAAAATATAAAATGGTATTGCCTCAAGGACTACTGTGATCTTCAAGACAACAATAGGGAGTTTTTGAATTCTGCGACGCGACGCTAGAATGGAATAACTCATGCGTGACCGTCCTACCTGGCGTCCTACGTTCTCTGCATACATAGATTTGGAGAAATTACGTTTAAGAATCTACTCGACGAGGTGACCTTAACGTTCTCGCATGCGCAGATGTCTTTTAGTGACGTCATTACGTTCTACGTCCTACCGTCGTTGTGCAATCGGAAGCTCCCTATTTAAATTGACATATAGAGTACATAAACATTGTTCTCTCACTGAACCAATAACAAGGTATTCAAATTACCTGCTTATGTAAACCACCACCATCTACATCATAGAACAGAATGTGATGATCATAGGTCACTACTAAAATCTGTCCCAGTTTCCAACACACCTGCGCATGTGTGATTACACCTTTTACCTCCTCATTCTCTTCCCTTGTAGGCATAGTTGTAGCAACAGTTGTCTGCTGATAAACCACCTGCCCACTGACCGAATCAATACCTCGAAGATATCCTGGAAGATCAGAAATACAACAGGAAACTACTGTAATTGAAATTATCCTAAAGCGTACAGAATTTACCAATGAAAAGTTTTGTATGAGGTACAACAATCACCCAAACCATGGAGATGTCTCTGGTTATATTTATTCAAGTTACCCTCTTTGTAAAATGCAGGTGACTGTGGACTGTCTTCCAGAAAAGGTGCTATAGCAGTTAATCATATGGATAATTTACACTCTTTAACAGCAACTTGCAAAGGCAAATTAATTTATACACTAAATTTATGGAAATGTTCTAAATCTGATGTAACACTATAAAATATGAATTACATTTTTATAAAATAATATATCTTGAACAGAGACATGTGATAAATGTTAAAAAATACATGCTTAAAATTACCCTCAGATCCACCAATCATGACAACTGGATTATTGCAGGAAAATCCAAGTCTCCTTGGATAATCATCAGGAATCCAAAAAGCACTCTCAACCACCTACAAACAATAATGAAAATGATTAAATGCAAACATCTCAAAATAGCAATGGACAAAGATAAAAAAAAACAATTTATGTATAGAGTAGTATATCTTATAATGTGCAATTTTCCACATCATCTCTATTTTGTTATGATATGAGATCAATTTGTTCAAGGATGCTCTTCATCTCTTCCTTTTTGCTGTATTTTCTGTTTTATTGTTCTGTTACTCTTTTAATGTAAAATAGACATTACAACATGATACATGCTTGATTGACATTTATCAAGTGGTAACTAAGCAACCAACTTACTTGCTTCCTTGAAGATCCCAAACATAGATGAATGAGCCTGAACAAGAAAACAGCATCAACTTCTCTGCATTCGGATGGAATTTGAGGTAACTATGAGACAACAATGATAAATTAAGAAAACTTACTTGTTAATCATGGTAGTTCCTACACTGTACAATAAAATTAAGTTAACCCTTTCATTTCAATAGTTAGCAATAAGATTTATTACTTTGTCATACATGGTACAGTACATGTATATGAAATTTTTCTTCCTGAGTTGTAAATATAGAACAAATCACATCACAAAACAATAACAAAATATAACTTCAGTACTTTAAACTTCCATAAAATACATTATCACCTGCGAATCCATCTACCACACTATGTAAGCAAGATTATACGCACTAGCTACATAGTGACTCAAGAAGAAGATTATCATCAAATTTCAAAGCAAAATTACAATCATGACAAGCTAATACAAAAGTTAACAAAGAGGCATATAACCTTTATTACTGTTGAAACCTTTATACACTATCTAGAAAACTTGCTCTTTTTTAATGCTTAACAGCAAAATGAATAAACGATACTCACCTTACCACAGAATGGCTACCTTTTAAGTTATGTGTACAATATTGTTGTATAACATCCCATATTTTGATGGTCTGGTCACCACTACCTGTGGCTAATAATGTAGAGGTTACATCAAAGGCCATGCTAATAATAGGAGCAATGTGGATTGCCTGCAAACAAAACAATTAGGGATCTCATTAAAACTTTTATTGAATTTGAATTTAAGGTACAGAGAGAATGGAGAAATATTATGTAACTTGTATATTGACAAGTGTGGTACAAGATTAACGATTACAATGAGTGTGCAAACATAACTTGTATTTCAGCAAGGAAGAGGAACCATTGGAGTGAACCAGGGACCAAAAATCTCCACGGTTAAAGACACAGACAATGGCTACCACAGCTTAGCTGACTTAGCTAAGCTGCATCCATTATGTTTATTTGGACAATCTGCTAAGGCAAGAAATTTTAATACCCTGTTTAGCAAACCTGCTGTCTGCCAATAATCATGATTTCAAATGAAAATAAAATTGAATTTTTAGCCAATTATGAAATTATAATATGGAAATGGTTTATGTATATGCAGAGGTACTGCTGTATCTTGTTTAAAACCAACCAAGACTGGTGTTCAATGGATTGAACGTGACGATATACTGTACCTTCCAGGTCCGGACACATTTCTCCTCTTTCCAATTCCACTGACGGATCAGAAGACTTCTGTAGGCTATGACAAGGATCTATTTAAAAACCATAAAAAAGGATTTATAATTGAAGTTTGTCTTACCATTCAATTTCTTTTATTGCTACAAGTGCCATCATGGGCCAATATTATACCAAACTCAATGAAACACAAAAAAATACAATACAATGTTAACCATGCATCATGGGGTAAGGACGTCACTCCACTAAGGTCAAATGACTATACCCCACCGTAAACAAACTATGGTAACTATGTATCACGAGGTAAGGACGTCACTCCACTAAGGTCAAATGACCCGTATACCCTACCGTAAACGAACTATACATATGGTCAGTCTACATACTACTAATAAAGTTAAAGAACATTTCAAAAACTATTTAGGCTAACGGACTGAATACAGAATTAATTCATAGGCCAACAGTACTTTGTTACCTAACCATGTTACTCTAATAAATTACTACTTAATATTTCACAGCTTATCCTGAATTAAAGTGGGCACACACTATGACCATATTGTTAAGGGTTTTTATTACACGGATGATACCTAAAAAAACTCCAATTTGCGTGGAAAATTGCTAGGAAAATATGTGCGCAGAATACATAACTACTGCATAATACATTGGTTTAAGGTTAGGTCCAAGCCTAATTGTAGGCAAAATCTGAGCAAAAGTTGCCCTTATTTTCCAAAATAGATTTCCAGGCCTAATATACTGTCTGGCACAATTAAATAAATTAATGCAGTATATAGCAATCAATATTTAACAAAATTAGTTCCTTGTAGAACATGTTCCTCGGATGCTTTCAGATCAACCGACAGCTCATAACTTGGCTCCACTTCTAAGTTAATATCTCTATACATGAGTATCAGCCATTTTGTACTTATTAATATTATGCTGAGCAGCTATGAACAAGACAAAGAGAGCCTGCAGTAAGCTAATTATATTATATTATTATTATATTTATTAGTATTATATTATTCATTTTCAATATTGTTGGATTTTTTAATGTTTAATGTTGTTAACATGTCAATGTCTGGTCAGCTCACCTGATCATCTGGACTGAGACTGAAACATGTTACTTCATCATCATCCTAAACAAATTAAAAACAATGATTACACTCAAAAAAAGGTTTCTGCACAGTAAAATAAATTGGATGGTAGTAAGTCATCCCTTTTTCAAATACGTGCTGACATTTGGCACCAAAAAGCAATATCACTGAATGTGATGTCAACAAGTTGGCAAATGTGTACCCTTGGATTTTCTCAAAATATAAAAATGACACTAGGCTTATGTATGCCATTTATTTAATTGAAATAATATGGTTTAAAAGTATCTATCTTTGTAATTTACCTGTTTCAGGCAATGTAAAACCTTCCCAGACTTGGCTTGTAATATGTTAACAGCATCACCACATGTACAGAAGATGTATTCATTATCACTAGAGATCTGTACCTTACCACCAGTATAAATAGCCTCAATCTTATTCACAACATTCAAGCTAAAAAACCAATTTCAAATGAAATAAAATTAATTAGTGTGTCAAGTTACTTGAGTATGCAAGATTTTAACATGAAGATAATTTTAGAAGATGTTTTTAATTCATGGTTTTGAAAACATTGATTATAGATTTTTTACACTTTCACAAAGAAACTCTACAAAGATACAACAACCATATTTCGAGACTCCTTTTTCGACACTAGAGTCATTGATAAATGGAACTGTTTACCCGAGCAACACATTCAAAACTTCAGAGGAGGCAATTTTTACGAGTACTAACTCCCTGCCTCCTTACAATCACTAAGGTAAGAATCACTAAGGTAAGAAGATAATTTTAATGCTGTAAATAATCACTTTCCCATTATACCTAAAGTTAAACCAATTTTGTACTAGTTTGCCCATGTTGGTGGAAATAGACGTGGGTTCGAGTTGACCTAAATTTGTGTACGAAATGTCTAACAACAGTCATTACCATCGCCTGTGCCTATTTATCCAGTGCAGTCACCTAACCAACGTCGACGGTACGCTAATACGGCACTAGGCCTAGGCTAAACTGTCGCAAAAAAACAAAACTAATAGAGTAGGCAGAATTATGATAGTGCTTAATGTTCCTAGTATAACATTCTACAGAACAATTTAAAAACAACTGTACCTTTGCTTTAACAGCGGCGGTGTCATCTTTGAGAGAGCACGTGGGTTGAAAAATACTAAAATAAAACGAATATGGACGAATGAATGTAAAATGTATTGAAAAATCGTTCCGGACCGTAAAAATAAATAAATAAATAAATAGCCACCTCCATATTTTTGTGCATAGGTACCTTCATGACATTATGTTTAATATCAATCTGCAAATATAGGACATAGTTGAACATCAAATTATGATTTTAGTTAAATTATTTATTTATAGAGATAAATATAATTACTGCAGTATTATAGGAAAAGAGAAACATAAAATTATTAAAAACGTTTTACCTACAATATAATGGTTGCGTCTGAATAATTATATTATTATGTAATTCACTCTTTGGGAGAGTAGATCGAGAGAGGAGAAAGAAAACAACGTCTCCATCATTTTGGCATGCAGTGATTTAAAGAATTAATTATTTTAAAATCATTCCAGGCTTTACTCTTTATAATACAAGCGTTGTTATTGCCAGAAGAGTAAATGTAACACAGAAGAAGCCTATAGCTACATTTTTTCTGTTGAAATTGGTAGAGAGGTAGCTGCTGTGAAGACCAATTATCATTTATTAGCAGAGGAGATTGAATTTGTAAAAGATATATAAAGACAATAAAAAGGTAATCATTGCTGTTTGCTGAAATGAATACATCTGCTTCCGAGGCTGGTAAGTAAGGAAAATCATCCACCACCCCCTCCCCCTCCCCAACCTCTTGAACCATAGACATAGGTTACGGCATATTGCTCATGCATTAGGAACCACAATACAGTCGTCTAACACGAACTCTATTGTTGTTTACAGCTATAATCGGGTCGCTGAAAGCAATCAATCACTACTTAGACAATGGGCAAGTAAGTAATTACCTCTTTATACAATAATAACTATAATTAACCCAGCGTATACTAATAGCCGCTAGTGTTCATTATAATTGTGGAGTCGGAAATGCATCATAACGACGAGTCTAATGGTGATATACGTAATCACTTATTTAATGACAAATTCAAACCTTGGCATCAATTTGTGTATTTTTTACAACTGTAGTGCTGCCTACATATGGAAGATTTATTTTTTTTTAAATTCAAGTTTTAATAGTCATATTTAATATATATCGTTTTATTTTCGTTTACGTGTAGGCTGCGCCTATATATAATATATATGTATAATTGTTGGCCTATATTTTTATATATTTATATTTAATTTCCTAAACTCTCTATTACAGGATCCAAACTTCAAGTATCCTTATGATTTGACGTTACTCCACAAAGCGGCAATGAATGGCAATCTAGAGTGTGTGCAGTGTTTAGTTCAGCGAGGCAGTAATGTAGAATCAAGAGATATAACAGGTAATGTAATCTACAGGTCTCCCTCCAACTAAAGACCACCTCTGGACTGGGGCTTTCACAGTCTTTAGCAGCTTTAGTCTCCAGTTGGAATAATTAAATTTAACTTCATGTGTGAATCGGGTATAAGTTAATATCTCTATACAGGGTATCAGCCATTTTGTACTTATTAATATTATGCTGAGCAGCTATGAACAAGACAATGTGAGCCTGCAGTATGCTAATTATATTATATTATTATTATATTTATTAGTATTATATTATTCATTTTCATTATTTTTCGTTGGATTTTTTAATGTTTAATGTTGTTAACATGTCAATGTCTGGTCAGCTCACCTGATCATCTGGACTGAGACTGAAACATGTTACCTCATCATCATCCTAAACAAATTAAAAACAATGATTACACTCAAAAAAAGGTTTCTGCACAGTAAAATAAATTGGATGGTTGAAAGTCATCCTTTTTTCAAATACGTGCTGACATTTGGCACCAAAAAGCAATATCACTGAATGTGATGTCAACAAGTTGGTAAATGTGTACCCTTGGATTTTCTCAAAATATAGAAATAACACTAGGCCTATGTATGCCATTTATTTCATTGAAATAATATGGTTTAAAAGTATCTAACTTTGTAATTTACCTGTCTCAGGCAATGTAAAACATTCCCAGACTTGGCTTGTAATATGTTAACAGCATCACCACATGTACAGAAGATATACTCATTATCATTAGAGATCTGTACCTTACCACCAGTATAAATAGCCTCGATCTTATTCACAACATTCAAGCTAAAAAACCAATTTCAAATGAAATAAAATTAATTAGTGTGTCAAGTTACTTGAGTATGCAAGCTTTTAACATGAAGATAATTTTAGAAGATGTTTTTAATTCATGGTTTTGAAAACATTGATTATAGATTTTTTACACTTTCACATACTCTACAAATGTCAAAAATACAACAACCATATTTCGAGACTCCTTTTTCGACACTAGAGTCATTGATAAATGGAACTGTTTACCCGAGGATGTTGTCAGTAGTATCTCATTAAACCAATTCAAAGCAAACTACGACCGACACATTCAAAACTTGAGAGGAGGCAATTTTTACGAGTACTAACTAACTCCCTGCCTCCTTACAATCACTAAGGTAAGAATCACTAAGGTAAGAAAATAATTTTAATGCTGTAAATAATCACTTTCCCATTATACCTAAACCAATGAAGTACTAGTTTGCCCATGTTGGTGGAAATAGACGTGGGTTCGAGTTGACCTAAATTTGTGTACGAAATGTCTAAAAACAGTCATTACCATCGCCTGTGCCTATGCAGTGCAGTCACCTAACCAACGTCGACGGTACGCTAATAATACGGCACTAGGCCTAGGCTAAACTGTCGCAAAAAAACAAAACTAATAGAGTAGGCAGAATTATGATAGTGCTTAATGTTCCTAGTACTGTATAACATTCTACAGAACAATTTAAAAACAACTGTACCTTTGCTTTAACAGCGGCGGTGTCATCTTTGAGAGAACACGTGGGTTGAAAAATACTAGAATAAAACGAATATGGACGAATGAATGTAAAATGTATTGAAAAATCGTTCCGGACCGTAAAAATACTCAAAACATTTTATGCCCTCCATCATAAATAGCCACCTCCATATTTTTGTGCATAGGTACCTTCATGACATTATGTTTAATATCAATCTGCAAATATAGGACATAGTTGAACATCAAATTATGATTTTAGTTAAATTATTTATTTATAGAGATAAATATAATTACTGCAGTATTATAGGAAAAGAGAAACATAAAATTATTAAAAACGTTTTACCTACAATATAATGGTTGCGTCTGCATAATTATATTATTATGTAATTCACTCTTTGGGAGCTAGAGTAGATCGAGAGGAGAAAGAAAACAACGTCTCCATCATTTTGGCATGCAGTGATTTAAAGAATTAATTATTTTAAAATCATTCCAGGCTTTACTCTTTATAATACAAGCGTTGTTATTGCCAGAAGAGTAAATGTAACACAGAAGAAGCCTATAGCTACATTTTTTCTGTTGAAATTGGTAGAGAGGTAGCTGCTGTGAAGACCAATTATCATTTATTAGCAGAGGAGATTGAATTTGTAAAAGATATATAAAGACAATAAAAAGGTAATCATTGCTGTTTGCTGAAATGAATACATCTGCTTCCGAGGCTGGTAAGTAAGGAAAATCATCCACCACCCCCTCCCCCTCCCCAACCTCTTGAACCATAGACATAGGTTACGGCATATTGCTCATGCATTAGGAACCACAATACAGTCGTCTAACACGAACTCTATTGTTGTTTACAGCTATAATCGGGTCGCTGAAAGCAATCAATCACTACTTAGACAATGGGCAAGTAAGTAATTACCTCTTTATACAATAATAACTATAATTAACCCAGCGTATACTAATAGCCGCTAGTGTTCATTATAATTGTGGAGTCGGAAATGCATCATAACGACGAGTCTAATGGTGATATACGTAATCACTTATTTAATGACAAATTCAAACCTTGGCATCAATTTGTGTATTTTTTACAACTGTAGTGCTGCCTACATATGGAAGATTTATTTTTTTTTAAATTCAAGTTTTAATAGTCATATTTAATATATATCGTTTTATTTTCGTTTACGTGTAGGCTGCGCCTATATATAATATATATGTATAATTGTTGGCCTATATTTTTATATATTTATATTTAATTTCCTAAACTCTCTATTACAGGATCCAAACTTCAAGTATCCTTATGATTTGACGTTACTCCACAAAGCGGCAATGAATGGCAATCTAGAGTGTGTGCAGTGTTTAGTTCAGCGAGGCAGTAATGTAGAATCAAGAGATATAACAGGTAATGTAATCTACAGGTCTCCCTCCAACTAAAGACCACCTCTGGACTGGGGCTTTCACAGTCTTTAGCAGCTTTAGTCTCCAGTTGGAATAATAAAAGTAAGAGAAATTTGTTAAATTGGGACCACAGAAAAGTGGTTTTTAAATAGAGGTGGTCCGTATTTGGAGGGGTATTTGATTAGAAGAATATGTAGAGGACGGCAATCCGCACCGATGACCCCACTTAGAAGTCTGAATAAAGCCTGAAGATCATCTCATTCCCTGGCCTCATAGGCCTACCCCACTGAAAATTTGCTGAGCAGAAAACATTTTAACTTATTTTTCTAGCTAATGCCTCCTCACTTAATCATCAACTTCCCTCCAACTTAACAATTCGCCCCCCCCCCCCCCCCCCCCCTCCCCCCCCACAACCCCCCTCCCCTTTGTCTTTTCGGACTATTTACTGCAAAAATAAAATTTGAATAACTTGTTTGTACTAGGTAGAACTGCTCTTCACCATGCAGCTGGAAATGGTCACCTGACAGTTGTGAAATGGTTAATTGACGTCGGACAGGCAGATTTTAAGTGTAAAACAGTAAAAGGACGAACGGCTCAAATCATGGCTGGGAAACATGGTCACAAAAAGGTTGTCACCTTTTTGAATGAAACAGGTCCGATACAAGTAATATAAGATATTTGATTCTTCAATGTGTACAGAATAGTTCACTTATATGTTAAGAAAAAGTACATTATCGCCGGGTGGTAAAGACGGCTGTGTAGAGGTGCATATATTGACTTCTTCTGTTTTGCCATACTGGTTCGTTTGTTACATGTTTTTATTCCAGAAAAGTTAGATGAAATTAAATTAAAAACATGCATGGTAGAAAATTAAACTTTAAAATTTACTGTAGGATTGTACAGAACTTAATATAGCATTGTCGAAGGATTTCACGTGTATTAATATTATGCAAATGTTATATTTCCAGAAAATCGTTTTCATTCAACTTCAAATTCTTCATTTGGAGATAATAAAGTTATTCTGATTCTGAAATGCTTTATGACTCGGCGTTTACAACTTTTTATTTTCATGTCTTCTTTCTCAGAATTGAAGCTGACAGGAAGTAACTGGGTGTCGTCTGTTTTTACTTCCAAGTAGGCCTAATGACTTCCACGAAGATCCTCATCATCCTCTTCCATAGTAATCCAAGTTTCCATGTATAAACAGTAACTTATTTGTATTGTCCATCCGTATCATCTCTATCACAGGGAGTTTTCGCAAGCTTACGATGACGAATACGGTTACGTCATCAAATTTTTGACAATCCTTCCCCTAGCAGAGTAGCATATCTATAGCGTAGGCAATTCATGTCTTTTTTGTGAATCAAGCATCATTATCAGCTCGTACAATATTGTCAAGAATGTTGTAGCACAAATGACGATGATAATTACGTATTCGTTGTTTTCGTAAGGTTGCAAAATCTTCCTATTTCTGTATATTGTTATAATGGACCTGTGATAAGCCCCGCCCTTGGATACTGTTGCCAGGGTCCTATTTGTAGGATACTCGCGTATTCCTGAGCATGTTCTGATTGGTCAGTTGTTCAAGTTTGATTGACATTCCGGAAAGGTCCATAAATTTGTAGCCTGCCATATCTGAAAATGTCAGTGTGTTGAGTCTGCCCATTCCTTTACTACTAATACTAGATGCATTGGTACAGTAGGGGAAAGTGCAGTCTATAAATTTAAAACTGTGTGTTAAATCCTAGGCAGCTCAACAAAAATTAGTTTATTATGTACTTTCAATGTTATATAGTGCAGTATTATAAATTGATATTTCGTTATATTGCTTATTACATTTATATGTGTAAAATGTCTTAACACGATAACGTGGTAATGTGGCATAAGCTGTGTCCACAAATCATTTAATGTGAATTGTGGCCATATATGGGTGTGATATGACACCATCATGTCTATATATAGGAAAATAACATATAACTTAAAGCCCCATTCCCGGCAAAATTTCACTAAAAATTGACTTTTTTTAGAAAATATGCATTTGCATTACTCCAATTATTATAAATCATGGAAAAATATTGGCATGAATTTTAGTTTTACGCAAAAGAATAAAAAAAAATGAGAAATACAGACTATTTCTCATAAAATATTACCATTTTCTCGACGAATTCATCGTTACTAGGCAAATTCAGAGGTTGTAGTTCGCATCCACTGGAATACTCTCGCTTTTATATTATACTTTATACAGTCAATAAAGTGCGCCCTCTCTAATGAGATTACTTTTTGTACTTCGCATCTCGCACAATGCGGTCGTTCGGTTAGGCTGAGATTTTTTTGTTTTTGTTTTGTTTTTGTTTTTTTGTCAAAATCTCAGTCAGAATCAGTTTTTTAACAAATTTGAAATAATTCCTGTGAAATATTATATTCACAAGTGTCAATACTAGCAACGGAAAATATCATGTCGGCCGTTTTTATGTGTGATAACAGAACCCTAAATCGAGGTGAGGCTAGGCCTAGCAGCATTGGATAGGCTAATGTTTTCGGCGCCTACGATATTTCTTCTCACGACCTGTCGCAAAATCAAACATGAAAATTCATCCGCATTTATTTTTTGTGTGGAACACAAAAAATCAAATTTCAGTCTTATTTTACATTTTTTTCATTCTTAGGAATGTCTAAATTCAGTTAAACTAGCAATTCCGTATTATATTTATAAATCTTTATAACATTATACAAAAATTAGATTTTTCTTAAAAATTGAAATTTTGCCGGGAATGGGGCTTTAACAGTGTGGGCAGAGTTTTATAGAACAGAATTCTGTGTGGTACAAAAGTACAATTATACACATCAAAATACTATCTTACAAAAGGATATGCAAGTTATGTGTTAGAAGTATCTTTTTATTCACTATAATAACAAATAATTTCAACCATGTTCTAATTTAAATCCAAACTTAAACCTCATCAGTTCTATCTATACTACAATCGTAATTAGACATCATTTTCTTTTTTTTTTGCCAATGAACTTTAAAGCGGGACACTAACTGGGCCCGATGAACGTCGGCCAACGCAATTCTATGGATAACGCAATGGCACAACCCATGCGCAACAAAAAATGTTGAGCTAAGTCTGCCACCGACAACCGGTAGATGACATTGTGTCGTCTACCACTCATTTTGATCATAGCTGGATTCGTTGATGACCGTCGTACAACGCCATGAGTGCCCAGCTTCGCACATTCCAAACATATTTCCAATATTCATGCTCTAAACCCAAACTATACAGTACTACTGTACTGTATTTGGTACAAAAAAAAAATGTTTCACCAGCCTGAGTGGGTAATATTTAAAGCTCTATCCACACTATCAAATTTTGTGTGACAAAAACATGTGACATGCCCAAATATGGTCATGATGACATCACACCATGACCATATATAGGCATAGCATTACTATATATGGGTATGTCACATTTTTTTGTCAAAGTAAATTTGATAGTGTAGACAGAGCTTAAGAAGTAAATGTGATATCAGGAGTGGTTAACTTGCTTCTATCAGTAATTTGAAATCTGCAATGTACACATAGATACTACTATGTACTTCATTTACAGGCGTATTAGATAGGTACTTTCGACCAAGTATATTTTTTCACATATCGATACAGTATTTTCATACGACTTGCTTATTAAAATGGACTTCATCGTCAGTGGAATTTAACATTTGTCAGATTGCATTTATTTGAACATACAAACTTGAACAACAAGCATTTTGTTAAGCAATATTACACAGGATTTCAGAAAAAATTATTCCATTGACTTGATTAAAAATACAAGAGTAAAACTTAAACCAAGTTAAAGAACATCATGGTATAATTATGAACAAACCAACCTAAATTGTATTAAGAAAAATGTTTGTATTGTATTGTTGATATGAACATGGTACTGGTACGTCTCCTCTTCCACTCACTAACTCCATCTCTTTACACACTGCATCTTCTCTTTTCTCTTCCACTCACTAACTCCATCTCTTTACACACTGCATCTTCTCTTTTCTCTTCCACTCACTAACTCCATTTCTTTACACACTGCGTCTTCTCTTTTCTCTTCCACTCACTAACTCCATCTCTTTACACACTGCATCTTCTCTTTTCTCTTCCACTCACTAACTCCATCTCTTTACACACTGCATCTTCTCTTTTCTCTTCCACTCACTAACTCTCTCTTTACACACTGCATCTTCTCTTTTCTCTTCCACTCACTAACTCCACCTCTTTACACACTGCATCTTCTCTTTTCTCAATGCCTCTTATTATTTACCTCTTCATATAATTTTAGGAAATCGTACCTGTTACTAAACTGTTGACAAGAGTTTGACATACTGATACTATGCTGTCCCTAAAGACCATGTATCATCCGTATCACTGGAGTTTGAGTTACAATTTTGCAATAGTGATGTCCAATGTGGTTCCTCCTGTTCACAACTTGAAAAATAATTGCTGCTGTTACATGAATCATTTTCATCATCCTCGCCATCGAAGACACTGAAGTCAGATGTAGTAACGTCACTTTCTGGTCTCCAGCTGGATTCATTGCTTGACTCTGTCCCTTCACTCATAAGCTCTTCAATGGTGATTCTTGAAAGGATTGGTACAGCTGAAAAAGATGTAGAATGTTGCATAGAGCTACTACCTTCATCTCTATCTGTCATTTCTTGAGTTCCAGACTTCATGGCATCTTCTCTTCTAGCTGCCAACCGTGATGATCGACGCACATTGACAACATTCATTTCCTCTTGATTTTCTGATTCTACTGATTGTTCAATCACATTTGATGTATTCATTGCATCATTAGCTGGTTGTTGGACGTTGGCAGCTGGAGTAGGTGAGAAAGCATTGTCCTCTTGATCTCCTGTACCAACAACAGCAGTAGTGATCTCAATATCTTCTTCTAACAATAAACCTCTTTCATTATTTTGTGTCGGACTACCAGTACCAGACACTAAATCAGTGGTTACAGATCCACTGCTAAAAGACCGGTTCATCTCTGAATAGAATGATTCATCATCGCTAGAATTGACAGCTGCACTACTTGTATTGAACCCTTGAATAATTGAAGAAAGCCATGTAGATGAATCTGATTGATTGTCTGAAGAATCACTAATTAAACTTCCGTCTCTTATAGGAGACACACTTCTTGAGGTACTACTTCGAAGGAGTGACCAGCTTCTACTCCTTGATCTCCTGGGTGTACGGTTATTCAAGTCTATGTATGTTCTGCTGATAAAAGGACTACTTGATGGACTTCTAGATCTATTTCGGTCTCTAGGTCTGTCTGCATTCTGGGTTTGATCACGACTTTGGTTACTCTGTCTAGATCTCTGATTGTACCTATTTTGAAATCTGCCTTGATTAGGACCACTTGGTGAGTACCAAGGTAACGGAGGGCTTCGTCTCCTTGACAACGATGAAATGGAAGATACTAATGAAGGTGACCTATCTGATCTTCTTCTTTGGTAGTGAAATGAAGGTGACCTATCTGACCTTCTTCTTTGGTGGTGACGTTCTAATACTTGTATTCGTTTCTCAACATCTGTCATTTTTAATGTTACAATCTGCAAATTGCCTTCGACTTCTGCAAAAACAATCAAATAAACATTTTCTTGTTAAGTTAGCATACTAGTTAAGTTTGATCACGCACACACGGCATAAAATATATATTTAGACAAATAAAAATGTATTGGTTTAAACCTCATATTAATCAATAATTATGATGTATTTTGCTTAGTTCAGTACAGAAAACAAACATACTTTGTAATTTCTCCTTTAGTTCTGACAAACAATTGTGTCCAGTGAGCTTGCCCAGGGGTAGTAGTAGGTCACACCCTTTTTCGCATTTTGTTAATCGGTGCAAACACTGATGCTTATGTTCTTCTAAGTTCTTGTACAACACTTTTTCATTACATTCATTGTTTGTGCAATTGACGAATCTATAATCGCACATCTCTACATGACTGTTATAAGCCTCCAGTTGCATGACATGCGTGCAACCGTTCTCTACATTTTCACAGCGAATCTGCAGTCTATTTATCATGTTGCGTACAATTGGAAGAACAGGCTTTAGACGCGTTGAGCGTAACCGGCGACGGCAGTTTGGACAGCTTTTACGATTGTCGAGCCATGTATAAATGCAAACTTTACAATAGACATGCTGGCATGGGCTCTCTAGAGCGTCATCAAGTACACAGTAGCAAACACAGCAGACCAAATCAGGATCTGGTGCATTCACAAAACGATCCACTTCAAATTTACCCATGGAATCTTAATTGTTACCTAAAGAAAAAAAATGTTTTTAAATAATAAATCTTCATATTATATTGTATCATAATTATGTTCCAACCCTCCCGATTTGATCAGGAGTCTCCTGAATGATGTCAGCATACAAAGGCTTCAATAGCATTACTGACACCTCAAAATATTAGAATACATCAATGAAAAATCTCAGATTTTAAAAATTTCGGGGTGGGGAAGAGGGTGGGAGCACTTAGTCTAGCGCCCATCTCCAGCCCTCGAACTTTGAGTTCCAGGGGTGGGAACGAGCCTGTTATGTACTGTATCCAAATGCATATTATGCATTGATAGTATCAGCCAAAGCTGAACACACCGAACCAAGACATGACATGGGCCTAGATCTAAATAATATAATAACAGCCTAACATTACTATCCATCTAAATTCCATTACAAACTAACACACTTTTTTCTATTACTTTTTTATAGGGTAAAGTATTCCTGACATGACAATATTCAGCAGGCAGCCATGGCCCTAGCTACCCAAACCTGGCCTGGCCTAGGCTTTGCTTGACTAGAATGAGGCCCACCCTAGCCTAGGCCTAGCGGCCTTGCTAGATAAATAAAGAATTCGATCCAACTCGGCCACAAGTCAACTCGGCCACAGTCAACTCGGCCACAAGTTAACTCGGCCACAAGTCCTGTCTCTTATACACATCTAGATGTGTATAAGAGACAGCATTATGATGCTAGGGAATGGAGTTGATTTTAGTCATTTTTTCTAAGAACTCTACTGCCTATCTTTGCTAATTAGTTAAAGCTCCACTCTTATGACATCAAAGGAGGAACATATTGTACGGATATTTTTTAACTTCCAAAAGCAAACAATACCTGGTACTATGGACTCTCTGATATACACAGAACACAGGAGCTTCTACTTCGCCAAAGAGAGCTAGGCCTAGGCCTTAGCGGAGGTCATCGGTCGGTCTCTCAGAGAAAAAGTAGGAATAATACGAAGTGATTATTCGCACGGTACCGTGCGAATAAACGCTTCCATAATATTTAATGTAGAGGGCGCTATTGGTTTCTTTTCGAGCCTACTTTTGCAAAGTAAAGATGGGGCTTCTTTTCAAGACAAATGCTGTAAATTTTGGGGATTACTATTATATAACAATAAATAGGGCCATATTTAAACCATATTTATAGAGGGTGAACCTTCCAGCGTATCCTAGAAGGTCGGCTGATATTCAGGGGCCCTGCAAAGTCTTGCAAACAATAAATGCGCTCATATAATATGATTTAAATAAACAATTAATAATATAAGATCCATTAAGCATAAGATATCAACAAAAAACTTAAGCGAAAAGGGAATATCCCTGGGATTAGAAGGCAAGCATCTTAACCACTAAGATATTCAACTCCACTCCACAGTGGGATGTAGGCATATCTCGAAAAGAAGCCCATGCTAAATTTAGAAGGCTCCCTGGGCTTCTTTTTTATGGGCTTCTTTTAGAGGCTATGTCCTTTTGCAAACTAAAGAAGGAGGGCTTCAATTCGAGATGGGCTTTTTCTCGAGATTAAGCCCATTGGGTCTATTCGAGGTTTTACGGTATTTTATTGCTGAGCTGTTCGGGATCTTTTATATCTGTTTTTATGTAACCTATGCTTGACGTAAAGATGTTTAAAGTTTAGATGTTTAGTGTTTAGACTGAGCCACTTGTTCGTAGGTAATGCATATCTTGTTTTGTCTTAAATTTCTTTTACTTGGATATTGAATAAATTAAAATATCAGGGGCCCTAGATTTAAAAAAAATTCAATATAAGGTGGATAAAAGAAAATTACATTTTGAGTCCGACAGTGCCATTTCCCGGTTTCTATATCGATTTCCAATATCTGCCACTGTTTAATGTCGTATATTTGTGGCAAAATACTTAAACAAGGGGGTCCATGGAGATTTTTGACATGTCCCGAGGGTTCCGCGTAGGCAAAAAGTTTGGGGACCAGTGCTGTACAAGGTCAATCGATGTTTGGATTTTTGTTATCGTCTCTACAGATGTATCTTGGAACACACATGCGCAAACCAATGTTTATATATGTATACATAACTGTCATAGATAATTATGATTCCAGGATGACTCCAGTATTAGAAAACAAAGATTCAGAAGCCTTCAAAGGGAACCAGTGAAATCGATCGACCAATAGGCCTTATAATAGGAAAAAGCTGACTCTTCCCACATTACACCGTACATGGAGTTAGGAGGGACTTAGGCCTACAGATCTAAATGACTACCTTAAGTAAGCGGTTGACTTTGTACTTATCAAGAGAACAATTAATGTTGATCACTTGTTCATGTATCTCTGCAGATGGTACAAGGACAACTGGTGGTACACTCCAATATTTTGAAAATGTCATTGGCCGTATTCGACTGGTCGTTCTTCGTTAAACCACGCCCACCTGCGCAGCGGTAAAATCCTACTCAACGAAGACGACCAGTCGAATAGAAAACTTGTAATACTCGACAAAACAAAATGGCTGTAGGCCTATAGTTACCGCGATACACGTTGCGTAATCAAGATTGCTTCAACTTGTGGTAGTTTTGAATTCTGTTAGCCTACAATTATTTTTTGACTCCATGTGGGTAAATATTATAATTTTTATTTTATGAAATTTAATCTAAGTTGTATTAACGCAAATGTTGTATATAACCTCACCAATCGGCCATGTTTTTTGGGGTTTTTTTTTTGGTCACGTCTGGATAACTTAACGCTGATTAACGCACTCTGGTTCACGTTAATTTTCGTTGTCAACGAAGTCTATTTAACGAACCAGTCGAATGAAAATAATACTCAACGAAAATTCGTACTCAACGAAATGAGCCAGTCGAGTAAGCCCATTGTTTTCCAAAACAATTTTTTGGCTCGAGCAAATATTATAGACGATGTATGATCAATTACCGTTGCCCACGTGAGTCAAAATATATATATATCTGCAACTACGAACCAGATGTTACGCCGAAGAAAACGCTACCGATTCCATCTAAACGCTGAAATGGAATTGAAATGCATAAATTTTTGTTCTTGGTTTCGACATATTTTTAAAAAGAATTAGACCTATTACTTAGTCCTACCTTATAATTAGATTTATTTACATTTCCTGCAGTCGTTTAATCAGTGAACATCGTGTGACCAATTATAGATTGTTGATCTACAACATATGAATACCTTTCGTTTTTGGTAATTCAGAGTTTGAAATCAACTACTTAATGTATTTCATATCCCTGATTAAAGGATTATAATTAAAGGAACAGGTCCAACGCGGCTCGTCCCCTACCTACCAGCTACCTACACGTATGTACCGCCCTGTATTGTATGATTGGATTGCAAAACGTCATTGGGTTAAGTTCCGTTTATTAATTTAATTGATCATTTAATGTAGATGGAGCCGTGTTAGTCTGGTAGACGTATAAAATAAAAACACAACACTGGTAGCACTTTATAGACTTACCTCGTTTATTTATTACACAATCTTTCGCCATGCAGTCTATGCTGACTTCATCAGGTGCAATGAAGTGGTACATTATATCACGTATAGTTAGCGCATGCAGACTCTATAATGCTCGAGTTGAATTGCAATCCGCATTCTAAAACTTTGGAAATTAAATTTAAAATATGTTAAACCTTCAATCATGGAAATTATCATACTTTCGGTTCTGAGATATTTATAAAGTTTCAGCACGTTGAAGAAAAAAAAATAAAGGATTGTCGATCCGAGGCGTTTCAACATTATTTAAAATACAAGAAATTATTCAGTCGCGATTATCTCTGATACACAGGTGGTCATATATGCCCATATATGACTTCAATAAATCCGGTATCACATCGATTCATGCCAGTGCAGTGGGGAAAGTCGGGACAGTTAGGAGAGATTCATCGGGGGACAAAAAAAAATAATAGGTATTTTTCGCCGCACGACGTTAACAAC
Organism: Anneissia japonica; assembly: GCF_011630105.1. Classification (NCBI taxonomy): domain Eukaryota; kingdom Metazoa; phylum Echinodermata; class Crinoidea; order Comatulida; family Comatulidae; genus Anneissia; species Anneissia japonica. The sequence goes on from NW_022705472.1 coordinate 352,664, forward strand.
GTTAACGGATGACGTCATAATTTATTTATCTTGCGTTAATTTCAGGATTTTACGTGCTCGACGTACGTTACAGTGTTTGCGCATACGTATTTCGATTTGTTTACAAAAGGGGCGGAGCTGTCGCGTTGCATGCTGGGTACTAACGTTAAAGTTAAGGTTAACGTCGGTGCGGCGAAAATATTATTTCAAAACGTTTACATCAAATGTTGGCCTGAATCGGATAGGCCTATATGAATTAATAGTTTGGACGCCGATGAGATGCAAAAAAACACGATTCTTAGATCAAGATGGCCTGTGAGCATTTAGCGGCTTGTTACGGTACTGTATAAACAAATTTATCATTGGGGAGCAGGTACCCGTCTCCCGGCTCGGTTCTACGGGGCTCGGATGGCGCGTGGCGTCAAAGTACAACTGATGTCCTTCCTGTCGGAGGTGTTGCCCTACCGTGGGGGAAATCCTAGCGCTGCCACTGATTCACACCATCCATCATGGTCAAAAGTATATCAATTCAGCACTGCCGTTGTTATTACGACACCATCAATTAAGTAATTAACTTAAAAACACTTACGTAAGTCCACAGACAATATTCTATAGTTTTTTTTTCTTCAATGGTAATTGCTTCGGGTAGATCAAACGATGAAGTTCTTCATACCATTGCCAAATTAACAACCGATTGAATAAGGCGAAACGTCGACCACTGTATGCAAATAAGCAATTAACAACACATTGAGCACGCAGTTTTGTTGACTTTTCACAATTCATAAATCAAATAATAAAACATCTCTTTATTTGGTAATCAAACGATCATGTCCAATTAACACGAACTCGCTAAATTGATTATTTTTCTTCGGGTTGGGTGTACGTGTGCAGGTTTATGATTGTCAGGGAGTTAGTACAACCTAGTGTCGAACTAATCACCATGAACTCTATATAGTAGGCCTGTATCTCATGCTTCGATTCTATTTCCTTTATCGGTGATTTTCCAATTAGACTATATCAATCATCATTACGTACTCATTTCTCAACTGTAGACTACATGGTTAATGGAACTTTCCGCTAAACCCCGCCCCTTGGATATTGTTGCTATGAGGTCCCACAAGGTGACATTTCTTAAAACATACGCGGACACGTGCGTTTTGTGGGACAACACGTGTGCTTGATGGACACGTGCGTATTCCTGGTACTGTTCTGATTGGTCAGTTGCTAAGTTGATTGACAAACCCGTAAATAAACCTAAACAGAGAACAAGGTTAACCAACTTGAAATAGACCTCTATTTCGCATAAAAGTTATCCAAAAACTTTTTCAACCCTGTATTATCATGCGCTCTTCTAAAGCTGGTTTTACTAAGCGAATTTATTCGCACGAATCAAAGCGTCGGTTTGCTTCCTGTGCTCTAATTGGTTGCGCATTTTTTCGATTCGCAAAAACTCCGATAGGAATGTGAATGCGCATGTGCATTAACCGACGCTTTCGATTCGCGCGAATAAATTCGCCTAGTGGAAAACCAGCTTTAAGCCTGTCTTTCTCATCCCTCCCTCCATAGTTTATTTCCAGTTGTTCATACGTCTTCCTCTCCTGTAGGAAATTTGTGAGTTCTATCTCAAGACGTACCGTAACGCTAGTGATTCGGTTTTCGAAGAGTGCCCCAATTCGTCTCCAGTGTACACTCTAAAGCCCGTTTTCCACTTGGCGAATTTGTTCGCGCGAATGGAAAGCGGCGGCTCATGCACATGCGCATTCACATTTCTATCGGAGTTTTTGCTGGCGAAAAAATGCGCAACCAATCAGAACTCAGAAAACGAACCGACGCTTTGATTCGTGCGAATAAATTCGCCTAGTGGAAAACCAGCTTAAGTATGCCTAAAATTGTTAGCTAGGTATGCCGAAACGTCAACATGTTGCCTATTATCAACATTGATAGAGAGTGTAGCTTGGTGATTAAGACGTTTGCCTTCCAATTCCAAGGTCCTGGGTTAAAATCCTGTGACAACACAGGATTATTTCTCACGACTAAAACACATCTCTACTCTCTAAATCCGGTTTTCCACTAGGAAAATTTATTCGCGCGAATCAAAGCGTCGGTTCGCTTCCTGATTTCAGATTGGTTGCGCATTTTTTCGCTTCGCAAAAACTCCGATAGGAATGTGAACGCGCATGCGCACGAACCGACGCTTTCGATTCGCGCGAATAAATTCGCCTAGTGAAAAACCGGCTGAAGTTTCGTACCTGAAACAAAGTTGTTTCAGACGAGACTGTTGTTGAAGCATCACATTATTTCCTTTTCTTAACAGGGCTCCTGAATACTAGCCGACCTTTTTCTAGGATACGCTGGAATAGTCACCCTGCTCTATAAATAGGCCTATGGGTTAAAAAAAAAAAAAGTGGGGGGGGGGGGGGTTTAGGCTAAACATAAAGTTGTTATCAATTTAGGTCTCGGCATAAAAATAATGGTTATTCATGCTACAGGAAGGGAGACTTTGAAGTTTTGAAAACATTGACAGAATTTTAAGACTGATAATGAATACTTTATGAAGTGGTAACACAACTAAAAATTAGAATATTAAAGCCTAGACATACTAAGATACTGTATTACTCAGTCCGCAACAGTTGAACTGCTAAATTGTAAATTGTAGATGTTGTCAGATACCGATGCTATTGTTATTGTTCGCGGATCTGGTTCTTTCCCTGACGCTCTGGTCATACGTGTCCTGATACATTGATTCCGAAATACGGTCACTTTAGACTTTCATCCATTTTCATGTTAATCTTCATGTTACGTAATATAAAAACGAAATCTTTGGTATTTCATATTTTCAACGTAATAAATTGCCAGTGTGTCCGGTTCAGTGTTTTGATTCGTACAAACAACACCATATTTCATCTACTTGAGACACGCCGATATGACACGTCTGCGTCATCATATTTGCAAAATACGTAAGAAATCAAAGAACTGTATGACAAAGCTGGATTAAGAAGGCTGGTTTAAGAAGATCAGACGACAAGCATTAACCGTTAACACAGTACAGTGTGCGTAGTAAAATTCACGCTCTACTCTTAATAATCATAATTAGGCCCTAAATCGGATTTCTGTGCGGAAATCTGTGAACTATGGAATTTCTAATAATTATTGACAATGAAGTGTTTAGTCATTTCTACCTTGAACACCACATGGCAAAAACAATAACAACAGTAGGCGGCATTATTGACATCTGTATATTCACAATAGGCCTATGACTTATGGGTAAATAGGACCACAGTTGGTATGCATAAAAAAAAACCAAAAAACAAAACAAAACAAAAAACAAAACAAAACAAACAAAAAAAACATTTAACTGTAATTTCATCAAAGGATTAAGAAACTTAAATAGAACATACTTTGAATAGCTCATTTAAAATGATTAAAATAATTCCCAACTAGAAACAGATCGAAGAAAACAATTATTTTGCTGACTCGCAAATATTTAAAGTCCTTTTGATTACAAACCAAGTCTATGCAAAAAGTTATTTTACAATTGAGGAAAAGGGTAGTGGAGCAAAGCTAAGTGCGAAGAAGTAATACTACTACAAAAAAGAAAGAAAAAAAGTACATTATGATCCATTTTCAATACTGCTCATACGCGTTGCGAGCCGTTATCCTGCGCATAATAAACACACGGACCTGATGCGATGTTTTCTTTTGCAGGCGACCAGTTGTTTATTTTTGTACGTGCCATTTGACAGAGAATTTTGTACTTGTTGGTGGCCGCAGAGTCGACAGACTTCAGATTGTCTGCAAATGTCGGTAACAAACGTGGTCGTGAATGTTTAGTCAACACCTTATGAAAAAAAAAAAAATCCTCGTAATACGCGGGTATACCAACACACATTCTGTGGTAATGTGCCAGACGACAGTGCAAACATATGCCAAACTGCGGTTCACATCTTAAATACAAAGAAAATAAAGAAAGATTCTCATACATATAGCAACAACTAAAGTATAACTGTGCAAATTGATCCATTACATTTCGTGAACATTCTTTCTCATCAATAAGTGTTGCGTCTTAAACTCTATCAAGTTTTACTGGTTCACACTAGAGTAAGTTTAACGCGTTGATGATGCGCAGCATCCCTAATGCGCGATTTGATTGTGTTTGCGCCAACGCGTTTGAAATGTCAGTGTGGACCAAGCCGCTGTATTACTCTTCAAATACAGTAGTAGATACTAGCGCCCTCTATATTATGTGATATCGCGTACAAGTATGGTTTTTCATCACTCATCTTTTTTCACTTTCCGTAGTCATTCAACATTTTGCTCTATTTGCGAGACCTCTACACAAGTGAATATCACAAGGATAAGCGAACGTACAGAACAATAATCAAGGCCTTGATTAGGTAGCGCAAACCCACCTGATGTGCCAGTCATAAAGGCAGCCGTCCATGAATCAGATATAGTAAATATTTTCAAAGCAAATATATAGTCATCAAATAACAACAACAGCCATAAATTGACAACATTTGGTATTAGTTTAACACGCAAAACAACAATACATCGCCAAATATATAAATAGACCTGCGATATCGGAAGAACAACACAACAATAGCACATTATATAAACTATCTGATTACCTAGGTAATTACAGCTTTCGCACAACACAATTTTTGATAGCAAATAGAGTCAGAGTTATACACTGGGCGCGAAACATTGTGGACGCAATGCTAGGGCGGATGCGGTACTTAGCAGTAGGGGGTGCGTGAGAGTCCACACGACCTCAGCCCCACCATGGATGGGGCTGAGACGAGAACATTTTTTTTTTTACAATATGGACCTCTATCTGCCCGGAAATTGAACTCTCAGTCTCTCATTTAAAAATCTTACCAGTACTATGTTCATATGAACAATTAATACAATACAATTATTTTCTTAATACAATTTAGGGGTGCAACCGCACCGTCTGCACCCCCCCCCTCCCCACCTCTGCATCCGCCGTAGCAATGGTTTAGAAATAGGGCCTAAACTATCTTGTTTTATTTTATTATTGGGAGTTTCTGGAGTGAAAAGTATTTAGTTCAATAATATACACAATGCCATAGGTTTGGCACGAACACTAAATAAATCAACCAACCACCGTTTTAGCGTCTATTAAGCCTATATCTAAAATTATTATGCCAAAGAGAGTTAATGTTAGTTTTGTAAGAAGTCATTCAGAGCATGCTGTTCGTGCAACTTGCAGGAAAATATCAGCAAGACAAAGTACCACACATAACGATTAACGATAATGTTTGTATGTATAACAACATAGACTAGACTATTACAAGTAAAAAGAAACAAAACGTGTCGTCCAGAAGATGTGACCTGTACAGAGAGGACTTATACACAACTAGGAATTAAAAGATTAATATAGCAATCAATATA
>NW_022705472.1:358134-373365 GCF_011630105.1 Anneissia japonica
GTGTGTGTGTGTGTGTGTGTGTGTGTATATGTATATAAATAAATATAGGCCTTTTATATTTTTTATTCAAGAGGAAAGTCGTGTTTATATTTATGAATATGTTTCTAGTATATAATTAGTATAGGCCTATAGCCTACTCCAACAGACGAATTCGTCCTACGACCAATCTTACTAAATTAGACAGACGAGGTTAACATTTTGTCTGTAATTGATTACTTCCCGGCTGTATACAGTAGGCCTACTCTCTCGTATCTTTGAGAGAACCAGTATCACAGAGAAGTTTGTCACTCTAAGGATACTGGAGGTTGGGGTGGAGGAGTCGGTCGGTGACGCGACGAGAGAAATGTACAGTATAGACCTATTAGTATGAAGATCAACTACATGGGATAAAACAAATTATTGGCGGGTTTAGCCTATCAATTAGCGCGTTTACGCTTTTATAACCCAGTATGTGTAAACAGAACAACGCGTTCACACGTTGTTACCACAGAATGGATTACTATTTAAGCTGGCCTATTAGCGGCTGATATAATAATTGAAGGTTATTTACAACGTTCAGTTTGTCAGAAGAACTTTGAAGTTCAAATAAGTAAGTACAAATTGAGCGAGTTTGCAACATATTGCGATTCAAACTGGCGACGCAACGCTCACTCGACAGTGTACTGACATCGTTTTACCTGCTTGCTTGCTGCGTATCAACGACTAGGTGAATGACAGGTAAAGGTGCGCAACTCAAGCCCCGCCCAATCACTTCAAAGTTGAACGCTATATGATAAGACAGACAAGAGACACGTGATAAACTAACAGCAAGACGAACACAGCGATTAAGCCGTCTCGTGCCTCAGCCAATAGCTTGAGAGATATTAAATCTACGAGAAGTTTTCGATAACTTCTCATTTGTCGAGGATTTTCTGACAACTGGGAAGTCTGCTACTAGAAAGAATACTTCAAGTTCTGTTTTTCCTCCAAATGGTGATAACCAAGAGAACGAACATAAAATTTTATACCGAAGAGATTTTACATCGGAAGTTTTTCATTTGAAGAATCAAGTTGCCTCAGCGAAAAAAATTCCAGCATTTGATTGGACATAATATACTAAAAACTGGATTTTCATTTTTGACAATTTTGTTTTATTTAATTCATCGCTATATGGTATTTTATCCCCGTGTCACAGGTTGGATATCTCGTGCTACCGTATTCCATACCATAGGACATAATTGCAAAGTATATATCAAGGATTTTTGAAATCTTTTTTGTTTATTTGTTATAGTCGGAACATGTTGCGTATTTCGCTGTTCTTTTTGGTAGCCCTTACTGGGCTCCGACAGATACAATCTATCAACGCATTATACAACGGACAGCAGAGTACACCGGCAAACCCGTGTGTAGACGAAAACGGGAATCCAAAAAGGTGTATGCCAGATTTTGGAAACCAAGCGTTTGGGAAAAAAGTATATGCTTCGTCTACTTGTGGTACTACTGCTCTGACGAGGCACTGCACGAGGGCTATGGACAGTGAGCACGCACGCAAATGCGACACTTGTGATAGCACGAATCCGAAGCTGATGCACCCCCCGGAATACATTACGGATTTACACAACCCAACTAATCTGACGTGTTGGCAGTCGGAACCGTTTTCCACGAGCCCCCATAATGTTTCGCTCCACCTTGTTCTGGGAAAGAAATTCCAGCTAACGTACATCACGTTGGAATTTTGCTCAGCGCGACCAGAATCTATGGTCATCTATAAATCACAAGATTATGGAAAAACGTGGCAGCCGTATCAGTATTACTCGACGCAATGTCGCCGATTCTACGGAATCCAGAAAAATACGGAGATCACCAAGCTGAACGAACAAGAAGCGCTATGCGTTGATTCACATAGTCATTCGGACCCATATAACGGCGGCCGTATCGCTTTCAGCACGCTTGAAGGTCGCCCGTCAGCCTACGATTTCGACAACAGCCCCGTGCTTCAAGACTGGGTAACGGCAACGGACGTTAAGGTAGTCTTTAACCGCCTTTTTACACCCGATGCATTGACGACCAAGGACGAAAATAATAAGGAGAATCAGTTCTATGCCGTGTCGGATTTTAGCGTCGGAGGACGATGCAAGTGTAACGGACACGCGTCACGTTGCATACAGGATCGCAATGGACAACTTATGTGCGACTGCAAACATAATACGGCGGGACTAGAATGCGAAAAATGCAAACCATTCCATTACGACAGACCCTGGTCCAGAGCGACAGTTAGGGAGGCCAACGAATGTGTCCGTAAGTAGATCGTGACGTTCGTCGTCAACACACTAATCTAATCAAAATCTTATTTTCAGATATCATCGTCTACATCATATAAGTCTGGAACTAGAACTATTATTTGGTATATTTTATGCTCCTGTGTGTGAACTACACATTTTGTATGCTAATTAATTATTTTAAGAAGTGTTAAGTGGAATAACTTACTCGTAATTTCCGTAGACCTATTAGAATTACCATAACTATATGCTTATATGACGTTGTACAGCCACATAAATACCAAGGAGAATGTACACATTAGCTAGCACAGTAATATTTTTTCTCATAAAAACCACTTTTCAAAACCATTTCATCTCGTGTCTACACATAAACTTTGCCCTTTATTATAATCAAAGAAAGTAAATTAACGACGTTAGATTAGACGATTTCTTCGACAATATTTTTGTGGCGATCTATGATAGAAGCATACGTCATACATACCACGTGCCTCGTAGTCTGGGTCATGTAAATCATAATAATCACTAAACATAAATGATAGGATGTCAGATGTTAAATAATACTACTGTGATGTTGCAATGAGAACACGTCGTCGTGTAGTTTAACGCACGGTGACGGCGCAGCAAAGACTCGAAACTAGGCCCCTGGTGGTATTAAAACACAGGCAATACGATCACCTGCAAAGCTTCGGTTATCTCAACATAATAACGGTAATAGACGAGCATATCGTTACGTTTTAGGACCAGAATTTGGGACATTAAACTCAATCGGTGGGTTATATAAACAACTCTGACAATATCAGATTTATTTCATCAGTTTCGCTAACAGCAAAACGTTTTGTAGAATTTTTACAAATCTGTTAACACCGGTTACGATTCACATCCATGAGCAAACGTTTCCCGAATACCCCAGAGTATCAAGTTGGGACCTATCATTGCTGGTAAAACAAGATGTGTATAAGAGACAGGTATATGCTATATATATGATGTATATGTGCATATATATTTAAATATATAAATAAGTATATAAATATAATATATTAAATAGGCCTTGTATACTTTGGTTTATATAGGCCTACTAACAAGGTGCGTGAACAAAATGACCGGAAGAATCGTAGGCTTTGTAGTAGTGGCTCGTGTGTTTAATCGTACATCAACCTTATCTCGCTAAGCAAATGCACTTGACATATATCACACAGGCCTACAAACACAGTCATCAATTTCAAGACAAGGTATTGCTACAAGCAAATAATTATTCACACCAATGGTTAAAATTAGTATTGTACTATAAAAATACCACATGTGCTGTCGGGTAATGAACGTGACTTTACGTTTCCCAAGTCAAGCTTTACTTTTTTTTATCTCCGAGAAATAATAGGCCTAATTTACTTTTTTCTACTTTCTGGGTCTCAGTTTTTTACATTCAGCAGAATATGATGCAATAAGGCTTAGGCCTACTTTTTGTTTAAAACTTTGTTCTTAATATGGATACAGCAATACGCAATTCTATGGTTGGTCGCGGCATCTTTTATCTTTGAACTTCCAATGCAATGATAGGCCTATGTGGATTATAGCACAACGTGAATTTTCCTATTGAAGAATACCGAGAGTTTTATTTTCAATAGATGATGAAATTCATAGTCCTATCAACGTAAACTTTACAACATGGAAAGCATTTATGACCTTAATTTACTGTATACAATACTCAATATTTTGCGTCAATAAAGAACAGAAGAATCTCAAGTGAATCGAACCCACTTAAAAAAGAATTCTCGGCAACCGTCACCACCAGACCATTTAGTTTGCGCGGACGGCTCTCGAGGATTCGAACCCCTTTAACAGAATTCTCGTCAACCGTCAGCGCAAACTGGATCGTCTGGTGGTAAAATAAAACTATCCATAAGGTCAACAGGTCATTGGTTCCAACACACGGCAGCCCGTGCTCAGAATATTTTAGGTTCGGCAAATACATCTTTAGTTTCATTGTGGTTAAACGTATGCTAAATTGATAATAGTTCTGTTAATAACCTGTAGTTTATATGGGTTTCTTCAAAACCTAAAAGTGTTACTCACAATGTACAAATAACCGAATGTGTTTGGTTAATCCAGTTTTCAACAAAAAAAGTTCCAATTGCAAAAGGTGGATAACACCAGAATAATGAAAGTTTTCAAAAGAAAGCTTTGCTGCTAGAAGTCATTTTCCTTTACATGTATTTATATCCAAAGGCGTTTTTAATTGAATAAATTCGTTTGCGAGAGAGACTGGAAACCATAGCAAACAAGACTGGAATGCACTTTCATTATGTGGTTAAATCTCTTTCATATTGAAAACTCAGAGGCAGGACATTATGAGTTGCTGGCTAGAGACTTTAGCATTCTGAGTGTTTCAAGACTCGAATGTTTTCTTTTTATTTTCGTTATCCTATTCCTTAATTTTTATTAGCTTATAAGCAACACGTGACCGTATCGCGCTGTTTAAAGCCGGATATTCACTGCGCCCAACAGTCATCGGCTGACGCGATTCCATTAACGTAACGCGACGAAGCGCGCGCAACGGATCGTTTTTAATGACGATCCGTCCAGACTGCCACCGGCAATCAGCAGGCGGCGTCGCGTCGTCTAGCACTAACACGGAGTGAAGTTAGATTTGTCGTGCGACGGTCGTGCGACCGCCGTACGACGCAGTGAGTGCCCGGCTTAAAATATCCTCCATTCTGTGTGAACTCTGACAATATCAGATTTATTTCATCAGTTTCGCTAACAGCAAAACGTTTTGTAGAATTTTTACAAATCTGTTAACACCGGTTACGATTCACATCCATGAGCAAACGTTTCCCGAATACCCCAGAGTATCAAGTTGGGACCTATCATTGCTGGTAAAACATGTCACTTTAGATTACAATCCAGTCCCTGCGCCCTGTTGATAAACTAGGAGCATCCTTCTATTCTCGGTAATTTTTTTCTCTAAATTTCAATTCTATATAGATATCAAGTCAGTGACTCTGCAATTCCATGTGCAGTTTATTGTAGGATATACCGCATACAGTAAAACAATAATAATATTCCAAATAATAAGAATTAACACTAGGCTTATTTAATCTTAACAAAATTTAATAATGAACTAAAAATAGGCCTATATAAAATCATCTTTTTGTCCATATGATTTATTCTATTGATATTGATCTTGAGTATGTGTCCATGACAGACGCGAAACATTGATCCTTTATTTTTTTTATATTCAATTTAATATATTCTAAGCGTAGGCCTATATTAAATGTAAAATCAATGACGTCTAATCGTATTCGTACTACCGCCGAAAGTACCAGTGGCTCAGTTGGCTAAGGCGGAATCTCCTGCACAGAGAGCAAAATATACGGTAGAAGATGCCGTGTTCGAATCCTGGTTTGCGTTGTTTGCCGCAGAGGTATCATGTTGAATCCCAAAACGAGTGTGTTTACCGACAAACAAATCGCTACAAAACGATGTCCAGGTGGAAAGGTAAACAAAGCAGATCGAATTATATTATAGTACTACTGGTGTTACGCAGAATTAGCTCTTATTATAAATTGTATTTACTACGGTAGTATAATTCAATTTGTGTGAAAGTTAAGCAGAGGCCTACATACACGTTTTGCAGTTGGTGATCTTGATTGCCATTCGTCAACTTCTCACCTAAAAATCAGTAGAGTTGAACATTTTAGTGAAGATCGTTATCCTAGCAGTCCAGTTAATTCTTTTAAATATTGTATATTGGCAACCAAGTCAAGTACAACCAGATTTCAGTTTATTAATCTACGGGAATCAGTTGGCTGCTATGGGACACCTCCGCTGATCAACATGGTTCACAAAGTGACGTAAGCTTAATCGTGTCAAAATAGAAAGCTCTCTGATTTTACATCATCAATTTTACTTGTTGAACAAATCTAAATCGGATTATAAGAGTCAGGAGAATAGAAAACGATATCGTATCGTACGTTCACCAGAGAATGCAAACTCCAAAAATAAATAGGCATTTACATTTATCGTACCTAATTGACTATTTAATTTTTCCCCAAATAATAGGCATAGGGCCTAGGTCTAAATATTCTATTGATCTTTTCAGATTCGCATTTTGCCAAATTCCTCTTAACATAACGGAAACGTTCGCCGGCGTTAATATAATCGTTGTGCGGGCAGCGTTGGCAAATATTAATACTCTAACTTGTTTGGCGCCAATTCTAATGATGTAAAAGATCGTGGAATGCCTTTATATGGCAGAGTCTTGTAGGCCTAATTAAATGAAACTGATCGGAGGCGACGATTAAATAAATGAAAAATACAAACCACATTCATTTAAAATGTTTTGTAACACAATCTAATTAATGCAGTACACCAATTACTCCGAAGTTCAATGGAATGTCGATTACTGTTAGGCCTACTTGGCGTTGAAGCTGGAAATTCTAGTCGATGGAAAGCGGGTTCCATTCAATCATAAAAAGCATGTAAGGCCTAAGTCGAATACAAACATTTTTGGCGGAAAAAAGAAACTTAAAAGACATTCAGAATTATTCAGGTTCTAACTTAGGCCTATCGTGACTTTATATGCCTTTTTGAAGTCTCTTTAAACATACGAACTGGTTCTACAAACGATAGGTCTATAGTAGCAATCAAATCATTTCTGAACCAAATACATTTGTTAAGGACTTCGTTTGTTTGGTAAAATGCAATATGACAGTCGAGAGTTTCACTTCAAAAATTAAAGGGCTGCGGGGAATATGATACATAAACAAAGTAGTAGTAGCATGTCCCACAGGAACGGCAAACCGGAGCCGCACTGGTTGAGATGCTCTTCATTAGCGGCGCTTTCGTATACAGCGGATTAAACCTGCATGCTCAACTACAGGTACTTTTAATATTATCGCATTTACCTTTTAATGTATTAAGTATACCACCATTATTATAATTTCTATTAAGTCATCATCAGTATCATCACTATTGCACGTGGTATTGATTTTTGGTATATCATGACCTTTGGCAAGTATGTCTTTGGTGTTCGTTATGAAAAAGCAGTTTATTTTATTAGGCCTACCTGCCAGAATGTATGTTTCAAAAAAGTCTAACATATTTGATAATCATAATTACGAGTTGAATATTTCAACAAAATTTAATTTCAGATGCATCTCTGATACAAATAGCGACTCATAGACTACGGTATCTGTTAATGTAATAGCGCAACAAGAAATAACACTCTCTTTTCTTTCCGCATTAAAGGCTCCATATCTCTTTTATGATGGTGTTGGATCTCGTAGCAAAGTAGAAAAAGAAAATACCATTAGAAATAAGTTTACTGACATTTGAAGCCGATTAGGAGACATTCCTATCTGGCTCATTAGCCACTCAACTTATTCCGGGCACGATTCAAACTCAACAAGTCATATCATGAGAGAGTTTTCTCCAACATTTAGTAATTACCCACGTCACATTTGCCCCAAAGATAAGTCAGCTTGCTTCCCTTGTTTCTGTGTTATGGGTTCACGCTGCATACTCCAGAAACCAAGATCTCATTCACTTTCAAATGTTATTATTTTGTTGGATTCCAACTTTGATACTTTAACTCCGTAGGCCCAGTTTCTTTGTATTTAAACATTAATTGTTTTAAACATTAATTGTTTTAAACATTAATTGTTTTAAACATTAATTGTTTTAAACATTAAGGACTTTGCAGTAGGTTGATCATTAGTGGCTCCAACTCAAAGTTTGTACAGGTATAAACTGATAGTAGTTGTGTCAATATTGACTATCAACCAATGGCTGTCCATATAGCTATTTTACAAAACAGTCTGTTGATATTAACTTTCAAACATAGAGAAAGAAAACTCAAAGTGTTCTTCATAATTTAATAACTTTGATCATAGTTTATTCATATTGACTATCAACTTACATTGGCCTATTGTATATTTACTATCAACTATCAGTTTGTATAGGCCTACGGTATATGACTTCGATCAAACAGTTCTACAATCATTACAAATATACAGTTTGTTTATATTGACCATCAACTGCCAGTTTGTTCATATTGACTATCAACTTACAGTTCCTTAATATTGACTATCAACTCGCAATGAACCTGACCGATTGACTATCAAGTTAATTAAAATCATTTGCCTATAAAGTAAAATTAATATCTTATATGACATATACTGTAAGTACATTTTTATTTACATCTTAATTAGATGTAGGGTTTAAATATTTTTTTTAGAAAACTATAGTCCTATTTAAAAATATATAATTACATTGAAACTGTTTCTTTCAATAAGTACAATGAATTAATTCATTCAATTGACAAAATCCAATTAGGCTTTAACTTTTATGCTATCTTCTTTTGTCATAGTTGAAACATTCTAAGTACTGGTAATACCATCAACTTACCATACATTTCAGAGGTGGTTTTGTAAATGTTTACCGACACCATCCGTTGATTGTTGTGTACAGAGATATAGCATTGTTTACAGATGGCTAGTAATTTTTGTTTGAAGATGTCACCACTATAATGCTCTGTCGCTTTTCATAAAAAAAAAAAGAAGAAATTTGACCTTCCACTAATACTTTGTTCTCATGGACATAAGAACTGACCGCCAAGGTGTTTCTTCAATCCACTTCAGTATCTTCTGTAAACACATTGAACCGGGATCTGTCTTTTAATTCCAACTTATTGAATTGGCGGACTGTATAAAACCACTCTCGTGAATTGATGACGCAATATAAATCAGTCAAACGTTTGTGGTGTCGTTATCCTGAGGTTTTTGTATCCTGTCCAATATGGAGTAGACTTATGAGTTCACACTGTCAACAAAATAATACGTAAATTTCAAAAGAACCCACCATTATCTTAGAACTACTAATTTTTTAAGCCGGAACAAGATATATATTCCAACAAATTCCTTCAACCCTAATCATCACTTGAGACTAACAATGGAATGTTTGGAGTTGCTATCGACTCCCCATGTGGCTCATTGTCAGTAGGACAAAAGGATCACCAGAGGAATTGCTAATTCCCCTTAGTACAGCTCAAGCAAAGATATCTACAAGCCCATCTGTAAGTGAGTGATCGAATCTTGTCTTTGTGCCTTTCACCAGGAAAAATATCAACATTTTAATGGCATACTGTACCACTTTAGAAGACCCTTTGTGGCGATGAATACAGGCCGATTTAGGTTGACGCCTTGGATAATTAGACTTCAGGCATTGAATGGGATCCTTCAACCCAGCTTCAGCCTAAAGCCTTGTTCACACTATACAATTTTATGTGACAAAAAACTGTGATATGCCCATAGGCCTATAGGTGTAATGTGACATCACCATGCCCATATATGGGCACATCATATTAAAACACGTTATATCGTCATTGCAGAATTATAAAATCCGCATATGCCTTAAAACTAAAAGAAAATGCATACTTTTGGTGTCCGTACTGAGCCCAAAAAATCCGCAATGAAAATATAACGTGTTTTAATTTCTCACACAAAATTTGATAGTGTGGACAGAGCTTTACAACAGATTAGGAATATATTATTGGTAAAAATAAAAGTGTCCCCTAAATAGGAAATGTCCCCTAAATAGGAAATGTCCCCTAAATAGGAATGTTCTCTGAAAGTGGTTGGCTGAAGTGTTGAAAATTTACGCTTTCCCTTTCTTTACAGCCACAGATTTGTACCCTTATTTAAAAGAGTGTCTTCCTAATGGTGTCCCAAAGGGGTTCTACTCTTAAACCCAGTGTGAACATGTTTTAAAATGTTTTTGGAGACAGTTAAGAACATTTCGTTGCTTTAAACAATGATAAGGTCCATACATTAAACCATAATTTGAATCATTGCATCATTAATGTCAGGCAAAGTCTTTAGTGTGAATGAATGTTTATAATATAATAAATTACCCAAGGCTAAAAGACATTAGAAAACATACTGAATACATCAAAAGCTACATAAATCAGAAGCCCCATGCATCTGCTAATTATTGTGTCTGAGTGACATTTTGAACTCCAATCTACTGTGTTTAATATATCTTGCTCTGTTCTTTGTACTGATTCAATAAATGGAAATAATAATTTGATTAAATTCAGTAGCAAGGCATCATATTTACTTACTTATAGGCCTGCAAACTCATTAACTGTAATTAATTTTTTTTTTAATGTTCAAAACTCAAGCCCCCCATGGTAGGATGAGATTTGAACTTTTATAGTCCTATATATCTCACCTAGATGACCGGAAATGAGGCTCAATCTTATAAGGCAATTTCCTTTTCCCTTTTATCTTTTTTTATTTTTAAAATATTATGTAGGGAATGGACAGGCTGGGCCACCTTTGAATTGGCCCTCTGATTATATAGGATATAGGCTTGTGTGTTTAGATGCTCTATAGATGTTTCACTCCAATACTGAATGTGTTTCATTGGCTCTGAGCCAGATGAATAATTAAGCACAAGCATTTAGAACTCATGAATAGAGTTTAAAAAGACACAAATTTAAAGACAGGGGGACATCTGACATCATCAGAGAAACTTAAACAGGTGAAAGGTAGAGTATTATAATGCATTGATAGAAAATAGGTGTTAGAAGGCAAATTATATAGCAATTGAATCAAATTGGAAAGATCATCACTTTGCCTAAGCTGCAAACCACTTCAAAACAAACATATGAGCTAATTGGTCAGCAGACCTTTACAAATTAATAATGGTTAAAACCTTATCAATTCAAGAAAGATTATCACCCCTTTTAATAGAAAAACAATTAATTATAGTACTTAGTAACAATAGTTTAAAGTCTACTGCACCATCTGTTTTTTGTACCTTTCACCAATGAGTACAAATTGGATAGTGTGAGCATGTGAGGAAACCTCGGAAGGATGTAGAGCATGCCGTTACAATGATGATGGTGTGTATAATATTGTTTGACGTTTGTTTCATGTTCAGCTTATTGGTAGACACCATAGGTTTTGAAACAAATTAAATAGTGTAGTTTCTGGGAAATTGTTACAGACCCATGTTCTGTTTAATTTTAAGTTAGCAATATAAGTAACAATAATGATAAGCAGATATTATGATGTAATAATATTACTGTATGTATTTTTTTATAGGCCTATATTATTTTTTATATTATTTTATGATTAATATTTTTTATTTTATTTTATTGTTATTTGTATTTTCTCAGTTGGCCTATATTATTTCTTTGTAAAGCGCATAGGGGCAATGTGCAATATGGGCTTTATAAATATAACATTATTATTCTTATTATTATATTTTATAGGCTTATACAGTGCTCTAACCTACCATTAGTTGTAGAATCTCCAAAAAAAAAAACACAAATAGCTTCTATAGAATTGTAGTATAGGACTCTATAATTTTTTTATACTATAGAGTAATAAATATTAATGTGTTTTGTTTTATAAAAACATATTTATATAAATAATACTAATAATAACTAAAATAGTTAATATAGGCCTATAGTACATAGAGTATTATGTTTAAGTGAATTTGATAAAATTATATAACAAATGAAATAAAATATACTGTAGTGCCATAAAGTAAAATACTAAGAGCAATACTCAAAGGACATGAAAAACTACCACATAATTGTCAAATACTAAGTGATTTACACAATACTGTACAACACATTTGGTGGTTATAAGGACTAAAAGGTGTGAACAGAGGTCAAGTGACAGTAGTGTACCAGGAAGATCATTACTGAAATTTCGAGCTCTTGTTGATAGATTTACAATCAATTATACAATCCACTTAAATTGAATCTAATCAGACAAGGCTGTCAGATTTTTGTGGGATGATGGTCAGATGACCTTATGGTCTGTGGGCTCTCATTTTCTGCTTCATTAGTTAACACCTTCTGAATGAACTCACTTTCCACATTCGTACAAAATTGACAAAAACTGCGTTTCTAGATAAATTATATTTTGTTCCACACATGTGTCCATTTTTATGAGGGGGTAGAGTGTATCATGAGTAAATGTCCCACACAAATTGAAGTAAATTTCAAGGTCTGCAGAAAAATATAGGAACAATATGATTCATGCATCTTAGGGTTTCCCATTGTTCAGTATGAAGTCAAATTGAAGTAAATTTTTTAAATGTTCAAAACCTGACTAAGTTTTGAATAAATATTGCCTCATAATGCATAATATAATACTGTTGCTATACATGAATGTCATAAAGAAGCTATCTTGTCAAAAAGTATATGATTAATTATAACTAATGCTGAATAATAAATGATGTTGCAATCAATATAATCAATATCTGAAGAATTATTCAGGAAATTACTAGTTACTATCAGGAAATTAGTGTTACTGGAATAAACAGAATCAAAAAATTAATTAAAATTGAAGCTCTACTCATTTATTTTAGTTTTTACTGTACTGTATGAGGCTATATTTAATACTATATATGAGTATATTTAGCTACCAAAAAAGTTGATCTGTCTCCCATTTTAAAGGGGCAACTGATTTTTTTCCATTTTCATTTCCAGATTTCACAAAAAGATCATTTAATTAACAAATTATTTTATTATAAATTAGGCATAGTTTGTGCCTTAGCATACATTATATTCCATCAATCACACCGTAACTGGCAGATAACCTGTAGAATTGTACACCTATCATAGAATGATTGATAATTAATGTTTTAATAATTTGTTATTCATACAGTACGGTATAAGGATTTTTGTTTATTTATTTTGGTTTATGAATTTCTACATTACAATAAACAAATGTACATTTTAATCTTATGGTTTGTTTGTCTTTTTACTCATAAATAGTTTTTAATATTTGTCTTTGTTAACCAATTCTGTATTGTTATCTTGTAAGCAGAATGGGTCCACATTTTTAAACAAATATTTACTACTTGAAGTATGTGTCACTCAAGGATATGGAACTCTTGCAAAGTCTCACGTATACACTGTGAGGCAGTGAGGCTGGGGGGGGGGGGGGTAGAGGTGCAGCAGGAGAACAGGATCTTCATCAGGGTTCTCTGGATCCCCCGTTGAGGAAAAACCCAGTGACTTTTCCCCCATTTTAGTAAAAATAGATTTTCCTTAAACATGGAGGTAAAAAATTAGATTTCTATATACAGTAATACCTTCATGCCTTGATGGACTTGAAATCAACTACTGTTAAAAACCTACATATTTTAATAGCTAGTCAATTTTCAAGTAGGCCTGTTTGTAGAGAAAATCAAGAGTATTCCCTAACTCCTTGCATATTTAGGAGATTATACATAAGGGAATACTGCTTGTTCCTTAAGTATAATTTATAATCTTCACAGCCTTATCCAAGCCCTTCTGGGAGGAAAAGAGGAAGTTGTTTAACAATTTTACTTCTCTGAATCTTCAGTCATGCAGAATATTAATTGAATGACATAATACAAGTTTAAATATATTAATAATTGTATATGGCCTGTATAGTATTGTAATACTATATGGGTATAAGATCTGAATAAACAATTTGATTGCATTAATAGAGTAAACTGATACTTGTATCAATACCAATTATATTTGGATGGAGAACACAAGCTTTTACTAGTAATACATGCCGTATAATATTAAGCTTAAGTAACAATAATAACAATAATAACAATAACAATAATGATAATACGATATGTTATGATAATGATGAAACAATAATGATAGTAATGATGATGATAATAACATTAATTAATATAATAATAACAATAACCAATGTCATTAATGATAATGATTTTTTAAAATCCTTTAATTGCATTTGATGGTGATAATGATAGTGAAAAATGATGATGATACTGATAATGATAATAATAATGATAATCTTAATAATAATAATAATAATAATTTTGAAAAACAACAGACAGATTGTATCTTCATCATAGGCAAAGCCTATATTTAATCCAATATATTATGGTCTTAACGGCCCCAACAAGACATGTTTCGGCGGTCTACTACCATCGTCAGTTATCTTCTTGCACGCAGGCAATCATTAGTATAAGGGAGTAAAATATTCAATGTTTGCATGCTAAAAAATTGTGGAATAAACCGTAACAATACTACAAAACAAAATATAAATAAAGATGAGGTAAAATCAGAGTACAGTATCTATCTAATAATAATAATTATAATTATAACAATAATAACAATAATTATAGTAATAATAATAATAATAATAATAATAATAATAATAATGTAATATAATTCAGAAATAACTGAGCTATAATGACACAAATAAGGCCTTGTTAAATGTGAATAATCTGATTATTGTGCATCAAGACCACTATAAAAAATGTATTGTTTGAATAGAATACAAAAAGTAAATAATAATAATACACAAAATTCAAATAATATATCAGTAATTGATATCAGTAGAAAATAGTTGTTAATATTGGCATAGATCTAACCACAAATAACCGAAATATTATATGGAAAAATAGACTCACAACCAATTTGTAAAATCCTCACATGCCTTATATCTGTAGATCAAAACCTCTTTAGTTTTACTCCTATCTCAGTATTTAATAATAGTAGTAATAAGCATTTTCAAATTTAGTGCTCACGATTATGTGCATTATGCGATTTAGTTGAATGCAGACCAGATCAGTCTGAAGTACAGTAGAACACGAAGTGTAGAATGTGAACATGACTTGAAAGTAGGCCCGGGGGAATTGACCTGCCTGCCCTTATAGCCAACATAGAAAGCCGATTGACAACACTTGTGCATGCTTTCACTTCAACAAATGCAGATCCGTTTCACACTGTCGTAGCAATTTCATTTATGGAGAAGGAATGAGGATGAAATGGAAGAAGCAATGAAAGAATTAATGGACAGGATAAGCAACAAGAGTAGAAAAATAAAGTAAATTATCAATAAACATTTTTTCAATGGCATCCATTATTATTATTATTATTAATATATATATTTATCGAAGCAAACGTGGAATCTTCATTTTTTAATATATATATATACATATA
>NW_022705472.1:373440-375510 GCF_011630105.1 Anneissia japonica
TGCTATATAGCACCATAAACAAAAAATATATAAACAAATAAATATATTGTGTATTATATAGTAATCCTATATAAAAGCAGTACAAATTAATAGAGTTCAAATCAATTCCAGTTCATGTTTTAGTAACCAGAATTCCATTGGTATGTGATGCATTAATGTACAGTATGCAATAAGACTTTTATTGAAAGATCAAAATTCACAACAAATTTGACAAATTACACCTCTATGTACGGTTGCGCTCCTGTCCCTGTGTGTGGCATAACACATGCAGAGGGTGCTCCTAGCATAATATTTTCTATTAAAAACTTGTTACTAAGGTTTCATTAAAAGTCAACAATCCAGGTGTAACTAATATTGTATAATCAAATGACAACACTTAAAGGTGTGCTGTACTAACAATACTAGTTAGCTTTCAAAATTCACTGAATTTTTGCAACTGTTGACGCTATCCTTTTTAGCTGGCCGCTACCTTTGCAGTGAGTGGTATTAACATCTCTGGCTATGTACACTGATGTAGGCCTGTTCAAATCAATTTCAGAGCCTGTCAATCGACAGTCCAACCAGCTGTATCGGTAACCTTCAATGGTGGAAAAACTGCTCTGAGCACGAATTTAATATATTTTAGATAATTAAAGGCTAATGAAATTGATAACATTATGGCTACAAATCTATATTATACTGTAATAAGTATTTCAATAAATAATATAGGAATGCTTAAATTATATTCATTAACGTTATTGCTATTAAATTTGTAAAATATAAAAATCAAATATGAAACATGTATGGCCTGGGTTACAATTTTTTAAAGGCCAATCATCCTCATGTTGAAGGCTGAAATGCTTTGTGATTTACACAATTCATGATATGGACTACAATAAAATAAAATAAATTTGATTAATTAGGAAAATATTTTGTTAATGGCTGGCTGGAATTATCAATGCTATAAATAGTGCCGGATAAATTTTAAATGTATTAATAAGAATGGTTCAACAGAGTTAACTCCTCTATATCATATCACATCGTTTTTTAACCTGGAAGAAGACGTAATCTTTACACATTTATAAATTAATCATTCATTCATTTTTTTTAATTGCTATTGCAGAAAAATATTGAATTTAAAAGCATAATTTATCTAACAAGATTTGTATGGAATTTTGAATACTCATTAGTGTTGTTTTGGAACCACCAACCATAACCTTGCCCCAGCAGGGAGTCATTTACTAGAAAATCTGTTGCGAAGGGGTTTTATCTAAACCGCTGTATTCCTAATGCATCTAATGTTGTTATAGCGCTCTTCATGTTACAGACACGCAACGAGAGTCAAATCAAATATATTTCAATTTGTGCACACTCCAAAAAACCATCTGTGTAGAATACAGCAAAAGATGATATTCTATAAAATATATCCCCCATTCTTTATAGTTCTCAAATTTATTTTACTATAGGGTTATGGTATTACACTATCTGATTTCAGATGAAGGCTCTCCCCTAATGATAAAAACTTGAAAATCTATTTCAATCACAAACTCAAAAAGCATTGCCTAATTTGGAGATTTGAAATCAATTTCAATCAAGCATTAAGTGCTCTGAATAACCATGGTGATGTCATGGTAATGTCGTCCACTTTAGTGATCTTCAGAAAACTTTAATTCTATCCAGTGTTCTACCCTCGGTCGTATCTGCCTTCAGGCAGAAGCTTGTCAATATGCGACGTATCCCATTCTCGTTGTCAATTGAAACCATCCTATGTTCAAAATGTTGTCATTTCACATAGCTAGGAATAAATCATCCCGTTTATAGCGTACTAACTCAATGCATCACAAGAACGTTTAAAAGTTAATATCACATGTCAGGCCCCTGCCAAATAAAATTCATTGTAACCTATAAAAAATAGCTATTGATATTGTCAGTGAAATTTAGGATAAGTAAACAGTAATAAATTGTCACAGAAATGCTGATGGATAGGGCTGATGTAGACCTATGAAATACTCAAAACTATACAGACATGAATTCTAAAACAACTAAATAGTAACTGAATAATTAATTATTATATTAATTATTATTTCTAAT
>NW_022705472.1:375849-378409 GCF_011630105.1 Anneissia japonica
AAATTATTGTTATGTTGTTCATTTAAGCAAGAGATGTTTGTAGTTGTAGTCACTGACCCTAACCTACATATGTAGCATTGTGATGGGTGGTAGTAAAAGTCCTGTATCTCACAGGACTCATTGGCAGCAGCTTTATGGTACTATCATCAATGACCTTTGACATGACAACATACTTACAGTGATGTAATGAACTGTAAATGCAATGTGGTAGATATTACTTGCATTTTTAGTATTGTCAAACCAAAAATATGAATAGGCATTTAGTACCACAACTGCCAAAAATTTACATATAATAAGGAATTATATTACTAATTATAATTACTCCTTAAAGATGTATTGCCCCATGCAAATACAAAAAAAAAAAAAATTATAAAAAACATTTTTGTAAATGAATTTGCTCATTTTGAAGTACCGGTAACATAAAAATTATCAAACTTTAAACACAGAAATTATTGTATTAAAAAAAATATTTAACCATAATTTTAGCAAAAAATTATAGAAACACTTCTAGGCACTGGAACTGTTTTATTATTTTTATTACTATTATTGAGTGTAAAAATCAGGGTACAAATTTTTTTATTTCAATAATTTCTATGCTCAAGCTAATAATTTATATGTTACTGCAAAATGAGAAAGTTAATTTCAAAATTAGTTTTATGATTTATTTTTGTAATTTTCAGGGACAACAAATCTATAAGGTCCATAACACTATTTTCAACATTTAAAATTGAATTTTTATTACCAGGGCGGATACAGGATTTAGCGGGGGCAGCAAAGTAAAGATGGACAACCTGCCGTGGTACGAAGCACCGAGGGGGTGGGTTTGGGGGGCCCCTCCCAAAATAGGAAGATTTTTTTAAATGGTACGCCCTTAAAAGCTCTTACAGGGCATCTTACAACAACGAAAGGCATCCATTATTTAGAAGCGATACGCCTACTTTTACTCCTTTCTTTGTAGCTATCCATTGCGCGATTATCTCAACAACAACAAAAACAAAAAAAACAAAAATTTTTGTGATAAAAAGGGGAGGGGGAACATCGCAGGTGCCCCCCCCCCCCAAATCCTCCCCTGATTACAGGATTTGAAACCAGGACCTTAGGATTGGGGAGCAAGAACCACTACAAGCAAGCTTAATGACAAACTCTTCTTCACCTGTGTAAAAATAAATAACGGACCATGCATCCTTTAATACTTCAAAGTCTTCCGTGTTTCTAAGAATAATAACATTAATATGTTGTGTTAAACCTCTGCACATTAAGAAGTTGTTTTTCTTATGCATCATTTAGGTTAGCTTTGTGTAGGTGGGAATGTTGATACCAAGATACGACAAGACATTTGACCCAACTGGTGGGTGGCAAGGGTTCATACACCTGTGAATTACATGTGTCTTCAAAGATCATAACTAAGACATTAATAATGTCATTTTATATTAAAATGAAAACATTAACAATTATTTACTCTCTCAAAAAACAAGTATTTTCCTATATGGGATGTAGCTCTCACTGATTATGTAGATGGGGTGGAGGGAAAACATTTGAGTCAGGTTCTGAAAATATTTAGCTTTAGGGACCTATATAGAGCAGCTGACTCTCAATGAGTTATAGTAAAATTTTGCTTAAGCTGCCCCTGACTAAAATTTTTGTTGTACTGTACCTTTCAGGGGCGGATCCGGGATTTCAAAGAGGGGGTTCAGAAAGTTCCCAAAAACCCAAAAAAGAAAGGGGATCCCCCCCCCCCCCCCNCGGGGAAATTTTGATTCCTAGATGGCCGGAAATGAGCTTTCCCGACTTCTGAGGTGTCTTTTAATGACCTCTTAAGTTCTTCAAAATTCAAGGTTTTCCGTCTCTTGAAAAAGTTCAGGTAATTTTATCTCATTCTTAGGCCTATACATAAAGAAAAAATAAATAAATAAAAGACATATGTGACCCAAGACCACGAAAGGGCTGTAAACTCGCATCACTTGCAGGTTTCAAAGAAAAAGGGCTAAATAGACAGTATAACATGTAATTTGAGCAAAATGTGATTATGTCATAAATATAAAGTATTACCTTTAATCTTACTATTTTTGAAGTTTGGGTTCAATATTTCAACTCTAAACCCTAAAATTTTGTAATTTTATGTAGAAAAGTATATAAATTCACCAACTTTCAAGCTGCCATACTTCTAAACAACTTATTCAATACGCAAAATTAGATAAATGAAAACTATCAGATAATAATATGTTTATTGGTACTTGTATGCTATGTATGTGATTTCAGAATAAACAAACAGTATAGTTATAAAATAGTAGAATGGTCACAGAGCCAGGTTAGAGCTATTGAGAAAATTTCGGTTCTTTGTAGTGAAGTAAATCTAAAATGTATTCATGGAGTCATTCCAAATCGTGTACAAAATAGTTGAACAAAAGTATGTTCCGAAAGTATTGTAGTGAATCGTACTGTGGTACGAAGCTTATGTAAATGTATACCTAAATGAAGGAAACAGCCTTGAATTAATTCAAATAATACTAAACTGTTTCATGACTTGTTGGAAAAGATTTGGAAAACAATCTTCTTGCCG
>NW_022705472.1:378922-381618 GCF_011630105.1 Anneissia japonica
CCCTAACCTACATATGTAGCATTGTGATGGGTGGTAGTAAAAGTCCTGTATCTCACAGGACTCATTGGCAGCAGCTTTATGGTACTATCATTTATGACCTTTGACATGAGAAATTATTGTATTAAAAAAAATATTTAACCATAATTTTAGCAAAAATTGATAGAAACACTTCTAGGCACTGGAACTGTTTTATTATTTTTATTACTATTATCGAGTATAAAAATCAGGGTACAAATTTTTTTAATTCAATAATTTCTATGCTCAAGCTAATAATTTATATGTTACTGCAAAATGAGAAAGTTAATTTCAAAATTAGTTTTATGATTTATTTTTGTAATTTTCAGGGACAACACATCTATAAGGCCCATAACACTATTTTGAACATTTAAAATTGAGTTTTTATTACCAGGGGCGGATACAGGATTTAGCAAGGGGTTGGGGGGGCAGCAAAGTAAAGATGGACAACCTGCCGTGGTACGAAGCACCGAGGGGGTGGGTTTGGGGGGCCCCTCCCAAAATAGGAAGATTTTTTGAAATGGTACGCCCTTAAAAGCTCTTACAGGGCATCTTACAACAACAAAAGGCATCCATTATTTAGAAGCGATACGCCTACTTTTACTCCTTTCTTTGTAGCTATCCATTGCGCGATTATCTAAAAAAAAAAAATTAAAAAAAAAAAAAATTTTGTGATAAAAAGGGGAGGGGGCGCGTCGCAGGTGTACCCCCCCCCCCCAAATCCTCCATTGATTACAGGATTTGAAACCAGGACCTTAGGATTGGGGAGCAAGAACCACTACAACCAAGCTTAATGACAAACTCTTCTTCACCTGTGTAAAAATAAATAACGGACCATGCATCCTTTAATACTTCAAAGTCTTCGGTGTTTCTAAGAATAACAACATTAATATGTTGTGTTAAACCTCTGCACATTGAGAAGTTGTTTTTCTTATGCATCATTTAGGTTAGCTTTGTGTAGGTGGGAATGTTGATATCAAGATACGACAAGACATTTGACCCAACTGGTGGGTGGCAAGGGTTCATACACCTGTGAATTACTGTGTCTTCAAAGATCATAACTAAGACATTAATAATGTCATTTTATATTAAAATGAAAACATTAACAATTATTTACCCTCTCAAAAAACAAGTATTTTCCTATATGGGATGTAGCTCTCACTGATTATGTAGATGTGGTGGAGGGAAAACATTTGAGTCAGGTTCTGAAAATATTTAGCTTTAGGGGCCTGTATGGGGCAGCTGACTCTCAATGAGTTATAGTAAGAATTTGCTTAAGCTGCCCCTGACTAAAATTTTTGTTGTACTGTACCTTTCAGGGGCGGATCCGGGATTTCAAATAGGGGGTTCAGAAAGTTCCCAAAAACCCAAAAAAGAAAGGGGGTCTCCCCCGGGGAAATTTTGATTCCTAGATGGCCGGAAATGAGCTTTCCCGACTTCTGAGGTGTCTTTTAATGACCTCTTAAGTTCTTCAAAATTCAAGGTTTTCTGTCTCTTGAAAAAGTTCAGGTAATTTTATCTCATTTTTAGGCCTATACATAAAGAAAAAATAAATAAATAAAAGACATATGTGACCCAAGACCACGAAAGGGCTGTAAACTCGCATCACTTGCAGGTTTCAAGAAAAAGGGCTAAATAGACAGTATAACATGTAATTTGAGCAAAATGTGATTTATGTCATAAATATAAAGTATTACCTTTAATCTTACTATTTTTGAAGTTTGGGTTCAATATTTAAACTCTAAACCCTAAAATTTTGTAATTTTATGCAGAAACGTATATAAATTCACCAACTTTCAAGCTGCCATACTTCTAAACAACTTATTCAATACGCAAAATTAGATAAATGAAAACTATCAGATAATAATATGTTTATTCGTACTTGTATGCTATGTATGTGATTTCAGAATAAACAAACAGTATAGTTATAAAATAGTAGGATGGTCACAGAGCCAGGTTAGAGCTATTGAGAAAATTTCGGTTCTTTGTAGTGAAGTAAATCTAAAACGTATTCATGGAGTCATTCCAAATCGTGTACAAAATAGTTGAACAAAAGTATGTTCCGAGAGTATTGTAGTGCATCGTACTGTGGTACGAAGCTTATGTAAATGTATACCTAAATGAAGGAAACAGCCTTGAATTAATTCAAATAATACTAAACTGTTTCATGACTTGTTGGAAAAGATTTGGAAAACAATCTTCTTGCCGTCTGGCAGTGAAGCGGATCAAAAATGATGTAGATTGAGTAAGTGTTAAGCAACTAGTCGTGGTTATTGAAACTTTAAAAAAAATACTGATGCCAACAGAACAATCATCTACACTATTTTAAACATTAAATAGTGTACAAAATAGTCAAACAACTTTAAAGAATCAAACAATAACGTGTGTGTCGACATTACAATTGCTTTAGAAATATGTAATCTTCTAGAGCATAGCAAAGTAATTTTCTAGAGCAAAGCACCATGATATGGAAATGTTATTTCTTTTTTGTGTATATATATTCAAAAGTAATTTTCTAGAGCATAGCACCATGGTACTGACTATATTTACTGAATGAAGAAAATAACCTTGAAACAGAAGATATGAAGCAGTTCATGTCTTGTTTTGAAAAAAAAAATGATCTTCTTGCAGTGAGGCAAATTCATGATGTATGTCAAAATATTAAAATTATATCAAAATAA
>NW_022705472.1:382094-408820 GCF_011630105.1 Anneissia japonica
AGTGTAAGGTCAGACTCAAGAAGTGGCATAGGGTTATATGGTGAAGCAGCTTAACATTACCAACACTTCCCACGTTTTTGGAGATTTTACATGATTTGGAATATGTTCTTGAATGACTCCTACCTACACAAAAGAGTATGTGATACTATACTCATTAGCATATAGCTCCACACACATAGGCCTATCATGAAATCACCCACCTGGGATCAACGATCCACTTAAGAGGTGCAGGTGCCGTAAATATCAATCAGTGATAGATCAAAGTAGGGACTTGTTGAAATCTTAACAAATGAGGTACTTTTACCACACTTTTAAATCACCTACACTCCATTTTTTCATAAAATATTTTGCCAATTTTGAAAATTGCTGAAACAAAACTTGCTTTTATAACTTCAATACACCTCAACCTTCTACCTTGATACTGTGAACAGGTGTCTAAAGGTAAATTATGTAATTTGAAATAAAGATATCCTTATAGTCTCATAAAATCTGACCTGATTATCAAAGGAAAGAACTAGAGAAAGTTGACAGCATAGAAGCAGACACCATTTCAACTTGATCTAATAAAGGGATGATTAGGAAGCATAGAGAGGTGTTTGTTTTCCTTTATATCTTATATTAGAGACCAGATTTGTTAAAACTGAGTTAGAAATTCAAACAGTCATTGCTCATGATAAATTTAAATGTGTATCTGTCATTGAAAATGACCTGAAATCATGGCAAAAGATTTGGTGAACTATGGTTTTAAGAAACTAATATTGCTTAACCATTTCTTGCAGTCTTGATAAAAGATACTTTTTGTATTTTTGTATATGTATGCCTAGAAAGGACATTAAGAAAGACAAGATGATGAGATCATTTATCTATTTTATTCATTACTTGATTCCTTATACGTATATACCATACTTGATAGTATTCCTAAAAATAGTTATCGTATTTATTAAGATAAACGGCCCACTTTGAATGTTACATTTCATAGTTTATGAAATTTTCAAATAGCTTTTGGGAATCTTGATTGTAAAATATGATGAAATAGTAAAAATAGGTCTAATAATTTCAATCCATTTACAGGCAAACTGAATATTCATGTTTTAATGTGAAAGTACACAATTGTTTTTATATAATTTGTTTTTTAAAGATCAATACAAATATTATGTTAGGTTTTATGTCTGCCAGGTAGTTACCTAAAAGCGACCTTAGTGAACAAATATTAAATCAATATTTAATAATGGTTACTGACTTAACTTAATTTTCTGTGGTCATTTCCTTTTTGAAGCCTCTCACGAAAGGTGCCAATGTTCTGTCTAAACTACCTGGTTTATTTGTTTTTAAGACTCAGTTCATTCCCAGTAGATTTTCAAGAGTACTCAGTCTGTAAGTTTTCTTTCAAATATATTTGGAGAAGTTTAATCACAAATATTTACATATGATAGACTAGACCTCAAAGGGAATATTTATTTACAAATCATAGGTTGTTCTGTGAAACATTTCTCCAGAGAATTTGACTTTGACAAGTTTTGATAAATTTTAGGCTGCTCACTTGATTACTGGTAGAACCAAACTTTCTGGACAACTGTTTTTGGACCGAAGTCGCAAAAAGTCCAATAAAAATAGTCAGATGATCAGTGTATTAGGACTTTAGGCATACTTCCTTACTTTACAGTAAATTTCTGACAATTACATATAATGGTTTATGGCCAATACACTTGAGAATCTGTATATAAATCATATTGGAATGAACATGTTTAAAGAAATATAGCAATTCCAAATTTTCAAAAGGTAATTTTTTTCTTCATTGCGAGCAAAACACAAATCTCTTAATTATTTTCACTATTTTTATGGTTTAAGTTAGGTTAAGTGATTAAGAATCTCATTTCCTTTAGGCTCTAGCTTGTAAATGATTTTTTTTATCAATTTCTGGAAACTTTGCTACTTTTCTAGTGACAGTCTAAAAAGTTTAAAGTCTGAACAAAATGTGGTGAAGTAGGGGATATCCTGTCCCCTGTTCAGTAGTTACTACTTAACACTTTATATTAAGATGTAGACCTATTTTCATCACTTGTAATCTTTGGAACAGGATAACAGTATCTTTTCCCTACAGATATCCAGTGCAAAAAATAGAGTTCAACTGGCTATCTAAGTCTTTAGTTTTGTTTTTCAAACTGGTCACGAAATAAGACTTATGACAACTAAAACTCTTAACACTTCTGAGAAATTTCTTCAGTATATAGCATTTTGACCATAGTCGAGTGGCAAAAAAGTGTGAAAAGTTTTAAACCAAATCGACCAGAAAATGCATCAACCTGGCGAAGAGAGAATAACAGTGGTAGAGATTTAACAACAAATCAAATGAAATAATATCAACAGAAGTGAGTCATTTCATGGATCATTAAGTAGAAAACATCAACTGAGGAATAAGCAGTCTGTATACAGAATGATTGGAAACGGCATATGAAAATGATAGAAATTGTTTGTGGAAGCTTGGATTTAGGACAGCGTGAAACAATGATGGACAGAGATCCAGACTTTACGGTTGTTTCGATGATTCATTATTTAGTTTCATAATTAGTGTGAATAAGATCCGTCAGGTGGAAAGAAATTCCTGAATTTTATTGACATTGAATTTCAGGACTCTTTGTGACTTTTCCATGAATATTTGTTTTTTGAATTTAATATCAATTAAGTTCACATTTGACAATTAATTCTCAACACTGTTTTGTTTTTGTGCACTGGTAAATACTGTTTACCTATTTAGTTTTCTATTATTATGAGAGGATGAAATAAAATTGCCCTAAAAAATAGATTCCCTGGTTATTATCATGAAGTTCAGTTTAGTAATTCGATTTACATTATGGGAAATGGAAAAACTTGTGAAGGTTGAATCAGAAGGTTTAGATGGTTCAAACTGGTGTTAACTCACAACTGTTGTTTCCTTAATAAAAGACAACTGAATAAATTAGATCCAATCAGATATAGAAATCTAATTTACACCATTGGTGGGAAAACATTTGAACATAAGGGTTACATTTGTTGCTATTGAAATATAGAAGATGATACATTGAAACAGGAAAGAATGAGAAAAAAGAAGGCACTAAGATAACAGCTGATAGGTCTAGTCCTACTTGACAAATGATTTAACTCGTAAGGAATCTTGAAATAAGTACACAGCAACAAAGAAAAGCTTGCCATCAAAAGAAAAATCTAACTGTCAATTAATAGCTTAAACCAATAGGAATTGTTCTACAAGTATGATTATATTTGCTTAGTGCTTTAGACTTGATATTAAGTCAACAGCATACTTCCTCACCCTCAGTCCATGGCAGTTCGTGTCTTTCTAGTCGTGCTCTGTTCTATCACAGTGCCTGGTTCATGCTGTTTCCTCGGGGATAGCTTAAGGACTGGTGGTTGTCAGACCCTGGTGTGTATCGACAAACAAAGCTTGATATATGTCTATCATTTTGATGAACAGGGTCAAAGAATCCTCTCAATGGAATATACTAAAATTGAAGAAATAGATAGTGCTCAGACATTTTTTTTTTCCAATTTACCTTTAGATTTGATGAATTATTACTTCTGTATTTTCATACTTGTGGTTTGTTTTATGGGAAATTTAATTGAAATATAATTTTAGACTATTCACAAGGGAAATCATGTAAAAAGTTATTCGGGACTTGAATCCCCTGACAATAAATAGGTGCAATATAATTCAGTAATAAGATAATTGAAAAAGAAAGGATACATACTTCCAAAGTCAAACTAATACATTTTGCAATAAGTGAAATATATTTCATTTTAACTTTTAATTACTTTTTGGTATCAAAAAGCAATTTGGACCATATTGGAAATCCTGTTTAAAAAAAAAAAAAAAAAAAGCTATTGGACACCTATCATCCCTGTATTAACTGTCTTAATCCGAAACCACTCATCCATAACAATCCCCTTATTTCCATCAATTAACCCTATCCATCAAACCATCAAAAACACTGATAGACTGCCAGACTTCCCTGGGCCAAATTACCTTCAGCATACAACTACTGTTGTCAAACCAATCTAGCATGTGAGTGATATACGATATACAACCCCTGAAATATGCTATAGCCCAAGAATGGAAAACTTCAAATGATAGGCCTATTGTTTCACACCCTACAAAATCCGGATATCACTAAAATCTTAATCCTAGGCACTCTAAATTGACAGATATGATTAATGATTCTGTCAACAAGTTCAACATTGACCTCCTCATCACCTTCTTTACATAGAGAGTGCATGACACATTTCGTGTGATATCTACCTATATCAGATTATATCTTATATCAATCTCATAAACACCCTGGTATTTTGAATCACTGAATTATATCAATGCTTATGGAAGAATTCCATTATATTGCAGCTGGTAATACAGCGCATTGGTGCTTGAACCTACTTCTACTCACGGGTGGATACGACCGTAGGTAAACTGTATTAAATCGCTAATATTCAGATATTAGTATTATTATTATTATTACATTACTAAAGTGTGTGTGAAAAAAATGAGAGAATCAAATAGTAGATCATGCTTTGCTTAGAACATAATTATGTTATGATATTATAACTAAAGAATGTTAATAAACATAATGATATATTTATAGATGTAATCACTATATGATAGAAACCAATATTTACTGATTATAATCTAAGTAGAGTAACAATAGTATACAGATAAAAGCACCCTTTTAATGAATGACTCACTTTGAAGTAACTACTGTATCTGAGACTAAACCTTGGCTATTATGCTTAATCATGGGGTTATAATGGGTACTCCATGCACATTCCTTGGGGGTACAAGTAAAGGTCATAATTAATCAGGTATGATAAGGCTAAAGTGGGCTAATGACCTCGGACAATGTTTGCATCATTGTATCATCAACTTGGTAAGAAAACCACTTTAGTAAAAGAATTTCCATAAGACAATTTATTGATAATAAATATTTTTGATGTAATTTTTAAACAGATGGTCACAAATTTAATTTAAAAAAATGCATTAAGCCTAAAATTCTAAAAGGAAGAAATAAAAGTATTACAAAGAGTTAAAGGGAGAAAAAAGTTTATGAATGTGATAAGAAGGATATAAGAAATGGATTGGGCAGTCATATAAAGAAGAATGGAAAGGATTAAAGGGTGGAAAAGATTATTGATGTTACACAGCCTGAAACGAAAGGAAACACATGGAAAATGAAAAGGAGAGCAGAAAATAGATCAAGGTGGAGGAACTACGGAGCGATTGCAACCATGACCGGGCTGAAACGCCAGAACGCTAATAATTATGTAAACCTGAATGACAACTTTGTGGGATTAGAACAAAGATAATATAGAATTTTATGTAGGTCTGTATATTATTACATATATATCTTGCTTATATGACATGTTTAATATAATTAGTGTAACCTATGACTTCCTTCTTGATAGTGTTAGGCAATGCCCATAGGAAACTAAATGATTAAATTAACATTAACATACCGTAATTCATGAATATTCATATTTCATATTTTGAAATTACTACTTGATTGATGGCAGCTGCGAAGGTTTGGGACAGCCTACTTCATCACAGTTACACGTCAGCTGAGATGCTTTCAAAATATATTATTATGATGTCTTTTACTTTTTAGTATGGGAAAATATCGGTTCAAATTTTGTGATATCAGGATATTTTCTCAACACTAAAGCCGTCGGACGGCACAATTCTATGGAGAACTCGACGCTATGACAAGCACAACGGATCCTTTTTACTGATGATCCATTCAGACTACCACCGACAATCAGCAGATGGCATTGTGTCATCTAGCACTCGTTGTACGATGCAGTAAGTGCCCGGCAAAGAAAATTCTAATCTCGTAATGAAACTTAGCATCATATTACTTCATATAGGTCCCTTTAATGTATGTCAGCTGACATCTACAAAAAGGTAAATGGTCATCCTCTATAATGTTTTAAAAATAAATAAATACATAATAGGCCTATATATATATTAATAAAATAAATAATACTGTCACAAAACTGTACATCAGTATTAAATATATTACGTACATATTTTTTTTGCAAATTCCTGCATGTTATGGTAATTCTAAAGATACCGGTACTTGCTTCAAGTACATATTTGTTCCAAGCATTATGGTTTCCGTAGTTACAACACCACTACAAGCAATACCTACTAAAAAAATTTGTCCTTAATGTTAGGCATAAATCATGCAAAAGCATATACTGATATTCAGTAAAATTTTGTCAAATTAATGTAAAGAAATAATGATAGGCTATATTCAAAGGTACAAATTTGAATAACATTTAAAAAGGTTATAGCTGCAAAGAACTGCTTATAAAAAACTTGCTGTAAAGCTCTCTTTCAAATTATAAATTTCTATTAATAGGTAACCTATCCGTTGGCTATTTAGGTAGAAGGATGTATCAAATTGCATAAACAGGAAAAATGTATGAAAAGTTACCATGCTCACTACAAGCCATATAAACACTTAAAAGAGAGCAATGAATTTCAAAAGGAACAGGCCTAGGCCTTCCAGGGGTTTACCATCTAAGAATAGGGGTTGCAGATTTGTGAAACCAAGTGACTTATTACTACATCATAAGATTAACAAAAGGAGAACTCTACAAGGAAATAAACCCCAAGCAAAAAATAACAACTTGAGGTGAACACCAATTATGAGACCATGGGAATAAAGAAGAAGGTGTTAATGGTCGGCATGTTTATTGTCACTTTGAATCAGGCGGTTTCAAACAGAAATCTTGGTAGGTATCATTGTGTTGTTAGGATCAATCAGGCTAACAAAATGCGGACACTTGAACCTACTATAGTTAGTGATGGCCGTAGAATATATATATACAGTATATTACAAGAAGAGCAAAGCCAGAGAGTGTGGAAGACAGAAGCCGGCCCGAACCCCAACTAAATTTTTGAAAACTGAAAAATAATTCAAGGATAAATCTAGAGGTGCCATATATATAATATTGGATATTTTTCAAATTGTTATTATTAAATCGTGTGAAGTGTGACATTGGTCACAGTTGGATTCTGATGAAATAAAATAAAAATAAAAAATACAATATTTAGTCACTCATATTACTGAGTGACTAAATCTATTAATAAAATGTCCAGTAGTTTTTGCAAGTATTGAATGAGAATGATTGGAAAGTACTATTAGCCGGCTGATGTAACCCAGATCCAATACTTAATACCGCAATGTAAATACGAAAGCTAGACACTGGTCTGCACGTGCTTACTGCACATGTACACAGCGGAATCAAAATATGACATCAACTTTACTTCCCGCCTGATAAACCTTCTTCTTTCAAAAGAATGAAATGCCCAGGAAATGGTCAAAGTAGTTATTGGCAGGGCTGAACCTATCCTACGATAAACTCAAGCTTGTTCCTTATGTCGCTGTTAATTTCACAAAGTAAAATATGATTTACGTATAGTAATCCCCTCTTGTTCGAGATACACTTTCTTGTAATTGTTTCATTTAGTGTACAGTGAATGTTCTACCTATGTAAATGTCATAAACATGATTTCCTCTGAATGATTTCTCAGTAGGCCTACATAGGCTAGGTACATATACTAAATTTTAATAAAAACATGACTTTTTTACTCATTTTTTGCACATTCAGCTCTCCCTGTGCACTGGCTGGCTGCAATCAACAGCAATTATGTGTATGTTATACTAACCGCACTGTTAATATACTTCATGATTAATTTCCTTTCCTTATCATTGATTTGTTTCTGTCTTTCATAATGCTGCAAAAAATTAGTCACATGACCTACAAATTTGGTCACCTGACCTATATGAATAATGGTCACATGACAAGAAAAAGCTCTCTAAATTTCCTTTTATAATATTGAAAAATACATAAAAATAAGAGGCATAAAAATAATGACAATCTTTAACATTTTGGAAGTCAATTGCTATATGGTAAGCAGAATTGCTTGTTTTCAAAATATTTCATCAACAGTGGCAGATTCAAGGGACCACCATAAATTTTTCAAAATTATAAGATATAAGTGGAGAAAAAAAAATATATTAAAATTTGTCCATTTTGGCCATCTAGAGGTGCTATAATCCTACTTTTTGCTAAGCCCCAACCGTGGTGGGGTTGAGGTGGATGGACAATCTATCCCTCCCTAGGCCCCATCTATTTCAAATTCCTGGATCCACCATTGATTTTAAAAAAGAATGTGTTGAATATATTTGAATTCTATTGCAAGTTTCTTATGAGCCTCTTGTCAACTCAATTGGTTCTGAAGTACATGGGACTTGATCTGTTGACCTTTTAAGTCTAAAATAATAAGTTCTTAATTGGTACACTTCACTTTGGTGAAATTGTCAATCCTCATCACTATCCTGAAGATCACTGGTCTGTACCATTGTAATATGATATTGCTAAGTGTGATTGTAAATATATTTCTAATAGGAGTGAAAATAAGCCAATTAAATGGACCAATAAATAAATAAACATATTAATTGAATCATCCATGAATTAGGGTGGGTTTCTTCGGTGTGAAACACACAAAAGCAAACCCGTAGCCAGAGGGGTTCGAAAGACCCCTCCCCCCTTTTCCAGAAATGCCTTTTCAAATTATTATTATTATTAAAAAAAGTACCATTTGCATGGAAGTTGTTAAAATTAATTCCAATAATTTGAAAATTTGGCATTTTTATTGCTAATTCCGGATATCTGAGGTGTTATAGGCTTATCTTTAAAATTTACCCCAGCCATGGTGGGTCTGAGGTGGGTAAGGACTCAAAAAGGCCTTTTGAGAAAAATTAGAATCCCCCTTTACAAATCCTGCCAACAGTTCAGTGGGATACCTCTGGTGGTGAATTGGGCATTTCAGTGTTTAACAATCCCCTTCACTTTTCCGTAGAGTGTGTACTATTGTGTTTTTCAACATGCACATGGGCCAAATTATTGCACACGGGACCAGTGGTCAAAACGTCTCTTCCAAAAGACAGCACACCATTGAATCTTGCATTTCAGCCAGGCAGATACTTTACAAAAGGGTTTTAAAACAATACTGCAATAACATTGTTTTTATATCATATTAATTATACACTTAAGTATCTATGCATTTTATAAAGAGAATGTGTGCAAGAAATTTTATTCAAAACTACTAGAAACTGAATTTCTTATATCTTTTCTTAAAAAAACATATGCTATATTTATTCAACACAGGCTAAAACCTCATTAGATATTAGACAGATAAATAAGGATGGTTATTTCAAAGTAATCTTTTTTTCTATTTGCGGTGTATTTATAATTGGTACAGTCAAAAGTAATTTTCAACTGTCACTTAAAAACTAAATTTACTTTGAGGAATCGTGGGAAATACGCATCAAAATGTATTCGGTATGCTTTCTGCTACTGTCAGATATTCTAGGCAGACAGCTGAAGTTATAGGGCTTAGCTCGGTTGTAACATTTTAGAAACGGGGAAAGGCAACGCTGCCATTCCACAGCCTGTAAGATCACCATGAGTCATGGAGAAATCCATCGCGCATGGTTTCTATATTTCAACAGTGCTCCCTGAAGAGCGAGTTTAATCCGTATGGAATTGTAAACCACTTCTATTAAATTCATTTCAAAATACTAAATCTATCAGGAAATTATTGTAGAAAGTTCTAGGATTTCTCCTCATTTCATGAGTAGACACCAACAGGAAAGTTACATGATTAAGAAAATGCGTTAATGTCAGCGTTCCTTCCCGTGGTTAATTTGAACGTATAAGATTAAGCGTAATTTACCTGTGGGAGTCTCACGTCGACAAATTAAATTGAATTACCTTTCTGATATTCTGTGATTATAATTTTAGTTTGTAATGTAAAAGGTAAGACCAGTCAAAACTTCACCAGTCTAAGGATTAATTCTATTACACTTGAAGCTTGCTGAACCCCTAAGCTGTTGTACTTTTTAACATAAGCCATGTTAACATATGTTTCTACATTGACTAATAATAACAGGCTATCATTTTGAAGAACAGATAACATATTTTCAACCCCCATGACATATTCTGCACTGGCCTACTAAAGGTTTATTAACATCTTTAAACTTTGTTATATTTGAAAGATAATTCCACAACATTCCATGTCTAAATTTTGTAGGTTCTACCCGTTGATGTGGTCGCATTTAGTAGAAGAATGTACCAGGAGAGGGCCTATCAGAGGCTCCATTAATTTCCTTTAATTATTATTTTTGAAGTTCGGATTTGTATGTGCAGCTGCCACATCAATGAAAGCATTTCATGTAGGCCTATTTGTTATTTTTCAGTCAAGCATTAACAAAGACTATAGGGGTGGTCAAAATATTCGCTGGAATAAATCCTAGTGTTTCAAACGTTAAAGTTGTACGTACCCAACTTTATTATAAGAGTATGCATACTTCTCCGTGGACGTTGAATTGCCTTTTTTTTTTCATTCTTGGTCAGATTCCACTTTTACAATGTTTAATGTAATTTAACTGTTCCCTGGTTTAATAGATAGGCCTAGCAATAATTATTCATGGATTGTTTGGCTTCTTTTTAGGTTTTCCAATCTGCCTCCTATTAAAATACAGATAAGAGTAAAAAGTTTAACAAAAAGAGATTCTATAGGTACATTATTATTATAAAACCTGTTACTATCTAAATTATGTAGAGCTAAAATTAATATTTGAATTAATATCATATGAAAATACTATAATTTTGGATCCAAATTTCCTATGGGAATAAACCAGTTTTAATGATTTTACTGGTCAACTTCGCTTTAGCATACGGCAATGTTCTTGTATGCGGTACGCGAACATCGATGCGAACTTCCATCTTATGATGATGCTCGATTCTGAACGCAATTGATTACTTGTCTTCTTAAGGGAATTTTATTTTAATTGAGGCCATTATTGAATGAATTAATGTGACGTTGTAATACAGGTGATATTACTGAGAAACCAACCCAAGGTAGAGCTAAACTCTCCCGGCCTGTACACCAAATGATGAGTAACGGCCAATGGGGAGGCACAAAAACTGCCTCATCACTGCTGTCAAAAATCACATCACGGAACAATGACACAAAAAAGGTCATACTAAAGACAAAAAAGTGGATAAAATTAATCATGTGTGAACCAGTGCTTTCAGGATGCCCAATCAACACCTGTGTAATAATAAGAAATAATCGGTAACAGCGATTGCTAGATAAATCGCTTGTAAAATATTTAAATGGAAGGAAGAGACTTCGTCGTGTATGTGACATACTGGTAATGAGAAAGATGATTCTCAAAATGTGCTATTATTTATCGGCTGACACAGCATAATGACTTGTTGTATTCTTGCCTAACTGTCATATTCACTTTATCACTCGCTTTGAACTTTCCGTGTCTGTGCCGTACGGAGCATGCTACTCCATGCTATTGTCCCAGGTTACTCCATTTAATCCCCAACAAAGCTTTCAAATGACACCATTATTTCACTAAAAGTTTTTTTGACAATAATTAAAAATTTTATTTTTAAAAATTCCTATGATATGGTAACCTTTTCATAAACAACCTGATACCTGATTTTATATTGCCTAAAGAATTACATAAATAAATTTAAAAACTAAATACCATAAACAAATAGAAAAAAATTAATTTTTAGAAAATTAATATTTTCTAAAAGTGCTAAAAGAAGTAAAGTCAAGTAATTTTGCCCCCAAGGCACAGGAAAGGGGTACCGGTAAGAAGGCAACACTATTTTTGGTTTTACCCATCCAGTATTATCTGCCGTCAAGCTGGTAAAAATTTGGCATGTTAACGACTGCTATCATTTACCCCTTCCTATCTATTATTCACCCCTCTCACTTTTATAATTATAGACATGTTTCCAATAATGCAGCCAATCATGTATCCAATGTTTTCCACCCACATACACAAGAGACACAGGTTCGCTTTAAGGATGTAGTTAGGACACAAATCAAAACCACATGGTTTTTTTAGATTTCATATGAAGAACAAAAAAGGACTAATCACGGCTCTTATTACTTGTAATCACAGTGAGGTTGCAGATCTTAATTTTGGAATCAGTAACACTGACAAAAATGAAACCAAATACTAAATTTTGGAGTAGTCATTACATTTCAAATTTTTGTTCCATAATCAATTCCCTAATTTCTCTTATACTTTATTCAAATAACGTCATCTATATACTAGGTTCCTACTTTTATGCTTCAACCCATCAAAAGCCTGTTCAGTAACTAACCAACTATGGTTGACGTATGAAAGCATAAAGTATTAAAGTTAAGTGTTTATTGTAAGGGCTACTTTGTTAAAAAATTTTTGTGAAAAGTTCTTGACTTTTCACTGAAAAATATATTCAGTTAAATGGTTAGATTCAAAGAAAATGTAGAAGTAATAAATTATTCATAAAAAATCGGAAAAACACCAACAAAAAAGGAGAATAAATTTGGTCTTAACCGTTTAACCGTTAGTATGAGTCAGAATTACAAACTTTCTCAAGCAACGATGTTTCTTTTACACAATTGTTGCGTAAAGACAACAAACATAGTGCCTGTCACGTGCCAAGTCTAGGTGGAACTCTCTTGTGTGTATTTACTGATCTATTGTCGCGTCAACTAGGACAGACCGAATGTTGTCGTAGTTAAAAATACATTGAAAACATAATGAAACTCGTTTTACCCTGTATGTATCATACTCCTCACTCAGCAGGAAATTGATCCAACGGCAAACTTTCAACTCAAAGATTTCAAAGCTAAGGAGCGGCACTACAAAGTAATTTGACGTCGCACAAATGTTTTCACTGATTCTGCTTGCTTAGTCCCATAATATAATCTGTGCAAACGTACACCTAATGGTACAAAGAAGAATGATACTGCACTAAAATTACTGTCTGTTATATTCTTTCTCAATTCCTTTAAAAGTACTTAAGATATGTAGAACTTATCACACCATATCTTACAAGGTCATTGAAAGATATTAAATATTGATTATCTAATTGACTGACTGAAAAAAATTATTATAAACATTTTTTTTTATTAATGTTTATGAAAGAAAAATTAATATTAAATTGTTTAGAACTGGCAGAGCGTTCTTGGGGAACGATACCACAACAAAAACAGTAACCATGTCAATGACCAACGTATCAGATATCATCCGCTGTCCACATATTGACGACAATGTTGTATGAATTAAAAAAGCGTTGTTTTCTCGCAACCTCACACCTGGGAAAAATGTTCTGTTGACCGCCCCTATTCTTGGTTAAATGCTTCCAGAACCGTGGTGCATCTGAACCCATTATTTCACAACTGTTCCTAAACAGTAACAGGGCTAATGTACAACGTTACGATTTACTGCTGTGTATTAAATTAAGATAGTACCGGTGAATCGTGTGTGTTTTCCTGCAGACTTGCCGAAAAACAAACTAAAAATATCAACAATAGGTGGTTAGACTGCCCTCAAAAATGTTAAATTTAATTTTTTTTTGTTAAATACATATTTCATTGGTCAGTAAGTGCATAGAGTATAAGATATAGGCCTACATTATTTATTAAATACACTGTTACTGCTTGACCCAAATATAAACCAAAAGTTTTAGGTGCTTAAAGGACTCATAAAATATAGGGCACCTCCTTAACATAATCCGTAAAGATTTATAGTGGAGAAAATATAGCAAATGTTATTCAGGTGGAAAAAGATGTTAACCTCAGTATCTAGATTTAATATAGTACCTTCAAGAGAAAGTGATTTTATGGAATTCTTGTATTAATTTCAGAATCTTAAATGTACAGCATGTATCATAGCGATTCCTTAAATGTATCACCATGTATTTAAAAAATTTTTTTTTATTGGATTCCACATACTTTATAAGTGGCATTAAAGTATGCGAAGAGCACTTGATCGACAATGATGAATACAAACTCCTTAAGTCGCTGCGATAAGCTGAGTAAACAAATGCGCCTGCAAACCCCTTCAACTGAAGAGTCAAATTATAAAATTATAAGGGGGTGTTTTGGGAATGATTGATTGAAAGGGACAGATACAAGAGGGTGCACTTGAATTTCCGCAAACTTACAACAATGATCCCTTTTAAATCTTATCCAAATTATGGCCAAGTTGATGTTACCAACTGGTACTCACCAAAAGATAAACAATTGATAAAGATGCCATCTGTTTTCTTGGATTTTCACACCTGCAGCTGTGTATACTTAATTAACAGGTAGCCACTAGTATCTCTCCTCATTAATAGGTTATGAATACTGTACTTCTCCTTCAAATTAATGTGTGGGTAGAATCTGAGATACTTCTATAATATTTCCTACCAAAACTTGAACTAAAACA
Organism: Anneissia japonica; assembly: GCF_011630105.1. Lineage (NCBI taxonomy): Eukaryota > Metazoa > Echinodermata > Crinoidea > Comatulida > Comatulidae > Anneissia > Anneissia japonica. The sequence continues at coordinate 396,440 of NW_022705472.1, forward strand.
TTATTAAGATCGCCAATTGTGATCAAAACATCAGGTTAAATGCCGATGTTATTTTGGTCCAATATAGGCCTATATGAAAGCTTAACATCATTAAAACATTATTGTTTTTAAATCTAATTTCATTCAAAATTATTAACATTCAGATAGATTAATAATACATAACAATAGATATTATAGTGATGATTATATTACGATAATAAAATAGTCTTGCAACAGTGGTTTTAAGAGTACTAAAAAGGGGTTTTATATAAAACTTGTATTTTACTATCATTATTTTTTAAGTGTAATTGTAATGCCCAGCCTGGATATTTCCAATGAAAATGTATTATGATATATGATTTCTAATGTATTATGGCTTCCAATTTATCTATATGGTTCCCCAATTTGACATTGGTTGTTGAAGAACAACTACCAATTCTGATAAAAACAAATTAGCGTGATATAGTTAATATTGATACATTATAAGGAATATGAAAATATTGTATTCCGCCTTGATCTGTATAAATTTTGAAGTGAGTATTTAGAGCAAACTAGATGAAAACCGATGGATTACTATGAAATTGATCAATTAATGTCCTTGACTGTTAGAAAATTGATGACTTTCATATCCCCACTTCCAATATAATGACTTCCTTTCAATTTAATTGACAAAAAACCTTCAAAATAATAATAATCAGCTTTTTAACATATATTTGGAAAGTATTAACATCATTATGATGAACTTTAAATGTTGCTATTAGAAGCAACAACATTTCAGTATTTAGAGGGTGGTGTCCTGCTCTAATAATGCTTGTACTTTTGTAAGTCAATCATTTCGTATTCGCAATAGACCTTTCCGGAGCGTCAATCAAACTTAACAACTGCTAATCAGAACAGCACTAGGAATACGCGCGCGTCACACAAACACACGTGTTGTCCCACAAATGCACATTTGTGGGACATTTGTTGGATATTGTTGCTAAGGGACCCTAGCAACAATATCCAAGGGGCGGGGCTTAGCGGAAAGGTTCAACAGGGAGCTTTCGATTGCACGACAACGGTAGGACGTAGAACATAATGACGTCACTAAAAAACATCTGTGCATGCGAGAACGTTAAGGTCACCTCGTCAAGTAGATTCTGGAACGCAATTTGGCCAAATCTACGTTTGCAGAGAACATAGGATGCCAGGTAGGACGGTCACGCATGAGTGATTCCGTTCTAGCGTCACGTCGTCGCACAAATCGAAAGCTCCCTATTATATGAATACAGATTACCGTAACTCGAGGATACACATACAAATAGCACATTTAACAAGATTAGCTTTAGGCAACATAGGTTTTAGCAAAACTTATTTTATGCCCAAGTACTTGTTATAATGACGATATAAATTATAAAATATGAAATCTTTCAACCTAATGAAAGATGAAAATCAAATAACTAAAGTAATCAAGGTTATTGGTGAAAGTCAATTTCATTTATATTGTCAATGTATTGGCATTATAATAACTATTCCTTGTAAAGGGACCACAAAGTAATCTCGTATGAATAAAGAATATAATAACTATCAATGATATATTAGGGTTATAAAAAATGATGTTTCTCTTAGGCCTACTCCATGCTCTATCTATATAGGCCTGTAGGCATATCTTAAATTGAGATATGTCACACATTTTAAATACGGTACTTCACAACAAGAACACATGGTTGAACGCTAACATAAAAAGTTCAAGTCAAGTGAACAAATTCTGTTTTCTCTAAGCTGCTGGGAACTTGAATATAGCATTCAAGGCTTTGAACTAGTTTCTTTTCTATACTGTAAACTCAGTGTTGTGGAAAACTTAATCAGGTTGATTGAGCTGAATAGTGTCAAGTAATTCATATGGAAAATGTAACAAGATGTACAAGCTACCTGCTAGTAGATGATTGTGAGGTATACCAATCAATCAGTCAATCATTCAATCACTCAGTCAATCAATCAATACTTACAGAAACTGTAGTAGCATTGAACATATTTATATGATACAAAAAATGTATCATATAAATTATTTCATATGATGTATAAACCAGTAGGTTTTACGTTGCTTTATTGTATTTGATTGTGATGTATACCAATCAATCAATCAATCAATCAACCAACACTTACAGAAACTATAGTAGCATTGACAAGATGTATATGATATGAAAAAGTATGCATTGACAAGATGTATATGATATGAAAAAGTACATCATACAATCTGAATGATTTCATATGATGTACAAAAAAGCATTCTTTAAATTTGTTATTTTTTTATTAAAATCGAGTAAATAATTTTCACATTTTTTGTTGTGAGACCATTTTTTTAAAACTTTGTTTTTAACAAGTATAGTTTATGTTGCTTTATTGTATTTGGTGTTGATGTTCTATAGAGTATAAAAATATGTATTTTTGGAATGGGGGAAACACCAGTTTTACTGTGATATTCCTACAGGAAAGCACAGAAGAATGTGAGATTATTTCTAGCATACCACACTGCATGTTGATAGATAGAGTTCCTACACGTTTCAGCAACACGTCCATACACCACTCACCAGATATTATATATATTGTGACGCACGTTTTAGAGTAAATGGCACAATAGTGACTTTAGTTTCTGTCTATGAATTGGTTTATGCTTTTTGCCTTTTTGCATGTCGCAGGTCTTTTGTTGCACAGACAATGCTTTCGGCAAAACGAAAGTATCTCAGCCAACAATTAGCACCTCAGTCTAGGAAGTTGGGGATTTCTCTCAGGTAGAAAATATGAAATTAACATGGTCCCCAGAGGCTGCTAATAGAATAAAAATCACACTGGACAGTGAAGGAACATAATTCGATTCCTGTTGCATACTGTTAGACCTAGGAAACTTTCAACACCTCCTGGTTAATGTATAAGTAAAATGAGTTTTGAGGATAAGGACTTTAAATGGTAGTAATATTTTCACCGCAGCATTAGCGAGTTGACTGCTCTTTAATCCAGCCGTTGACCCACATATCTTTTCTCGGTTTCATTCAACACAATTTGTTGCAAATCTCTATGGATTCGCCGCACTATTTATGTCCATTTTAACATGATCATTTATGCATTTCTGCGTTTTACTTTAAAAACGTACTGCACAAAATTCATTGACATTTAACCTATAAAATAACCGGAATTATGGAATGTTTCCAAATTGGGAGGTGTTATCACCGTGGAAATTCATGTTTTCATTTACATACTTAATATGTTTCTTTTAGACTGGATTTTTAAATTTGAAACTCATCTGTGAGGCCAACAATGTGACTCATCATATTTTATTTTGAGAGTGCTTCGTTGTATTTTCAACTTGTTTTATTTTTTATTTTTAACGTGTTAGAATGTCGTTTGATTATTTTCATCGTGCGTTTGTTTTCTTTATTGTTAACTTGTATTTTTTTATGTAATACTGTAGCTTGCAACTGTAACCTCCACGCAAGGAAATGTCGTTTCAACATGGAACTTTACAAGCTTTCTGGACGTAAAAGTGGAGGGGTGTGTTTAAATTGTCGGCACAACACAGCCGGACGTTACTGCCACTATTGTAAGGAAGGATACTATCGCGATATAACACAAGAAATAACGCATAGAAAAGCATGCACAGGTAAGCTCGCCATGGTTGGTTTTTTGATGTTTCTGGAAAAGGTAACTAACAAACTAATAAATAAATTGCATCTACTAATTTGAATGATGAACCTGGAATGAAAAAGGAATGTCTCACGTACGATTGAACAAATTTAGAACCTGATGCATGCACCAACTAACTCATTTACGCAAGTTTCGGTTTCAACTTCAAGCTGCATTATACGCTGTTACAAAAACCTGGCGATATTGTACGCACTGTGTTTAATTATAATGTACTGGTTATCGTTCTTAAAGTAGCATAAAAAAATAGCTCTGTCATAATGGAGAATTGCTATGTCACACTTGATCATAGCCTCGTAGATCCATACAGTACGCGCCATCTGTCGTGGCAAATTTCCACCACAATTGCTGAGGCGGAAGTCCCATGATGCTCGGTCAAGGTACATTGTTCTGTCCCACCTTTACCGTTGGAGGATAATTTGAACATCCCCACGGGAAAATGGAGCTGTCCCTAACAATTAACCATTACAATGCAAATTTGACACATCAATATTTGATTGGCCAGAAGTTTGTTCTTCGCTTTAAATTTCGCAAAGAATTATTTTAAGGAAGCAAAAACAGGAAGCAAGAAATTAGTGCCACAAAGGAAACATGCTTTCGGATCCCAAAGGCTTAGCCCTGTTAATATCGTGTGAGTTGAGCTTTTAGAGTACCTTGCGAAACATGGCAGCGATTGTTGTGCACCATGAAAACATATGTAGCAATGAATGATATGCTAATGAGGTAAAACACTCATAACAAATCTGACACTGCAAATTAATACAGTTGATATTAATGAAAATACTAATAATGACCATTATAATAAAAAAAATAACAAAATGATAATATACATATTGTTAATAATATATTATTCTACAAATTCATGTTATATAACATTCAATTCAATACCAAACCAAAACATTGTATTAATTTCTAGCATCTATATAGCAATTTCCTCACATAAACATCTCTAAACACTTATTATCATTGCTCTGGCCATTTGGAACAATAACAATCAAAATTTAAGTGCAAATCACCTTTGTTCCTTGGAGAGTATTCCTTAACATGCATACAAATTCACCATAAACCAATACATTCAACATACAATATTCACATAATTTCAGATAGAAATTTACAATAAATGATAGGGGGAGACAAACAGTGAAAAGTGCATTTGCCTAGGGACATAATTGAATAGTCAGTCTATGAATATTTTATTACTTAATTCATTTTTCAAGATTCAATAAAAATCACAGCCGATACATTAATTTAATTTACAATTAATTTAATTTAAAAGATAATAAAAACCAAACTTTCAATTTTAAAAAATGTAAAAAATTGCTGTTAGATATTACACCACTATTTTTATTGCAATATTTTAAACTTTAAAATCTGCTTCATTTAATTCATCAATTTAATTTTTTTTCCCCTTTTCCATTTCAATCTGTTTTTAATTTCCACTTCTCACAATTACTCACAATGGAGTTCTTTTTTATAAATTTTGTAATATATGTTCATCTTTGGTATTTGCACGGAGAAATTTCAGGATGCTAACAAATTCTACAACTTCCTGATAAGCCCATCCAGAGAGTTTTAAATTTCCGCACCACGCTTTAGAGCTGATAGGGGTTAACACTCACACAAGACAAATGCACGGTCTCACCAGATATCTCTTTGCATACCGTAAATGCTCGAATAGAGCGCCGCAGCGCTTATAAAATTTCGAAGCCTTCACTGAACCGCTTATTCGAGAGCGGCGCTTATAACAAAACATATTGGCTTGGCGCTTTCCATGCTCTTTCCCATGTTACCTATCTCACGTAATCCAGTACTTCAGCAGGCCACGTCATCGTAAATGAACATTTATAAAGAAATGCTTTTGTCTTCATTGTGTTATTTTTTCATTTTAACTCTGTATTCCTCGTATTTAAAACCCTGTTTCTCAAAGTGATTCATTACACATAGGGCAATAATATACTCTTGTTTAAGTGCCGCGATGCTTATTTCAGAGTGACGCTTCGCGAAAAGAATCAGGTTTGGTGCTGCGCTTATTTAAGAGCAGCGGTTATTCGAGAATTTACGGTAGGCCTCATAAAGCAACATCTTTGAACCAAAAGAAAACCATAGCTGTTATATCTGACATTACTAAAATAAAAAAATAATACTGGTAATAATAATAAAATTAATAATAATAAAAAATAACTATAATAGTGAAATATATAGCTCCATATAACTAAAGGGTGCAAGCCACTATGGAAGAATAAAAAAAAACCAGTTGGAACAGATTGGTTTTAAAAGCGGTCGGAATGAAAATATGCTGACAAATTTAACGACTATCGATAACCAACTACAAATGTGAAACATTTGTTTATGTTATATATATATCAATATATGGATGTGTAAATGTAATGGTATTGGTTTTTGGTTTGTTTCCTTCTGTACCCAACATTTGCTTGGTGTATGATGCATTTTGTAGCCTGTGTATGGTGTTGTTCTGTATGTTATATTAATGTCTGTGTACAAAAGTTGGTTACAGTTTCAATATTACGTTTTGTATTGATGTATCATTCTTTTGGTGGAGGTTTTAATTGGTTTTTATTCCTCTTGTTTTTAACCATCTGTATTTGGTACTATCTGGTTGGGTGTTTCTGGGCATTTTTCTATATAGACTTATATAATCATTATATTATAGATTATCTCATTATATGTTTCCATAAATGTGTTAGTTCAGACTAACTTTTTACTTTTGGTGGATGAGTCCCTTTGATTTTCATATACATTATACTGCACAGGTCTCTGCCAAAAATATTATTATTATAATGTTATATTATTGTTGTTAATTGCATTAAGAGGTAAAGAAATTTAGCTTTTATCATCATTATCGTTACTTCAAACATATATTCTTCATATGTTACTGAACCAGTTTGAATGATAGTGATGGTATTGAAGATGAAGATAATGATGATGAACAAATAAATACAGTAAATAGATGACACAATGTTTGAGTATCATCTAGTTGTGATTGGTGTCTACAGATAAAATCAAAATAAAGAGGCCTCGTCCCTCAAATAGACTGTTCTAGGCCTACATTTAGGCTGATGAAATATAAAAACCGTAATTAAATTGAAATATGTAAAATCAGTGAAAGTAATATCATGACTTCTAAGAAGTCAAGATTGCTTGCATGAAACGATGTTAGATATCACAGTAACGATCTTGTGTGTGGCATTCACGTCCTAATAAACTGAGCTGTCTCCTACACAGTCTATTAGGGATGGAATTAAACGGTTTCATAATTCGCTGTGATGGCGAATACGAGCCAGTGTAACCAACTGTGATATCACTGATACCCTGTGTGGGGCAATTGGATTCCAGCGTGGGTCGAGACTTCTTGGTTTATCTCTTAGAGTTCTAGAACCTTGTCTAACCTAATTTCTTAAGAGGATGTAAATATCTTTTTATTTAGTACATAATAACATTTTAATCGATTTTGACCTCTTCCACATGTTTTTAATTATGGTACACTTCAAACTCTTCATCGATTATTATGCCTATCTATTCACTTATATAAAATAAAAATGAAATTTAATTTAGTGTAGAGTAAGTATCTACTAAACTGGAATGATTGTAAATACAATTATGAATATTTTAAATAAAATAAAACAAAAGTGACTAAATAGAGAAAATATTACTCAATATTTCATCAAGTAATGTTTCCTCACCTTCTCTATTTGGAGTCACTTTTGTTTTACTTTATTTGAACATAGTCAGTACACCTTTTGGTTTTTATTAATATTTTGTTTAAACAATTTAAATATTTTTTCATTGCATTTTCAATTTCTATAAAGAAATTTTCTAATTTGTGATAATCAGTCAAAATACTGTACATCAAATTTGACATCAGTTTGATCACCATAAATGTATATATTATGGTAGATAAATTAATATAACCATGGAGGAAAGAAACATGATCCTCCATGGTATGACCATAACTTGGTCTGTTTATCTGTAGTGAGATACATTCAGCACTTCAAGCCATTCTATATTCTAAGTTACGAATACAAGTAGCAAAGAGTAATAAGGGAGTACGGTGAAATTCCCAAGCACCATCCTGCCCTCTTAGAAATCCTTCCAAAATTTAGAAATAAATGAATACTCAAGGTTTGCTAAAATGGAGTGGATTTTTTAATAGGTACGGTAGTTGTGGAGATATCTCTCCTGTAGTTTTAGGTGAGTGTTCTTAGGAAGGATGAAAATGAACTAAATCTGTTTTTAATTATCACGACAAAAGCTTTCCTTCATAATTGGCTTACTCATGTCGCTTCTTCTAAATAGTCATTGTTGATCAAAACCCCTAAGCAGGTATAAGATTTACAGATGCCAAAAAATAGAAGGAAATGTCCAAATCAGCCCCAGACGAAGAAGCTCTGACCAGGTGAGGCAATTGTTAATTGGCCGCAGGGGTGAAAAAGGTTACTGTCCAGTCAACAACATATATACGTTAAAACAAAAGACCAGCATTAATGGTCGGATGAGGTTAATACGCCACCAGTCAGAATTAATTTACGTCACCTTCGATATGAACTTTTGCTGAGTAATGAAAATTCTACATTTATCAGTAAAATTAGCTGCTTATAGGTTGATATTTACAGAGCTTATGTATAATGATATATATATTTTTTCCCCAAGGAGCTTGAAATACTTTTACAATGTTTAAAATAAAGCTTTAATTGAATAATTTGATACCATATTCATGGATTTTTGACAAGTAGGTACCATTTTACCAGTCAAAATTTATAGGGTAAGTGTCTGTTACTTAGCCATGAACTAGCCTGAAGTTTAACAAAATTCCAAACATACAACACCAATTTTCAATTGTCCTTGTACTTGGTGCACAACATTTTTTTGGCCTTATCAATATCTTAATGTTACACTAATTAGCAAACGATATCAAAATAACCACAGAACTTGATTTTAGACTTTACAATATGAAAATATTGATTGTTTTTGTATACTTGTGGGTTTCTTTACATTCCTATTAGTGTTAAGTGAATTGAGAAAAGTTAATGGGCATACAAGTAACTGGAGCTGACAGGTAAAATCACACTCATGCCTAATGAAGCTCGCACAACCTTTCTTTAAGAGAATCAAAGATCCTTAGGCATTTTTACTGGACCACAATTATAATGTTATTTATCACCTGATTATAACAGAAGCAATTTAAAAAACCTAGTCAAAATCAACATAACCCTAAGGTAATTGTGAGACCTTTTGAACTTTAGGGTCACTGTAGTTTCTCAGTGCAAGAAAGGGGAGGCAATAGTGAGTTAGTTAATTTCAGAATTACAAGATGGTGCAAGTAAAGACAGCCGATCATTATCACATGTCATCTATCCAACATGTAACAAATGCTCATCCCTATCGTTTACTAGTATGTGACCTAGGTAGGAAAAAAAAACTGCTGCATCACTTTAGAGATGATGTCACACGTTTTAAACATAGACGTGTTACATCTGGTCTATCTCAGGAGATAGAGTGCAAGGCTCGAATAACTACGAATAGAAAAACACTATAAATTCAGTTTTCCTGAGAACTTTGCTGCAACGATTTGCCAGATTTCAACTAAAATTGTTTGGCTCATTTCAGTCGACTTTGATCGTGGCATTAAACATTGTTGAAAATGAATTCATGAAAGTCTTAGCTCCAGATATTTTAATTCAATTTCTTAAATCAATAATACTTGCCAATATTGAGATTTTAAAGGTTGTAATATTTATGAATTCATATTTGAAAATTAGGCAAATGGTTATTGCAAATTTATAGGGCCTACTGAATGGCAATGTTGAGTACGGTAAAAAATAAAATGCTATTAATAATTTTTCTATGTATATCAGAAGAGAGTAAGGAACAATCTACAGTAGAGCTATAGGCCAAATAAATTTGTGTCAAACAAAATCAAATTATAAGTGAAAAATAGCCTTGTCTAGATAGTCATAACCACACAAAGCATGAAATCCCAAACTAAGCTAGATTACCATAGCGAACTACAGCAACTTTAAATAAATGACTTAATGACTTAAATTAATTATCTCATACTGTGTTTATTGCACCATAATTAAAAAGCTGTTAATGTAGATAATACTCTTGGTTTTACTAGGTGTTAAAACATACCCACAGGGATCAATTAACCAATTACTTAGCAAAGATGTGTTATGAAACCAAGGTAATAAGGGAAACTGTTGATGCAATGGTAAATTATAGTGATCTATGGTATTTACCTGCATTAAAACTACTAATAATAAAAAAGTGTCATTTTCTCCAATATAGCACTTACGTAAAACATCACCCCAAATCTATGTCACTGCTGCAGGAATTTAACATTTAACTTCAGGTAGGTGTAGGAAATGCAAGAATGTTGGCCTGTATGTTTTTAGGGTAGGTTCTCTTGGTTATGTCTCCTATTTTTTATTATGGTTGACACCCTTTTTGGGGCTAAGGTTTAGCTTTGGTCAGAAGATCATCCACAGGTGATGGTTTGAATCTTCGTCAATAAAAAAATTAGTGATTTTTGGCCCTGAATCTATTTGGATTGTTAATGCCTTGACCAGGGACATCCTTTGCCCGCTCATGGCTTCCATAAAAATCTCTGTTGTTCTTTCACAAAATTACCTAAAGATCCGTCCAACTAATTGGAAAAACATGACGTGTTCAGCCATCAGAGAAATCTAAAAATTATTTTCACACTTGCTGGACAAGTTTGGGAAGTTGTGAACAACATAACTTAATGTAATAATATACAATATAAACTTTTGGAAACAAGATGGCTTGACACATCGTCCAAAAACACAATTAACACATACACTGAATCTGGTAAATATAATTGGTAATTTAGTTGTAGAATCAATATTTTTTACTGACGAGTCATCATAAAAAATAGAAAGAGATTAGTATAACCACTATTTTTTGAAACATGACTTGTGGCAATAGATTTGCAAATCTGTGAAGGAAACTTTACTGTATTGCAAAAGTTGATTACTAAAACATTATAAAAGATATAACAATGAATCTTAAATAAAAAGAGTTAGGCTACCTTTCTTTATAAACTATTCAAAAATTTTCAAATACTGTAATGACACTTTATATTTATAGGCCTATAATACAGACATTGTTTAGACATAGACATCTCTTTATTCATCAAATTGGAAATTACACTGTTCTTTTTGTTTAATTATGGTTGAAGTATAATAATCCCATTAGTATTTAAAAAGATATTCAATGAAAACTGAAAATTTTAATTGGAAGTTAATAAAATACTGAGAAATCAATTTTTTAATGAAATATTTTATTATTTTCAGATTTCATCACAGAGAGTATAAATATTAAGGTTTTTTTCAATAAAATTATACCGTATTAAACTTTCAATATTTACAAATCATCAGGTTCATTGGATTACTAGGATAAGTAAGCTAATGGGAATTAGCACAATATTGATATTATTTTTACCTACTTCGTCTTTTACTTGTCCGTGTCTGAGTACTGATAATGTTTAACGTTGGACAGCAAATTAACAAAAGATACTTGAAAAGGAGCAGACAAAATATACCCTCATAAATGACAGCGACAAAAAAACAAGCTTGGTGTTTCCGTAATCGTCAAATTTCTAGTGGCTACAAAACAGCAAATTTGAGTTTTATTCCTGCGAAATATTACGCTGTAAATGTGTCCATAAAGATAGTGTCAATATCTGTGAAAAAGCGTGAAGTTGCAAAATGTAAAAACAACATTATAATGAAACAAATTCATGTTCAGGGTTTTAGTGGCAGTTCGGCAGTTTTTGTTAAATAGGCAGGTTTACATTTTGTCTTGTTATCATTAATGTTAATGAAGTTTTATTGTTATCGATTATTAGGAAGGATGGTCATTCTTTTACCAAGGTGATGCTAAGTTGTTTAAATTACAGTAAATCTTCTTGCAGCATAAAAGACTGGGAATTGATCTTTTGTCAGTAACCATGAGTTGGCGGTTCTAAAAAGCGTTTAAACTTAAGAGACTACACAGATCAACAAATAGATTAAACAGATCCAAGGACTTAGCAAATTGCTTAAGACATAGGCCTACTCAGTATTTTTACTGGAAGGTGTCATCTTTAGACAATTATTAAATCAAATAGGTTAACAAGTCAACTCTAAATGCTCCTTAGATGAACAACCTTCGTTAGTAATTCCTGTAGCATAGGCATCCTCACCTTCTTCTCTTCATATGGTAGCAGGTGAACAGCCCACCTAAATATCACTCTGGGTGGTAGGTCATATAATATCACCAAGATATTAACTTAATAAAAAAAATCACAATTGATAAAATCTGTCTCCAATTGATGAAATGAATCCATACTAAAGTACCATGTTTAAAATATTTCTTTGCTGAGTCACAAATAACAATATTGTATCCTAATAATCTTCATTTATTTTATACAATTTAGTTCTACTGAAAATGGTACAAAACAGAAGTGACGAGTCTGTGAATTTCCTCTCAATAAACTTTTCTATTACAGCATTAAGAAAGTAATGGTGTGAAGCACTGTTCCAAAAGTCAAAAAAAATTAATTGATTGATTGACTTTCAGGTCTTTAAAGGATAGATATATAAAGAATAATGCATCTTAAAAATTCATATTTTTTTAAAAAGTTGGACTTATTTATTTTTTCGTTCGGACAAACACCATAGGCAGTACATAGAGATGGGTATA
>NW_022705472.1:408873-469664 GCF_011630105.1 Anneissia japonica
TATTATTATATGTAGGCCTATTCATTCCATTGTGAATCATTTATTTCATTATTTTTTTTTTGTTCCGACAAATAGGCAGTACATAGTCAGTTTCAACATTCGCAACCTTCTATAGTTAAAAAAAATACTTGTCAAAAAAAGCAATAAAAAAAAAAAATAAAAATAAAAAAAAACATGTTAACCTACAGTATTATAGCTATTTTGTTTATTCTATTGTGAATTATTAAAATCAAAATGAGCCTTTCATATAAGTGAACCGACAACCAGAGCAAAATGAGTCTTTTAAATTTTCTCTGAAATGGTGACAATTACATGGAGTGGATTGAGAAGCAATGTACCCTGAGGGAGGGAATCAAATTAAAAACTTTGGAATTAAAAACCTGAAGTCCCAATCTACTATACTGCAACAATATTACAAAGAAGTCAAATAGCTACTCTAGCACAAAACAAAACTTTTAGGAACAAAAAAAATTAGTGCTGAATATATGGCCTAAGGAGGAGCCTTAAGTACTTGCTGAATGATTGGTTTTAAAACTTCTCTTTGCTTTGTTGGTGCGTAAAGATTGCTTTAAGAACACATAGGTCTATAGCGCGTACAAACTCATGAGGTCAAAGTTCTTGTGCACTAGAGATTCCCAAAATGTCAACAAGCAAAAATAGGTTGCATATACTTGCGAAGAAATTCTTGTTGATACATATGCATTAATTGTGTTCTCAACGTCTGTTTATACTAATAATTTTATTAATCCAATACTTTGATATGTTATTGTTTTATGAATGAAATCAATTGCGGATGTTACTACTTGCAATTTCCCTTATGACATGGATATTTTGAGTAAGGGAAGGAGGTTACAGGGACAAGAAAGCTGCATATGTTTCCTTAAGTTATGGCCACACTATGAGTTTTATGTGACAATTATCTGTGATTTGGCCATATATGGACATGATCGCAGACATATATATATATAGAAACAATGATTCCATATCCTACCCATAATGGGCAAATCATATAATGCTTGGTAGTGATAACTGAACAGAGGTTAAGCCAACATATAGGCCTCTAATAACCAATAGATGTATATAGGTCTACTAGGTTAATCGTACAGTTATGTCGTAGCAAACCTATAGGCTAAACCAATTTTGTTTTTTTATTGTTCTTTATTAATTTCATAGTAAAACATAAATTATTGAAAACTGATTATTTAAATTTATGATTTTAATTTGAAAATATATGAATTCATTATTAATTAGCAAAATTTATTTTTGTAGACTTTTTTGGGTGGCAAATCTTTGCTGTAAAAGTAATTTTGAAATGAGGATATTGATATATTTTGTTTTTGTTTCATTTCCAGTAGGACATTTGACTTTCTGATGAAGAATACAGAAAAGTCCTTTTGCCTTGTTAAAAGTTCCAAGGTGGTACAATTAGATTAATATTGGCTAGACAAGTGATCATAAGTGAACCTATATATAATTCTAATGATTTTCATCACTGTCATCATCTGTTGTTGCTTAAAACCTCCCAAGGTCCGAGTCAAACAAAGGATAAAAGTTTTATTTTCATCTGTTTTGTGGCTGATTTTAATTATAATAGATTACTAATAGATTCTTCAGGCATAATTAAAACAGACTACTAATAGATTCCTCAGGCATAATTAAAATAGAATACTAATAGATTCATGTGAATTTATAAGATATGCAAGGGAATATTTCTAATTAAAATTGGCAAGCTAATAATTCATTTTTTTCTTACTGTCATCGTTAAAAAATGCAATCTGATACAGTATATTATTATCAGTGTTCTCCCCAGGCCCTTGAAGCATCATGGTACCATGATGCCTGGAACTTCCCCCATGATGCTTGACAGTTGGCCATGATGCTTGGAACATCTTCCCTGATGCTTTTATCAGTGAAAAGTTAAATTATTTAACTGTTCCCTGCTTTTATATTGTCTTAAAGTGCAATTTAGGGCATTTCAATGCCTCCTAATACCTTGTGTCAATCCCAACTATGGTTCACCCATAATGCTAGGGAGAACACTGATTATTATTGACATCTAGTTACAGGCTACTATTTTAATACACAATCAAGGACTATATTGTCATTAAATGATTAGATAATGAAACATATCCCTCAAGTTTGTCTGGGGTTGTTAATTGAATCATTCAAAAAGAATGTGACCATTCATTAGATAACTTATTGTCTGGTTTGAGATAAAAACACTCCGTTGGAAATTCAGATAAACTAATTATACCACTACTGTAGTTCTGTGGCTATTGACTGCCACCTTTGATTATGAAATTGGGCCATTTTTTGTTGGGGGGGGGAGGGGTGGGCTTATTTTTTCATGAAAAAAAAAATTCAACTTTATAGGTATAGCCAATCAAAATGAAATATTCAACACTTCATGCTTAATTCAAAGACAATATTTTATTTTTTCTGAAAGTATCTGTAATTACTCATTCAAATCATACCTTGGACTTTTGCCCAGAGAATGATGTTACTTATAGTACAGGACATGCTTATAAACTGTACTGGACGTGGGCTTATACCAAAAAAACTATGGCAGTTAACAAACCTCTTCCATCACATTTTCTTGAGCTACAGTAGGATTTTAGAAAGGTGCGAAGTTTGTTTATCTTTTCTATGAAATCATAGAATATTTGCAGGGACTCTATGAACTGAAGTGTCAAGTACGTGATAGCCAGACTCGCTTTTGAGATGAAACAAGATACATCAAACATACGCTTATCATTGTCTATGATACAAAACCGGTGGTGTACACAGCCATGTCAATTATTCTTCCTGATTAGGCCTATCATTGCACAACGAGATACTCGTAAATCAAAATGAATTACAGCCTAGGGTAGATAACTTGACATAAAATATATTTCATACAGATTATATCAATAGTTAGTGTGAGGTGTAGAGCGCACATCCTCCGAACTCCATCTATCAAAAAAAAAAAAAAAAAAATTCATGCCCAAAATACACTTAGGTCTATATTATGTTTTTCTTGTTTAGATTGAAGTATTTAAAGAGAAGAAGATTATTATGGTCTTCTGACAGATATTTTCATCAGATATGTTTAAAACAAGCAAAGAAGTAGTAAATTTTTTCTACAAATTTATTTCCTCTAACCTTTCAACAAGGTTCGTGTATAATGCATGGCAGCCCCAAATGATAAAAATGACAATGCTGAAAAAAGACAAGCTAAAGTGCATACAAGGTTGTGTGCTTTTAAGTGATTGATCCATAATGACAATATGAATTTATGTATATTTTGCTGGAAGCAGTTTTTTTATATCATTTATTGAATAATAATTCAGTGAATCATGTCATTCAAAACTGTAAAACTGATTTTATGAAAATTAATCATTGTGTATTAAATTTTACAACCTTTAAGTTTATATTCATCTTGTAGTATGATCTAGAATAAATGAAATGATTCAGAGATTCTACTCTGTAGGGCCATCTCTAAAGCTCCGTCCATGATTTTAGACAAAAACATGTGACATGCCTAAATATGGTCATGATGACATCACACCATGACCATACACGGTATACAGTAGGCACATCATGACTATATATGGATATACAATAGTTTGATAATAATATGTTAGATTTATATAGCGCTTAACGCCAACAAGGCCTCCAAGTTTAATCTTTAGAGTTGCATTTAAAGATAGACTACTACCTAATATAAACTTATGAATTACCTATCATTTATATGTAACCGAAACTCAAAAATATAATGAGAAGAGGAGCTAAGAATTACCAATTTGTAACTTTAGAATTGTTATTGAAAATTTTGCTCAGTATAATCTTTCATGAAATCAGGAATGAAACTCTTATGGTTTTATTATTAATAGATGTTTAAAAGCAAGGAGGCCTTGTTAAAATTAAATATTTCTCAAGTTTATCAAATATATTCTTCTTGTCTACATTCTACTTACAAAGGGAGTGTAATGTATCTTTTTGAATGGAGATGAATTAATTAGGCCTAATCTACAATACTTATGCCTAGCCATAAGGAAGGGTACACAGATAGACAGATACGGAAGTGTTTGACAGAATAGTTGCATAGTTAAGATAGGCATGAATTCATAACACAGCTTAAAGTTGCAATTGTGAGTTTCATAGAATATTTTCAAAGTGGCAGCAATCATCCTTACAAAATGCAAATTTCCTGATCATTCTTCGCCATGATAGGCAAACAAGGCAACATGTACCGTAGTAATTGCATAGTGAAGGTTGCAGTTATCACATAATTGTCACTTTAATCCAATACTTTTCCTGATAATATGGAAATTATCATTGGTACGCCACACTAAATGTTTCAATACATGACGGTCATGATAATTTTCGTTCATGAATCGTGATGGAGAGAATATATTTTGATGAGCAGAATGATCGATGACAGGAGTCTTAATTAAGGAGAATCCTAACGAGTAAATGTTTCTAATGTCAACAAATTTAAAAGCTATCTCAAAGGAATGATGTATCACTTGAAAAACACAATGAAACAACAGCAAAAAATAATACATAATGAATTAGGGGGATTTATCCCATAACCATTAATGCCCTACAACCAAGTCTATATGAAGCTTGGGAAGTAAAGTTATTTGTGGGTATGAGAGAAATAATATAAATATTACTAGGATAAAACCCATGACCTGATTTAGAAAGCAATCTGTTTATTCATTAAGGTCAGGGATATAGATGCTGGGAGAGGTAAAGAAGATGGGAAGGAGGAGAAGGTTATTATTTTAGCTGATCTAGGCCAGGGCACTGGCCAATAGGCTTTAAACTGGCAAGATGGCCCTTGATCATGAAACAAAATTATATAGTGAAATGGTTTCTTAATTTCAACTTGCTTCAAACAGGCCTGAATTTGAAGGGGAATAAACCCCAACATTATTTCCAGACTCCTATCAATTAAAGTGTTTACAAATTCTTAAATAATATGGTATAAACAAATCAAATCACATGGTTTTCATTAGAATTAGGCTGATAGAATTAATTTGTCCAAGAAAATTGAGTGGCTCCCTTGACAATGGGACATGTGGTGTTACATTACAACAAGTGTTTTGGTAATTGTACAAATTGGCTACCATTATTCATTTCAATAGTCCATAATTTACAGACTCTGTTCATTGTTTTGTTTTAAATATTACAGTAATGGGCTCTGACATCTGTATGAACAATAGGTGCAAATATGATTTTGCAATGTAATGGTTTGTCCACACTATAATGTTTTACGTAAGAAATGTGTGTAATTTGTCCACAAATGATTTTTTACCACATCCATATATGGGCAAATCTCAAGTAGTTGTTAAATAAAAATAGTACCACCACTGTTTGAAGCAGGGGAAGACTGGGGGTACAGGGGTTTAATCCCCCTCCTGTGCCATAACTACCAAGAGAGCACCACCTAACTACTGCATGTTATAATCAAAGTGTAATGAACATTTTATTTGGTAAAACTATTTTCTAAAGGAGCATTTGAGGTAATCACAATGTCACCATTACTTAGATTTGTGAATAAATTTAGTTATTTCCTTCAATCTAATTCATTTATTTGTTTTCTTACAGCATGCGATTGCCACCCTGTTGGATCTTCGGGTGAAATATGTAACCAAACCACCGGTCAGTGTCCATGCAAAGACGGAGTGACGGGACTAACTTGTAATAGATGTATGAAAGGTTACCACCAGAGCAACTCCCCTATTGCACCGTGCATCAGTAAGTGTCCACCCAATCACATTAACTCATTATGTTAAGGAAAAGAGTTTTTATTTTGCTTTGGAAAGATGCTAAATAAAATTGATTGATTGATTGACAAATGTTGAAATAATAATTTTTTATGGAATGAAATATGACGAAAACATTGATATTAGCTAAATCTATCCTTCTACTCTTGATATTTCAAGAAAATATGGCACTTGTTTTTCCCTTTTCATTTTAATGCTAAATTTGACAAAAAAATATTTTTATGATTTAAGTTTTCCTTTATGGTATTTTTTTTGTGTTTTTATTTCATTTTCGTCTGCCTTTCACCTTCAACACAAACAGGGACACTTATAGGTAAACATTTCTCGATTGATTCTTAATTCAGATAATAATCTCTAATTATAGTATCCTGTTTTTTGTTTGTGTTTTGTTGTCAAGTCATAATTAATCCACTTAATAATTCTCATCATGTGATCAACCAAATGTTCATTCATTTTCATCCCAATTAAGAATGTATTTTAAGTTAGTAATGATATTTTAAAAGAATAACACAACTGATCATTAATAAAAATCAAAAAACAACTATTTATATTTTGATCAATATGATTATGATAGTTTTAATGACGACCAAAATAGTGATTTTAGCTAATAGAAAAACAATGATTAATAGCATTGAATATATATAGTAGCAGTATTATCTGGTAAATTTATTATGGTACCTACCTATTATATCATGACATTATAGAATGATGAGCAATTTATTAACTTTAACCAGTTTGTTTACAGATTTATGTTCAATTTAGTGAAGAATATATAGATAGATACATGTTTCTTCAAAGATAAACCAAAAATTTTATATATTGGTCTTGTCTTTGAAGAAATATGAACTATGACTTATTGATCAGTTGAAATATTTGTGTTTTCTTAATTTCTTAGCTGCCATCTTTAATGAGAATGGTTAAGTAGTTTAATATAATTGCATGTGTGTTGGAACTATAAATAAAATAGTTAATTAAAAATTAATTAATTAATATCTTCATTTTGAGGTACAGGAACCGAGGTCCGAGAGGAGAAAGGATTTGGATGTTCCTTGTTGGGATCCAGGGGGAATCTTAGCTATATGTCACAATTGGGTAGATCTTTGGCAGCTGCTGGGGATGGGAGAGGGCAAGGACCTTTATTCTGACACCATGTGATTGTGCATGAGTACTGTATAACATAGTATTGCTGTTCCTAACACAAATAGAAATACAACTACTAAACATTAAAAATAGAAAAATATATCACTCATCATTAAAACCATTGAACATTAAGACAATTACAAATATTTACAACTGATCTTCATATATTTTAACTGATATTTCTCTATCAGTCATTGATACTACAACATGTAACCCTTTTCTCTAGATTCTAAATATAAAAAAAAAATCATGATTATTTCTCAAAATACCTCCTCATTCCTACCACATATGAAAACATATTTTTCTAGAGCCTTTAAAGTTCCACCAATTTCACACTCAGTACAGAAGTGGATCTTAACCGTATTAATATAATATACTATTTTTTTTTATGTACCTAAAAGAAAAATGTTTTAAACCTACAGAAATATATGAATTGAAAATGTTTCAACCATGATATTTTTGATATTTCTACAGAGCCTGTATCTACTCCACCGCAAACACCACCGGATAGTGAAGGCACAGGAGGTAAGAAAAACAAACAAATATTTGTACAGGTTGAAGATTCTTAAAAATGTTGGATTTTTTTTTTAAATCAGTGTGAAGCTAAATTTCTATTATGTTATACAAATTGTTTCACTTTTATCAAAATAATTAAATTATATAAACTTGAATTTATACTATAAAGAAATGGAATTATTTTGAGAAGGAAACAAAGACACAATAAACTATTTCACAACTTAAGTGCATGATATACAGTAGGCCTATTTGAATAACAGTAGGACTAAAAAGAAATCATTTTGAAGGTGATCAGGCCATCATGGCAGTGGTGTCTAGGTGTCTTGAAATGGGAGGGGGCTGATAGGGGCTGCAAAGGTAAAGTTTGGGCTGGCTCAATGTTTAGGTGAGTGAGTGCTAGCACACAAAATAAGGTTATTTTTACCTAATTGAGCATTGCTTTATACATTTTCAATGGGGGTGACCACTGCATCATAGATGTGAGAACTTTATGTTCTTCATTAAACATTTGTTCACATGTGTTAAATCAACATGAGCCTTCTATTTCCTATATTAATGAGTAATCCGACCTCAATTAAAGAAGGTGACAAAAGTCATTTTTTTTTAGTATGACTTAAAGCAACCTAAATCATTTCCGAGAAGCGGAAATGCATTTGTAATTATCAAATGAGTCCTTAAATGCCTTGAAAAAACAACTGATACAATTTTCCTGGTTTATGAGGTATTGACTTGGGGTATGATTGTATTTACAATAAAAACAGAACTCTAAAACAACGTCCTTGATCGGAGGGGACAGCCTAGGGGTACACTGCACAAAGTTCCATAAAGCATCGCCATACTTTAATACGTCACTATAAAAATACAATGACTTTGTTAACTCCCCAGCAAAAAATGAGTCTGAAATAATAGTAGGCCATGGTATAAATTCTTATTTAATTTACATAAAACTACAGTTGTTCTAATTTGAATGTGAACACAACCCATGGCTACAACACGCAATGCCAATTCCACTACACAGGGGCAGCAATGGTTCTAAAATTCATGTCAAGGCTAAAGATTGATAAAAGACGTCATCGTTATTTATCCCATAATGTGACCATACCTGCACATCATGCAAGGCATATTTTGACAGCGTTGCATCAAGCGGGAGTATCATGTTACACACGTGTTTCAATACAGGTTTAAAAACGTCAAAATTCATTGATTTTTCGCTCATGTTTTATGTTTTAAAGCAAGACAATTTTTTTGTACAGATCCCATTTCCCGCAACAGAATTTATTCAGGTTATGATACAAGTTATCCACTTTCATAGGATCTGATTAAGTCTACTGAGACTTGTGGGTGACACGTATGAATTTTGAAATTATAAAATTAAAAATTATCTAAAATTCTCAATTAAAATTAAACTAATTATAAATCCATGAGCTAGATATGTTTTCTTGATTTTAAATTTAAAGTTACTTCAAGTATGGAGGTAGCTTCAAAAGGCCTTTGATAAAGTCATACATTTGACTGCTAATCAACTTGGGATAAGGAATCATTATTATTTGAAGATGAGTGAGGCCCTAAATCTATCTGATATTTCCAATTTGTTTTTCTTTAACATTAAACCCAAGGGTACTTTTAAATCATTCTTCAAACCAGGCTCTCATCTCTGGACTGCCTAGAAACCCAAGAACATCATACACAGGCTGACAGCCTAAAAAGTTCAAAATACACAGGTTGGATCATAAATCTTTAGAAAAACACTGTACTGTACCTCCTCCTATAATTGAACTGTACTTGCCATAAAGATTACCCCTAATGATTTCTTATGGAAATAATTAACTAGCACTAAATCTAGAATGATATCTTTGGCATACTTTAACTTGACACTACCAGGATAGCAAAGCGGATTTATTATGACTGAAACTGGATGCTCAGTAAAAAGTCTTTAACTACGATTTTTAAAGGATATGCAGTTCCATTTACAAATAAACACAAGATTGCAAATTAGTCCTGTGATAAGTAGAGCCTGACAGTAAAGAAGGTAGTAATACAGTGGGCTAGTCTAGAGGGGCATCACCACACAGGTTGTTGAATAATTTGTCATCATTGACATTAAAAATTGGATTACCCAATTTTATATGGTTATATTTTCTTGAAATTGAAATGAGGGTGGTCCACCTTGATCTGAAATTGGAAGACAAGCTTATGTGGATCAGTGCATGGTTTTGTAGTAGCTTGGAGTTGAGATGCTTGGCTTAGTTTACAAGTCCAGGATCCTAGGTTCAAACCCTGTCACGGCAGGGTTTTTTTTTTTTCATGACTAAATCAACCTCCACTCCCCGAGCTTTAGAGAATCATTTTATCATGTAATTGGCAAGTTGCTTGCTGTTGCACGGGAAAGAAAAAAAAGATAAAAGTTTTTACGTTCTTAATTCAATACTTTAATGTATTTTATTAATGTTGAGAACAAATTATGTGTATAATATTTCTTCCATGAGCTCAAATAACAGAACTTAAAAGCTATGTTATATTAATGTAGATGATTTCTGAAAGGTTATTATCATAGTGTTTTAATAATAGGCTTACCTCTAGGTAAGGCTCCTTCTGTGAGGGCGCCATAAGTACCTTCTTACAATACTATAAGACCTCTGACACGGGAGGTGTGTAGGGCTTGATGAACTAGGCCATGATCTTGGATAGGCTTTGTAAACTGGAACAAGACTGGTTTCTGATGGGCTTAACTTGGCCTAGATTCTCAGAAATAGGCCTACAGCTGTACTGTAGATGTGATTATTGATTAGTAGCATAGTCTGGTTGCAATACCTAGCTCTATCCTGATATTAAGATAGAGTCAAGATAGGGTTAATCTGTATCATCGCCATCATCACATATAGCACTAGATTAGCTTATCAGCAACAGATTAAAACAGGTTATTTATGGGAATTTGGGTTATACTTCAAAAGGAAGTGAGCAACACATGCATATTTTTTGGTATTGTTGTGAATACATGAGTAGGAGTAGATCCCATAGGAATCACCCACTGTTGAGATAACTAAAAATGTCAAACTTTGTATTTAGCAGGGTAACAATAACCTCAAACTAGATATTAACAAAGGTCTATTATAATAGGGCCTAAACATATACTGTACACAATTGCACAAAACAGATTATTTTTTCTGAAAATATTTCATTTTTTTTAAATGGTCCCATTTCAATTCAAAAAGAATTTTCAATTTACCAGACACAATATTGGTCTACGGACAATTATATAATAGATAGATAATAGCTAGGTAATAGATTCACATTTATAATAGATTAAAAAAATCAGATGCCAGAAAGAATATGAAATATGTGAAAGTTTGAGCAGCTAAGGTATGATTCAAATATTAAAAGGTGTTGCTGTCGATAAAGTCAATTATGACCACCCTTATTTACTACAAATCAAAAAGTGACCTGACTGAAAAATACCACTTGACAGTTGTTTTTCTCCCTAAGGACATCAGATCTAGGATTCCAGGGGAAGGAGGAAAGGGGTGTGTACTGTAGTAGCAGTCTGCAGCCTCAATATCTATTAATAATATTTTCAATTTCATGACTAAAGTTTTGTAAGGAAATTAAATGGCAGTTAAAAAACTAGGGACATATCAAGATGCCTCACATGCAGCACCAGTGCTTTATGATCATCAAGTTCTTGAGACCTGTTTTCCCAGGGAAGCAAAAATATGGAGTTGTAAACTGAAGTGATTTGTTACTTAATTACAACGATTGCTTGGTTTCAGTTATGCTGTTGATTTATTGTGTGATTGTAACAGAGAATATGAACTCCCTTCAAAATTTCCAAATGAGAGAAGTATGGCACCAGTTAGGAAAGGGTGTCACTTCTTAGCAGTCACAATAGTGAGGTTGATTAGCATATATTAATTTCAGATGTCCTCATATCATGCATATTCATCAAGTGTTTCAATTTTTTGGCAAATCAGGGAGCTCCTATCTTGGAAAACTTTGGGTTGGGGTAATATTAGGTGTAGAAATTTATGTTACAGTTGGCCTGATCAATTACCAAATCGGTCCACTGAGGGCGCTACATAAAGTAAATAAAAATTTATACCACTACTCACGAGGAAAGCATGACTTATACTAGGGTATTACATTTATTTAAAAAAAGTATATAGTGAATTAATATTGTAAAACATGGTGGCTATAATAACATGAAATTCTAACCACACTTTTTTCCACCTGTTTCCCCAGTTTTTAAATATTAAAAAAATCTGTATCTCATTAACCATTCCCCAGTTTTTCGTCAAACAACTTTTTTCTGTCTTACAAAAATCAGTTCTACAACACATAAAAAAAATTGTTTCCTCTGGAGCCTGACTTTAAACATTGAAATCTTTTGACTGATTTTGGATAATCACTGCAACTTTGTTCATATTATGGTATTATAATAATCATAAATATCAAATATCGAAATGATTAAAATGCTTTGTTTCATATGCCAAGTAGGTTGGGAGATTAACAACGGAATGTTACTTTCCAAACAACGAATTCTCTTTCATCATCAATTACAGAAAAAGCTATGACCTACTTTTATATTACTATATAGTGAACTTGTAGACTGTGATAGGCCAATAAAATGACCAGTAGGATACACTAACAGGATATATGAAGAATGAAAGAAAGTGTCACCAGTTATACATTCATCAGCTTTCAGCAGCCAGTTTAGGATTAAAGAGAATGAAACAAATAGGAAAATATACATTTTTGTCCTACTCTCCCTAATCATTTTGGCCACCTCCATATTTTCTTTTTTTTTTGTTTTGGTTTGTAAAACACTTGTAAAATACATCCTGTTAAAATATAACAATTCTTAAGGTCATTGTGTATTTATATGTGCTTTATATAGCATTCCTAAAGACTGTTTGGCAATCTTTGTGAAGAAAACAGCAGGCCTCAACTTTCTCTTTAAGAAAACATAAAGAGAACAGGTTTCTTATGTGGAATTAATTCACACACTCAACCCACACAACTCAGCACTGCCCACACCATCAGGATTCATGTTTCAAATCTGTGATTTGGCAAACATGGGTGTGATATGATATCATCATACCCATTATGAGTTATATAGCTTAGTTACATTTCTAGAGCGATGACTAAAAAGAGCATTCACTTTAAATTTATATTTACAGTATGATTCAACATTTCCCATAAAAGTAGACCTAATAACTGAAGATACCTTTAAAACTTAGAACTCACGTTTTGATGGCTACAATTTTTGCCTTTCTAAACCCGGACTTTTCAAAACTCTTAACAGCTGTAAGGATATGCTACACAATTCCACAATTCTATAATAACATTTAAAAAAAAATGGCTTGAATAACAATTGTAAGGTTGTTATTATTATGTTCGAAGGTTGTAAACTAATGTTTTGATTACATTTCACAAAGTTGATGCTTATTAAAGATATTGCTTATAATTTCATTAGAAAAAAGTTAAGAAACTGCCAAAGTCAAATATCCCTGTCTCCTTCGCAGTAAACACTTGAAAAGAAAGCAATGCACTGCTGTGAAAGATATCAACTTGTTGTGTCAATTGTAAACGCTTTGATTCAACAAGATTCAGGAAACGCTTATTAACACCACAGACTACCTTCTGCTAGTTTTGTCAACTGGCTATCCACAGTGAGAATGAAAGATCCATTCTACAAATTGTAAAACACAACAACCTTGGTAAATAGAACTAGGGTGAGAACAAATTATTCGTGCACGTTGATTAAACATTTATTAAATTAGGATGAAAATCACAGAAACTCATTGAAGACTCTGCTGCAGCAGTAGCGTTGTCGGCTTTCAATTAGAAGATACAAAATTTGAGCAGGGGTGGCTCCAGAATGTTGCTGACATGGGGCCAAAAGGCCCAACAGGGGTCCAACCAAGGGTGAAGGGAGAGGAGGACCCTTTTCGAGGAGGCCAGGAGCCAGCTCTCTAGAGGAGAGCTGGCTTCCTGTCGGAAAACTCAACACATTTTTTGGGGCGAGACTAACAAACTATAACAATTCCCTGATAGAAAGAACTAAGCTCCACTCAAAATTTTCCATTTACCATCATTTTAATTCACAAACTGTCCTGTTCTATAAAGATTACTCATTTTTGTGTGGCTTTATGTTAACATCTTCGACAACAATAATCTGTGGTGACATCCTGATAAAACACACAGTCATTATAGGTGCTAATTTATCTGTCATTTCCAATCTAATGCAGTGGAACCAGATAAGGAAAGGGTGGCAGAGGTCTGTCACAAGATGTGTTTTATCGTCCCAGATGTTATTTCTGGTTGTTTAAAATTGCTCTATAGCCCGCAAACAAGTCGGATTTATTTTGAGTGATTTATTTCTGTATTGCAATTTGATTGCTTAATCTCAGCATTAATGTCTAATATAAATTAAATTGGATTGTACAAAATCTATTCTTGCAGCATGATTTTTTTATACCTTTTTTTCCAGAGACTGAATAAATTAAAATAAGAAAAATATCATAAAGATACATACTATTGGATAAGAAAATTGTTCATATAGAAGACATATATCACAGTTATATTGGGCAGGCCCTCAAGTGGTGTTTATCCCAACTTAACATTCCAGTGGGATTAAACCCTCATTTGTACCCCTGCTAGATGGGAGATAAAATCAGGGAAGCTTTCTGGACAAGGCTATCTAGTCCTCCTACCACAAAATTAATACCTTTTCTCACCTTCTAGTCAAATTGATAGACCAATGATTGCATGTACTCATTTGAACTGACCTATAGGTACTGTATGGGTGAATCTAAGTTCAAATAATTTCTAGGTGCAGAAATACCTTAAGTATACCAAATAGGTAATTTTTTTATGGGTACTTATATGTAAAGTTCAACCAAGTACTGGTATATGAAAATGAATTACAAACAACACCTTTAAAACATTTATGTTAAAACAATTTTTAGGTGCAGAAATAACTTAAGTATTTACAAATAGGTAATTTTTTATGAGTACCTTATGTAAAGTTCAACCAAGGAATTTAAACACTTTGTTATATTTAAGTATGTCAAAATGAATTACAAACAACATCTTTGAAATGTTTATTAAAACAATTTTTAGGTGCAGAAATAACTTAAGTATTTACAACATCTTTAAAATGTTTATTGTTAAACTTTTTAGTTATGAAAAATGTTACGGTATGTTATGAAAAAGTCTGAATCATACACAGATGTATTTATGGATATACAGTATATATAATAATTAAATGCTTTGTTTTTCAGGTCCATGTCCAAATTGTAAGGATTCAAGCAGATCAATAACTCAAAGAAAATATTGCAAGAAAGAGTTTGGTAAGTTTCCAATTATTCTCATTAAATCTGTCATTCATTATTTATTTACTGACATCTTTAATTATGGTAAATCTCTGTATCAATGCAAGTTAATAATATCATCAATAATACATTAGGCTAGTTAAAATACATAGTATTAAAATGTTTGATTATCAGATATTTTGAATGGGCCCTATGAAAACATTTATCAGTTAAACATTTCAAATATCCGCAGAATGATTTATGATGCATGTTTTCATATGGAATTGACTACATGATTGAACATAATTCTCATGAATCAATATCATTGTCTAAATTATCTAGTCTACAGTGGGAATACAGCTATGGTCTTGTATCTGGCTAATGAACCAATTTAGTGGAAAATTGACAACTTCTTTGGGACAATAAAAGTACTAATAATCATGAAGTTTAACAATATGTTGTCACTTGGTTTATTAAATTAGTTAGATTTGCCTTGAGTGGGTTTGTTGACTTGTAATTAGTAATTTCTTCCATTCCAATTAATGCAATACCACATGCTGTAAACATCAGAATCTGTACTATTGTCAGAACTTTGGAGCATGTTTGAAGTGGTCAGGCCTGCTTATCCAGACAAGTTCAATAACAAAAGCTTTATCATATCAATTGATTTTCCTTTATCTTTGATTTAAAGACTTTTCCATGTAGTTTGTATTTGTATTAAGTGTAGGTTAGTTGAACCAAGGAGGTTAATTTTTTTTAACACACCGCATTTGAGGGTGTGTGATACAAAGGCATACGTTCGAATGAATGAAATAAATGAATAAATAAATTATAATAAAAGTCTTGCATATGATTGGCAAGCTCAATGATAAGGATAAGATATGAAAATCGATTTTGAAATATCACTGAAGTTACAAACAATTACTGCAGGCTTAATAAAATACATTAAAATACTTCTCATCCCCTCTCCCTTAAAAAAAAAAATTAATATCAAGTGTAAAAAAGTGATGCATTGATAAAAAAATTGAGTAATATATTTAAGGTTTGTCATTGAATTACAACATTACCATATGACTTGCATTTCAGACAGATATCTGTTTGTGGTTAAATTTTAACTTTAAATGTGTAGGTCTATATATAGAAGTTTATTTCTGAATTCAAAATTTTTTACCAAGATCAACCCTCTTCCTGCAATGATAAACCAAACCACTTAATACATTGAAAACAAAATCTTACAACTGAAAACTAACATTAAACACAGAACCTATTACAGGGTCTATGCTAATAAAACTTACTAGGCTTAGGGAAAACAACATCTTTTTATGTAGATTTTTTTACATTGTGAAATTTTGAGAATATATAATACTTGACAAAAATCTCATAAGAGCACTAACTGAAAAGTTCAATAACACGCACACACATATTGAATTTTGCGACAAAGTTGAAAAGAAAACACAGATAGTGAAGAGTAGAAGCACCGGTGCTATGCAATCAGCTCAATGTTATGGCTTATTTGAGCAGGGATTACCCGCATTTACAAGGAGATTAGAAGTGGCGAAAAGACAATTTACTTTTCTATCACCTGAAGAAGATCCAAGAGAATCGGAAAACACAAAGATTATACAGGTGTTGCTGTCAATATTCAGTGCTTTTGTTCTTAACAGTTAACACTTTGTCTATTTTTGTCTATTAGACAGGTGTTCTGGGAGGATTGCCCTCCAAAAAAGAAAAATTACAGCAGGTATTGTCCACAAGATGGGGTTGAATCATCCAGATGGGAAAAGTGTGGGACACAAAAGATAGCATTCAATAGAATGAAAGGCTATCATGCTTTTATTGTGACATATTTACTGA
Source organism: Anneissia japonica (assembly GCF_011630105.1). Classification (NCBI taxonomy): domain Eukaryota; kingdom Metazoa; phylum Echinodermata; class Crinoidea; order Comatulida; family Comatulidae; genus Anneissia; species Anneissia japonica. The sequence continues at coordinate 425,468 of NW_022705472.1, forward strand.
CATTAATAAGAGGCATGCTAAGCAAATTGTGGGAATCTGGTTAAGTTAGCGGATAAAGTCACTTGGGCTAGGCATCTCCACGCTATGGTCTGAATAATCTATGTACTATTATTAGTGTGAATTCAAGAAAAAATTCCAGAAAAAAATGTACAGTGTTAGCCGTGTTTACAAAAAACTTTAACTGCCCCATTATTTATTAAGATTGAGTTGATATTATTGTGTGTTTTTGTAACTTGGACAATTGAGGTCCGCCTTGTTTGAGAGTCAAAGAAATTAACAAGCAAATTGTTATAAAGCGATATCCTTTTGATGATTTAGCGTTCTATTGAGAGTCAACAATTGAAATTCCGCGGCCAATAGACAGTTTTTATCAGTAATCAGATACCACATTGAAAAACAGGGAAAAATTCAATAAATATAATGGCAACACAATAGAGAGGTGCATGAGAGTAATTAGACTATTAAGCGGCAGTAATTGAAAGATTAAGGTTTATTGTAATGTAATCCTTTGGGAATTTTGTGCTATTCAAATCACAAAATCAAAGATTTTGAAAAACAAAATTATAAAATTAAACTTTATAATTTTTACAGTAACCCGGCCCTACTTACTGTACTTTGGGATGCCTCTATTAAGGGACACTTCTATTAAGAGTATATACCTATTAAGGGGACAAATTGGCTACAAATTGACTGAAAATATATCCTTTAGCACTCCAGCTGATCCCTATTTAGGGGGACACTTTTGTCCCAAAGGTGCACCTCCCCACCTTCCTTAATATAAGGGTTCAACTGTACTTTACAAAGGTGGGCAGCATAATCTTATTCATTTACCTCATCAGGTCACTCAACTTTTTCTAAACCTGCCCCTTTTCCTTAGCACCAAACCAAACATTCTCTCACCATTCTGTCTCGCAGACTTTTTTTAAAAAAAAGTTTATCTACTAAATCTAAACAGGGGCATACACTAAACAAAACTAAATGCCTATCTCCATACTAATATCTAAATACCTTAATAATAATGTTTGCTTGCAAAATAAATAAGGAAATACCAATGTAGCCATTTACACTGTAGGTAGGGTCACCATATTTCTTTATGCTGAAAACATGAGATTTTTATTGATGGTTGAAATAAGTAAACATTTGAATAATATTGGTCAAAAAAGTGATTTATTACTTTAAGCAATTTCAGAAAAAAACTGAATGTCAAATAAACTTAATTTTTTAAACATTTTAGATGCACAATCCTATTAAATTCCCTTTTAAATCATCGCATATCATCCATAAATTTTACCCAAGTTTAAAGTCAACAGTAGAAAATGTGGGCACATTCCAATTTGACAAGAATTTAAAATAAATCTAACTTTTATGACATTGCTAAAATATGTAGGCCTTAGTTTACTGCAGGTGATTTTGTTACCATTTGCAAACACACTGTACAAATCAAAGGTGTCAGGTTCCAAATAGCAGATATCTATATTTGCTACATTTGCTCTTTACTTGCACTCAAATATGAAACATGTTTGCCTAAATGTAAAATATAATTTATTCAGGTCTTTGTTTTGTTTTTAAGAATGAGGCCCCTTCCCATTGCTCTCTCTTTCTCTCCCCTTTTACATATGGCCATGACACATACTCACATAGCAGGCCTGATCTCTATGGAGGACTGACATAACTCACACTAACAAAAATATATAAAACAAAAAGAAACAGGGAACAACAAAAACATAATGTTTGTGGGACAACAAGTTGGTAATTACTAGCCCTGTTATTATTGGTCAGTTAAGTTTAACACTACAGAAAGGTTCACTCATTAAGAAAAAAAAAACTTAATATTTTCTAAATATGGCAATCATTTTTCTTTCTTCTATTTTATCTTGCAGCTATTCAAGCCCACATCTTGTCACGAGAAAATATGGGAGAATGGGTAAAATTTACAATCAACGTAATGACAATCTTCAAAAAGGGACAAACACGAATGAGGCGTGGTGATTTAGCTCTGTATGTGAGCAAGAAGAATTTAGCGTGCAAGTGCCCAAAGATGCGCCTCAACAGATACTATCTCATACTCGGTAATACAAACAACAAAGAAACTAGACTGGTTATTGATGAAAAAAGCGTTGTTATTCCATGGCAAGACGACTGGAGCAGACGAATTCGGAAATATCAAAGAAAGGAACGACGAAGTGAATGTTAGGAAGATAGAAAGTATAATAGCGGGAAAATGGAAAAAAAAACTAAAAGATCAAAATCATTACATGATATTTGTTCTTATATTTGTGAGTGATCCAGTTCGGGAATTCTGATGTAATGTGTTAGACACAATTTTGTCGAAGTTTGAACCTATCTGTATATAGGATTAGGTATGCCAAATACAAAATAGAGAACAAGCTTGTGTAATAAACTATCTCCCAGCAACTGTAAGCTGCCACTTTTTGTAAATTTTCCAAATCCTTATTTGGAAAGAAGTCCATTTTCGCGGAAAAGAACATTTTCGTTGGACTCTGACCACCTTGATGACGTATGCGCATATAATTCAAAGCAAAAGACATTGTAGAACTAAAGAAATATTAGTATGGCATTAGCTAAATAAAGTGGAATAAGTTGAGTCAGATGTGACATAGTGGTCATTTCTTTCTTTAAGGACAGCTTTTAGCCAAATACGTAGAAAGAAAAGGATGTGTGTGATAACATTGTTTTTTTTATTGAAGAAAATTTTGAGGGTAATGTTATTACAATTATTAATTTAACTTTACACACTGGAACGTATGCTGATGGTGGGTATCTAAAGATGACACAAAAGTATCCACCCTTTATATATATATAATATATTATGAAAATGAATTTTGTTTTTAAAAAAAACGGTGAATTCCAACTCTATCTTAATTTCTGTAAATTAATGAATAATTTATCTAAAGGTAAAAACATACAAATATTAACGGGTGATTGAATGACATATAAATATGTATACGTTGCAGTGATTTTACACGAGAAGTTGCAGTGTTGTTTGGAGATGGGAAACTTGAACAGTGTAAACTCAAGTGAGGTGATGAATATTGGTTGGCAGGATGTATAAATTATTGATGCCCTTTGTAAGTTAAATATATGGTATGAAAAAAAGCATCAATTTATTAAGATTTATTTTCAAGACCGTTTTAAGGTTGATCAAAATACAAATACGAAAGTATTGTTTGAATTTGCAGTGAGATATTACTAGCGTAGTGAATATCAATTTTTTTGTATCTATACATTGCTTATAATACTATTAATAATAATAACGATAATAATGTTAAGTTGTAAGTATTTTGTATGTAAAATTTTGAGTACTTGTAGATTCTACTGCTTCAATGCATTAGTGCTGACTTGACGCAGACAAGATTGCCTGCACCTATGTTAAATATAGTTATAAAAAATTTAGTGAATTGCTTAAATTATATAGACTTTATATATACAACTTATATAACTTCAAAACTGAGCACACTTCAAAGCGAGTACATTTTTAGAAGTTATATATTAAAGTGTTTTTTATTCTTAATTCCCACCAATTAAAGACGTAACATTCTGTGATATCTTTACAAAATCTTAACTGACAGGGAGGGGTAAACGACTGGGTGTGGGGAGGGGTAATTTCATTACTATGTTAAATAAATTTCTATAGTGAAGAAAACAGAAAAGTAAACAGGGCTGCAAGCTGCAGACAAATCGTTCAATTCAAGAAAATTACCTTTTGCGAAATTCAGCATGTTTTTTTTTCACAGAATAATTATTTTGATTCATAATAATTATAAAAATTACATATAAAGATGAATATTTTTTTAATTGGAAGGGAAAATTTATAAGTTTACATTTACCATTTTCTTCAAAATTCAAATCATGTTGAAGAAACTATATAGTAGGCTTATGTAAGTCCTTTTCATAGTAAGTATCTGATTCTATAACCTAACAAAGATTGAGGACTGACATTGGAAAATGAAATGTTGAAAGGAGATAAATAAAACAACAAAGGGACTCCCTTTCCGATGAAATAGCGAAAATCATTATTGAAACCTTCCTGAGTGGAAACGACTTTTGGCTAAATATGACGTATATCAAAATTAATATGTCATTTGCGTCTATCCACCCCTCCCTACATATTTCAGGTTATCAATTATAATAAATGGTTTAATACATAAGTGATGAGCTGTATGAAACACCTGTTCTCAATGAGACTGTTTAATAATACAACTGTGACAATCCTATGCTGGAAATGCAACATGTCACTGCAGTGAGCCTCAGGTATATGTATTATGCAGATGTTATTCAGAAACTTGTATAAACTTATGTGAAAAATGGGTGTAATATCACATCATTATGCCATAATTGGGCACGACACAAATTGGTCATATACAATTGTTGACAGAGCTTAAAACTACCTGAATCTCATTTTCATGTCATTGAACTCAGAATTACAAAAAAAAAAAAAGGATTTATATAAATGATTAAATTATGAATACATGATACATGAAGACCTTGATGTTTGCAAGGTATTTATTTATATTTATTCTCAATTCATAAGTGTCCAAAAAAGAGTAATGGAACATATATCGTTGTGTTTAAAAAGGGTTTCAGTATTTATATTTAATCTCATTTACATTTTCTCAGCAATGAAAATCATTGTATAAATATTATCAGTCCGTTCTTAATGATGTCAGTATTAAGATATTTAAAATGAATAAATTCAGCACTACAAAAAAAAGTGTTATTTAAGCTATTATTATTTATGTCATTAACTTCTCTATTATTGAATAACTAAACAAAATTTCTCAATTGGAGCTTCTAAATTTATAGTAAATATGCAATAAAAAACTATTATGTTATGTTAACCGGGTACTCACTGTATCGTCATACAAAGGTCGTACGATGGTCATACAAAGGTCGTACGACGGTCATAAAAAGGTTGTACGACGGTCATACAAAGGTCGTAGTACGAATTGAACTTCGCTCCCTGTGAACATCAAATTATGCCATACATTTCTCTAAAGCTTTGTCCACACTATCAAATTTTCTTCAACAAAAAACTGTTGTATGCCTATATTTAGTCATGATGTGCCCATATATGGTCATGCTGTGATGTCAACATGACCATATTTAGGCATGTCACATGTTATTGTCAAAGAAAATTTGATAGTCTGGACAGGGCCTGAAGTTTGTGGTATTAAAACATTCGGCTGTTTATTATGATGAGCAAATCATACCAGCATGTCTCAAAATACCGTTACGACTCAACTGAGCTAAACTGCCCGAGCTTTCTTGTCTCGGAGGGCTCTAGAACCTAATCTGCTATGAAGTACCCGTTTACATAGAGTTATCCCCATGTTGCACAGTGGAGATCATCAAAAACAGATAAGGTTTTCAAAAGAAAATAACAGAGCTATTATGGATAAATATAATGGATAAACAGATCAACATAATGGATAAAATCCATTGCAACACTTTCCATAGTTAATAATAATAATAGTTGTATAGTGCATCATGAAAGGAAGTCTCTATGCACTTGGTATGTTCTTCTTGTTGTTAGTCAATCTTAAAACAAGTTATGATAACGGAATTTTGTTGTTAGGCTCTAACAGGTAAAACTTCATTATATAGATGTTAGAATCAAAATAACTCTTTCGTCTTTACCATACACGAAATAAGAATATGAAAAATAAGCTGCTGAATAAATACAACATAACGTATTTCAAAACCCACTGGCTATGTAAGAGAAAGGCATGAAAAAGTACAATTCAGAAAGGGTCATTAGAAATATTATGTTGACCTACAGAAATTGTTAACTCGAAAGCAGAATAAAAAGTCAAAAACAACTGTGTACTAAAAACAAACTTTAGGTTGAACAAATAATGGTTGTGCAGAAAAACTATCATGCAAATACAAAAATAAAACTTAAAACAACTTTTCAAATATAATACTGTACTAATAAAAATTTTCATACCAGTGTTTTACTTTAACCTAATGCCGTCCTACTTGATAATATGAAGACTTAGCCATTCTGTAAGGAAATTATTATATTGTATATAAAAATATTAATTAATATCTGTAATCTATTTTTGAAATATCAATGGCAGCGCCAGATATTCTCCAACAATGGGCCCAAGGTCCTCAACGAAAGGTTAAAGACCCCGACAGGGGTGCACACCAGCTCAGCCTCACCAAGGATGGAATACATTTTATGTATAGGCGCCTCTAGATGCCCCGGAAATAAAAATGTGGTTTTTTTTTTCCAAACCAGAGTTTCCTAACAAAATAATTGGCTTCTTCCTGGACGGGGGTCCAGGGCCCCCAGATCCCCGGCAGGCACTGCCAATGGAGAAAACATTAAATTTTCTCTTTACCAAAATAATATTAAATGCAACTGGGTATGATAAGTCAAACGGACATCATCGCCAGTGGGTGGTGGACGGTAATTTGGGAGGATACATAGCAAACCAACTCATAAAACTAGGCCAGACAACAGGAAACACACTAATGCAATGGTAAAGTTCAAAACGATATTGGCTTCTTAACGCAAGGCTAATTCAACACGATCCTAAGGAAAGGTTAATCAGACGCGATCTTAGCGCAAGGCTAATTATACGCGATCTTAACATAAGGTTAATTCAACGCAAGGCTAATTAAACGAGATCTTAACGCAAGGTTAATAAATAGAATTTGAATTGCGATCTTTTCGCAATGCCAATTCAATCCACGATAGGAATCATTTTTTCGCAGTTATCTACCCTAGAAATTAAGAAATAGTGGGGGAGTGATGTGTATAGCACAAGTAGAGTGATATATACAGCTGGTTGTGATTCTCCAAGGAATAACAAGAAGTACAAAATTATGAATTTTCTTCACAGAATGATGATTAACCAGAATTAAAATGCGAGGAATTATATATGGTTATGTTTTATAAAGATATACTCCCATATAAATGAAATAAACATGACTAGTGTATTACACACAAACATCGAAGTATATTTCAATATTTTATTAGATTCCAAATGAAAATTAGAGTGGAGAAAAATTTCACCAATTAACAGATATTTAAAAAATACCATCCTTATAACGTTTGGATAAATCCCTTAATTCCCAACACCCAATTTAACGATTTTCACATACTGTAGTGAAACATGTGTAAATCATTAAAAAAAACTCTTTTGAAATGTTTTAATATTTAAAATTGATGGATATTTTTTAAAGTTTCTTTTATAGCTTCATTTGAATTATTGAGGGGTTTTCTTCCTGTTTTCTGTTTTGACTGACAGTATAATTTCAATGCAATGCTGTTGTCTATATTTTTTTTCTCATGAATTGCAGAAAAAATGCACAGGTGGTCTTGAAGTCAGAGTGATTCTGAACACGTCAGGTGCTTGTAGCTTTGACACTGTTAATTATCACAAAAATCATAGGGTTCATTGTACATGCAAATAACTTACAGAAAAAAAAAATCACTGAAGGGGCTGGCTCGATTGTAATTTGAATGCAAGGGAATCAAGACTGGAAGGAACTATTCTCCAAGCTTTTACCGCTAATGAAGTACAGTAACGTTAAGAAAGGGAAAGGGGAGAATAGGACTAGAACTCAAGTTGGCTACTCTGCAAAATAACTGGTCTGCTCTGTTGGTACTGTATTATAAAAACTTAGATATTTGGGGGGGGGGGGAATCTTTCAAAACATTAGAGCTGGTTTGTTTATTATTCTTTGGGAGGTTTTTTATAAAATATTAAATTTAGTAAATCCGTAATAAGTATTTTTGTATTAAGGAATAAAGGCCTGTTTACACTATGACGATAACAATCAACGATACAAAGCTAAAAACAATTGTTCCTATAAAAAATAAAAGGAATACGAGAAGTTGAACAATAGCAGGATTCAATAATGATTTATCGTGTACAAAGACAAAATATTTGCACACATCAAATCAAATGTCATAATCATGGTAAACAAATTTATCGTTTTCATATGAATATGAGGTCATTTGATTTGATTTGTGAAATTATTTTCACAAATACATGATAAATCTCAGTAATTATTATTTCTAGGCCTTAAGCTTCTGCACTTTGATCAGAGCCCATGAAGGCCACCTGGCCACATTCATGAGCTCGCCTCACTTGCCATAGGCAAGCTATCAATCAAAACATGCAGCAGCTACCTTAATAATGGTACAAAGAAGTCAATATTGATCAATACAAAAAATCGAACATAATGAATACTTTTATATTCAAATAGTAATAAAACATTTTTATTTTAGTAGAAAGCTAATTTTATAATATGAAATTTTTCAACTTTGGCATAGAGATACCGTACACCTCCATTGTTGGAAATTAAAGATATATTTATTAAATTATTTAGTAAGTCATTATCTTTTAATAAAAAATTAGAACATATACTATTTTTAATAATTAACAGACACATAAAGTGCTGTATAAACTGTCCAAACTATGTATAAAAGTCATTGACAGGGAAGAGTGAGTAATACTTGATGAGTAATTTACAGTAATCACTCAAATTGTATTGAATATCTTAACTCAAAAGAGTGGGACTACTTCACTTCACTTATGAACTCTATAAACAGTGGCGTATCTACGAGTCTTGAAATAGGGCGGGGACTGATGGGGGACCAGTGGAGTAGCAAGGGAGGGCATGGGGGTGGGGAGGTGAGTGCATTCTCCCATTCGCCGCCCCCCCCCCAAAAAAAAATCACGGTCAAGTAGTTAAAAATCACCTAAAATCACCATATTTTGCGAATTAGCGCCCCTCAACTGATCATCGCGCCCGCCCACTTCACCTTCGCACCCCCACCCCATCAGCTCCCCAATTCAAGACTTCTAGATACACCACTGTGGGGGGACGTGAAGGTGAATTGGGGGGGGCGAAATGAGGGGGAGCAAGCTTGCAAAAAAGGTGATATGAGGTGATTTTCAAAAAAAATTTTTACCCCCACACACACCTAGACATGTCACTGCTCTATAATATACATCTATCTCAATTTGCAGAAGAGTTTATTTGTCAGTGGTCTGGCTGTTCCCTGCCAAGTGCTCCTATACACATAATTAATATGCACCCAATGTTCTAAATCACATATATCATTAATACCCTTTATGATTTATTCTTACTTTTTCTTCTTCTACAAAAAGAATGCTATTATCTGAAGCAAATACTGATTATGGACAGCTGGAAACAACGATGGCTCTATTCCGGGTCGGGTACAATCCCATGATCTCTTTTTAATGATGAGAACTTTTATGGAATATAAGATAAAATCACAAGACACATTAACTACATTACCAAGAGGTAATAGAATCCATTACTCTTTCTGTTTGATCAATCATTTCTCTGGGAAACAAAACTGTATTTATATATATGAATTTTAATGTGGCAGCACTGACCCTAAAACTGACCTACCTAGAATGTATCACAGTATAGGCTACACATGTCAAATAGTAACTTAACATATTCAAGAATTCATCCATTTTTCCTTTAAAAAAGTAAACATCCTATGGTCTTTGATTGGCCACATTGTAATAGGCATTATAATCACACAATCTGTTTTCTTTGTGAAACATTATCTAAATACCTTGGACAATACTGGGTTCACAAAAAATACATGACCTTGACTTGTTATATCTTCAATTAGGCAAGATATCATCCACTTGACAAGCTAATTGACATCCACAATTAGTTATGACATCATCCCCTTGACCTGTGACATCATCAATTAGGTGTGATATCATCCTCTTGAAAATACTAAATGATAACACCAATTAGTTATGATGTCATCCCCTTGAACTATGTTATTACCAAATTAGATATGACATCATCAATTGACTTGTGATAACATCAGTTAGTTTCAATTAGTTACAACATTAAATTATTACATTATTACCATTATTTATGACATCATTCTAAGACATTATGACATCATCATCATCATCATTTTAACTACAATGAATCATACAATTTATACTGATGATGTGTATACTGTACTATAGTAAAGTTACCACGTATTGAAATGTACAATTCTGCTTTACTACAAACCATCCACAATGGTATTAGAATGCTTCATTAAAAGAGACAGTTCAATTGCGTAGCTGACACATGCTATTATGATATAAAACAAAAACTTTTAAGTTATCACTCTAAATTTCTTTACAGGATACAAACAAGTCAGCTTTAAAAAATGAAAGCTAGTCAAAAATAATAAAAGTATAGTAAAAAGATTTGTATATTTCTTGTATCCATTCCAAAGAAATGCTTGAGGTGCTTAAAAGAAAAGGGAAAACAGAATCCATTTGGATCAATCGAAAAAAAAAGAATATGAACAGAAACAGAGATGAGGATGTTGATGAGGACTGGATTCGCATTGGCATACTATGTTAATTAACTGGTGAAGTAACATAAATAAAAATGAAAAAAATAAAAATGTAAAAAATAAAACAATGTAAAAAGTAAAATAAAAATTTGCAAATTAAACTTGAGGAGAGAACGTATGAGAAAGTAAATTATTAATGGTATTAGAATACACAAATAATATACATCAAAAGAAATGAAATTAAAGATAGCAAACACAGACACACATGACCTTGTACATAGTTGCAAAATCTTTAACAAGATGAAGGCGGCAATTTAACGGAAGAACATTGAAGAAGCAAACGCAAAATGTTCTTATAACGTTAGCAAACGCTGTGATTTGGTATGTCACAAAATGATGTTGCAGAAATGTTGTGACGTGAAATTAGTACTTACTTATGGCTCTACAAAATAATGTTTTTACATCTAACTGTAACATTCTTATAACATAATATTGTTAGCATGGAATATCAACATTCCAGATTTTAAAATTGTTCAAAAGCGCAGATATCCAAGGTCATGTGATCGTCATCAAACAGAAGCAGTGACCAAGTGTAAGAGTATTGTAGAATTGTTGTTAATCCAAGAAATCGCATAATTGCATTGAGATCGACAGATTGAGTCAAACAGTACATGCTTTGTCAAAATCGTTTAAGCTCTGAAACATTATAATTAGGCAACATTTGACAGTGTTTTGAAATGCACAAGAAGGTTTCCTATTGACTATACTAATACATGAAATATTTCTGAAAGAATTCAGAAAATATGAATTTTAAGAATAAAAAATGAATTATGTTTTGATGTGAGTTTGCATCAGCAAAGTACCATATGAATTATAACAAGCATTTTTTATACAAAAAAATATTTATTCAGGATATCATGTTCAATGTAAAAAAAGTAAAATATGTTCTTTTTAAATAATGTCTTGAATATTTACAAACACTGGATACAAGTTGGTGAAAGAAAAAACAATTAATTCAGATGTGGTTCTGCAAAGTCAAACTTAATAGCTTTAAATAAATGGTTTAAAAGATCTGCTGTTTATAATTAATTTTGAAAGCAGTTATATGTTGTAATACTTGTAACTCGGAGGCAAGATCTTCTTGTCTAAATTGCTGGGTTGGTGCAATAACCTCATTTAAAAAGTGACTTTTAAGGAACCCACCCCAGTTGTTAGTCTAATAAACTCGACATAGCCAATATGTAATACGCTCCAAGAGGAAGTAAATTCAATAAACAATGAAACTTTACAAACAAAAATGGCTGCTTACAGAAGATTTATATTAAGTTAATGAGACACAAAACAAATTAGGCCATCATCAAACTGATTTGTGGAGAGATAATTACTGAACATAACTCAAGAGAAAAAAAAAATGTATAGGTCGTATTTTAAGACAAATAATACTGCTACAAGAGTGAAGAATAATACTGTATGTAAGCTAAAAATAGGGATGAAGATGTAAGATCATGTTGATGTAAGAACATGTCTGATAGTTTGATTAATGTAGGAGAATCATGTAAGTTATTGGACCTTAGTGGAGTAACGACCCCATCCCATGGTCCATAGTTTGGTTATAGGGTAGGTATGCAGGTCATAGAACTTACTCTGTGTTCTCCAATTGACACATATTTACTGGTATATCTGCCCAAAAAATTCAGCTATGCGCGCAGTGTGAGGCGTTCTCTTTTGAGTGGGGTTTTATTGACTTAAAAAAAAACACATACAGTCATAGCCTAGGTATAGACTAGAATGATGTTCTATTATTGAAAGAAGGCCAGCCTAGACTAGCTAGGCCTAATCAGTGGTTTTCAATTTTACAAACACAAATATTTATCGGTTGACCAGCTATTTTTACCGGTAAAATTGACAGTTAAAACAGCTTGAGAGCAGCAAAATAAATTATATCATATCATATTAGCAAACTTGGTACCATACTCTGGTTGGTAATGCACACGTTCTCTCTGTCATCACAAATTAACATCGTCAATCAAATAAAAACAGACTCACTATTAAAATTTTAATATTTTTTTTATATTTCACAAGATTTATGCTCTACGATTTCTTTACTTTAACCACAGACACTATTTTATCTGTGCTATTAAATACAGCTGTCCCTAAATAATGGACAGCTTATCTATAAGGCATGGTTGATTTAACTTTTCTCGCATATATTTCTACACCTTTGCTTCTGCACAGAGTAATATAAACAGTTATATACATATTATATATATTTATGGCATAAAAAAATTTATGTACTGTTGGATTCTGAGTTTATTACATTGCAGACATAAATACTTTATGCAATATGCAATCTTATTTAATTTTTAAGATGATAGTTATCAATATATTTTACAGTGTATCTTAATCTAATGCACTGTATTTTTTCAATAATAATAATTCATTTAATTCTACTGAACACTGATGTGATTAGATATTAGATTACATCAATGTCACACATTACTTCATTTAAGGTTTAATCGTTTTTATTCTTTACAAATATTTTTTTAATGTAGGCCTATTTTGATACCAATTTAAATTCCCTAATCTCTCTAATTTTTACAATATTGATTATTATTTCTTGATTATCCAATTTATTTCACTTACTAATGACAGAACTGAAACAGACATAAATATTAGTGATGAACTCTTTAAGTTTTGTTTGCATATATTTAGAAATAGATGATGCAACCTAATATAATAAGTTTTGCTTGATTTTACTTTACTTTTACTTACTTTACAGTTTACTTTTTTATTTTGTTTATCTACAAAGTTAATAACAAAATAAAAGTGTTTAATTCACTATTTCATTTTTCAAGTTACATTTGCAATCACATAGTGGCATTACAATACATTTTAATTAAGATGCAACAACCACCTGTGATACATATTCAAAAACAATTTACAATATTTAGTAAATGCTTTAACAATAAAATATTGTAAAAAAAAAACAAGTAAAAATTTCCATAAGTATTAATTAATTTTGAATCTGCAATGAAATATTAAAACTAGGTTGGTCCTCCCTATCTTTATGATCAGCTGTGTATTGTTTTTAAAAATTCTTATAGGAAAAAGTCAAGAACTGACAAATTCCCATCTTTTACATTATGATTGAATTATAATGAATTTATTTAGAAATTATGCATTATATTTAAATGAATTTTTTTTCTTCTGCTTAATGTTCACCTACAACCAAGGAATAGACTACCTGTGCACTTTAATTTTCTGGAACATGGCCACCTGCAGTTCACATGGAAACACCACCTGAAAACTGCTCATCAGAAAAATGGCCACCTGCAAACTTTTCACTTGGAACAGCACCACCTGGAGCCTGGGTATTGTCCACCTGGGTACTGCTCACTATGTAGGAATTGCAATGATGACAACAATGGCGATTAGAAGTAAAACAATTACAACCAAGTATGCTGAAAAAGGAGGAAAAATTAGATAAATATTGGTAAGCATACCATAGTTATATATGAAATTTATTTATTAACTGCAAGTTCAAAAACATTAGTATTGCAATTAGAAATGATTATGTAGCATACTCTTAATCTCCATGTTATCCATCTTCTAAGGAGAAAGGTTCAAACAATTCTATTTACACTAATATAACTTTACTACAGAAAATCTTTAAATTTTTTTTTAGAAATGAGGGGGGAGGGGGGAGGGGGAAACCAAGAAACATTAGTTAAAAGAAATGAAAAAGTTGTGCATAGTGTATAGGATACAATGTTGATATGTAACCTAGTAAGGATGGTAGAATCGATATCGTGATTTATGAATGATGATGAAAATAGTACATGACAACAGTGTATTGTAATTTGTACCTTATTTTAATAAATGACCGTTGGGTCTAAAGAGAGAAAAAAAATCTTAAATCTAGCAATTTAAGGAGTCAAAGCAAAGCATACATAGGCAGAGTTTGAAGTCACCCACAAGTCATGGGAATTGCCCTGAATTTGGGATTTGGTAAACTAAGACATTTTGCACAAAATCATGACACTAAATACTTAGAATGTTATATTATCAATTGGTTAACTAATATCACCTAAAATAATGGAAAATAACATTTAACAATAAATTTGTTAGTAAGCTCATTTAACCAGATCTTTGGGAAGGTAAACTTCTTCCAATTTGGGACACCTAAAACCACAGTAATTGTGCATTTGTTATTCGGTGATGAAAATATTTTCTTGCAGGTAATTTTAATAAAACTTAAGCTAACAATTTATTTAAAGGTCTACATAAAGTGAGCAATTTGAATATAGAATTTCATTGTAAAGGCAGTATATCACATGAAATTTTTTTTTAATCCTAAAAACAATTTCCAAAACAATGAAATGAGTTATTAAAAAGACACAAAAACAACATTTAATAGGTTATTAAAGTTCAACGTAATATATTAGGCATGTGTAAATAAAGAAGTGTAAATTGCCATTGAACACACCATGTCAGGTGTCAATCATAAATCTTATATTGAATTGTAAACAGCAAAGACAAGCTAATCGGATGAGAAAACCAAACAACCTTTCCACATACAAAAATATTTAAGGCTTGCAGGTAAATTTAAAGCCGATCTATATACTTTATTATATTGACATGGACAAACCCAGTTTAGGACATTTATATTCATTCCTAAATGTATCATGCTTGGAATTCATCATACAAAGGGTTAAAGAAAACCAATGTAAAATAAAACTCTTAAACGCTATGAATTACTCCTTGTGTATTGTTTAACAAACTTTCGATAATAATGGTATTGACGAGTTTGTGTTCCCCTTATACTTGGACTACGTCCCACAAGGCTTTACAGGAGCTAGGCTGTAAAAAGTTGTGCTTTTATACATGTGATTGACGGATCAGTTGTTTTTTCTGTACTTCTCAAGTAGCCCAAGCAGCCGTCTATCAGCTGGTATGGGCGAGCTTGGGTGACACAAGAATCACACGCATCATCTTTCCTGTGGTGTTGTCTGTATCGTATCGCGTTGCCAGTAGATACAGCATGACACTATTAGTAATGTATTCAGATTTCCCCTTACATAATACATTCTATTTCAACTAGGCTGCAAGAGAAATTCACTACCCCAAAGGAATGTGTACAAAAACTACTGACGGGCACATTTTTGGTATTAGTAAGCAGTACATATTTTGATTGATTGACTGATTATTTGATCAATACATTTTTGATTGATTGATTGATGCATCAATTGATTGAATATTTCACTGACTGGATTAACATTCTGTATATTAAATAGTATTAGAATTAGTATTTTATTTCAGCTAAATTTGTTATTAGTTAAAACAAAATACCATTAGTAAAAGTATGTAGAGATTTTATAGGCCTATATACACAGTTATATATTTTTATTTATTTATTCGTTTGCAACATATTTATACAAGATATACATACTCAATGAAAACAGAATGTACAATACTTGAACTGACAAGGTACAGCAACATTGAAAAAAACTGCTAAAAATAAATCCTAATTAAACCTAATCAATCACATATGCACTCTGATAAAACTTTAAAAAGACAGACCATGAAAATGTAAGATGAATAAACTACCAGAAGTCTTTACGGAAAACAAACGAGCCCTTAAAATGTACTTAATATTCACATGTTCACCGAAGTCGGTCATTATTCTTGTTCAGAGTCATGCAAATTTGTGCCATGATTGCAAAAGGAATGGCGAAAAATCGTGCTGTAAATATTCCAAGTGGATATTGAATTTGTGTCTAATCTGTATTGTCAGCATGATTGATGTTTTTTACATGTGAAACATGCCGTCTTTGAGATATAATCACTTCTAATTATCGTTACCTCTACGTTTTCGCATCACCTTCTTACGCAGTTTTGATGAACTTCTGATCGTTGAACTTTGTATTTATTGGATGTTTCCGCAAAGCCACGCCCCTTGGATATTGTTGCTAAGGTCCCACAAAACGATAGTATTAAAACATACGCAAAAACGTGCGTTTTGTGGGACAACATGTGTTCTTGTTAGACATGCGCATATTCCTAACCCTGCTCCGATTGGTCTATTGTTAAGTTTGATTGACACTCCGGAAAGGTCCGTTGGGGGGATGGGAAACTAATAAATAATTCATATAAATAAAATGTGTATAATTTAAACAACTCTGGTTTGCATTATATTTGTTCATTTGATTGCATTACATTTGGTCAGTTGTCTAATAAGACAGATGTCACTTCATATTAAACTTAATTGTCATTCTGTTTCTCTCTTGTATTTCTTACTAGCGTTCTACTTCCTCTTAACTAACCAAATTAAAATATAAAGCTAACTAGTTTCTGTTATATATTGTTCTCTAGAAATATATTTAGAATAAAAATAATCAAAGTGTTCTACAAAAGCTTTTCTTGGTCTTACTGGCATTTCCTTTGAATCAGGTCAATGTCTTCAAAATACAATTATACTTATTGATTATCATAAGTATTAATATATATTACAAATTAAAAATTTGATCCTAAAAACATGAAAACTTAAAAGCCAAATTGGGATATGGGATGACATGACATGCTGTAAAAGTTGGGCATAAATTTAAGTACGGCGACTGGGTGTATTCCCGGTCAAAAACTATTTGCTGAATAAGATTTTATTAGTTAATAACCTGAGCAACACTCCCAAATTTGCAACATCATAAGTCAAAAAAATTATTATTATGACTAAGAGGTTTCAATATTGATGTTTTACACCAGATGTGATGAAGACTTTTTATAGTTTTGGATATAACTTTAATTTAAAATACTATTTCATAATAATCAATCTTTGGTCACAAAATAATAGAAACTATATGTTAGTTATGTAAAATTGTTTTTTGATGTTCCGAAAGGTTATTATTAGCTAACAGGAAAAACCAGTTGACAGAATAATATTTAAATTCTTTAAATTATAACTTCCGCAGCTAATTGCCAAGAACTTTTAGGTGACTTTGGCAGACTAGACACTTGATTGGTTAATTCAATTAAGAATAAATTATAATCCTGCTTCTAATTGGACTAGAGTTTCAGCTGCAAAAAACTCAACATTTTTATGTTCAGCACATGCTACGCCAGATGACGAATTTTAACGGTGCTTGTCCGATGCAATGGCATTAGCAGTCCGGTCTTAGCAGTGTGAGCATTCATTATTGCCATTGATAATGATCTGTTGTATTATTGCACAAAAAAGTTACAGATTATCTTTAAACAATAAGTAACTTGCAGTAAAAACAATTAACATAAAAAAAAATACAATTTATATTGAAATCTCTACTTACTACAATCTTTGGCCTTTTCCGAAATTTTCCGTATATGCTTAGTCTCCTTCACCAGGCGTTGATCCGTTTTTCCAATGTGTGTGTTTATATCATCAATAATCTCTGTAAAAAACAAAAAAAAAGTAAGGCCAACTTGTATCGTAAAGGAATAAAATTGCTTCCACGGACGTACTAAGAAATTTCTGAGAGCCAAGTGGATAATCCAGCACAAGGCTACCTAATATCTTAGCCTAAAGGTTTACACATGTAAGACAATAGTAGTTGGTCCGATCTATGTCAAATTGACCACTTAAAGATGACCACTAGTACTACTATACCACCAAAGTTGTAGAAATCTCAGCAGCAAGCCAGAAAGGGTTAAGAGAACAAAATCCTGCAAAGATTAAACAACTATATATCATACTAATTATTCAGACATTCACAAATTCCACAAATTATTTGAGAGAATACAAGATTTTAATCACATGCATGGTAGTAATTGCATTAGAATTGATACAAGCAAACTGAAGTTCTTTGATTCATAAAAATTTAACTAAAATGAATCAAGATTATCACTAATAACAAGTAATACTTTTGTTTATTGGTAAAAGAACACACAAAAAAAAGAAGAGGTTCGAGGAAGAACACCTCCACTGTCAATGCATATTTGTTTATTAATTAAACATTCAACAATGCTATGGATTGATTCTAACACTCGGTGTTTGGATTTATACAGTACGCAACTCAACCACGTAGTTACAGCTACAATTCAGCTTACAGTGATTCTGAATTAGGAATTTAACATTTATTTTCATTTATTTGTTTTGGCACAAACGTCCCAGGTACTGCATCATCAACATTGCGCCATCACACCAGAGGTGGTGCTCACAGTCCCTGAACACAATTCATAATTGACATAATTAATAAATATTAAGTTTTTTTTTTTAAAATATCAAATTAAATTCCATTCCTCATGGATATTAACTGACAAGAAGTTTGATGAATCGTGTGATGTTTACGAGTTGGTCTTGAAAAAACAACAGGTGAAATCGTTGAATGTTTTGACTAGTTAAAGGCCCAAGGGCTAGTAGATCACTGACCCGTTCGGCATGTACTGTAGATAAACATAGACCAGAAACTTAAAACATACAGGACAAAGAGTGGGAAGGACTGATGAAGGGGAAGATGAATGAGTGGAATGAATATAGAACGATGGTGATGGAAATATTAATACCTGGATTAATTAAAGGAGAAAACAAGATTAATAGTGAAGGAGATGGATGAGAGTGACTAAAGAATGAATTACAAAATAATGTGACTGGGATGGAAAAGAGTTGGCATGCAAAATTACATATTAACAGTACAAAATGCAAAATTACATATTTAATAACAGTACAATATGCAAAAAGTAGAATAAGGCCAGGTAACAAAATATCCTTGTTTACAGGCAAGGGGCAATTATAAGAGGCACTTATATAATATTTTGTTCACAGTTCGTCAAAATATGCCAAAGCATGTTCTCTGCATTATAAAATGTGTTGTAAACAATTTTTGTCATTGGTTCTCTTGCTGTTATCATGGTATTTGTGTTTAAAAATGCATCTGTAAACTACAAAATGTGTCGGCAACTGAAATTTTGCATTTTCGACATAAAAACCCAAAAGTTTTAAGAATAACAAGAAACAAAAAAATTGACGCGGGCCCAAAAAATGCTGAGGGAGGGGACAGGAAACAAAGAATTTTTGTTATTTGGCCTTAGTAATGAGATGGGAAAAGAAAAGAATGACAGAAAAGAGGACTGATGAACTAATGATAATGAAAATGAAAAGCTTTCTCTTATTCAGTTTCTCTGACTAGTGACCGTTTCTCGCAATCCTTTGGTCCTATTTTCTTGAATGGGATTCTCAAATACATTTTTTTTTCTCCTATAAGCCTTCCTTAAAGGCCTTTTACAAGTATCTTTTTTTCTTAGCAAATTCAATTTTGAAAAAGGGAAAACAGCGATGAAATGCGGAAATGGAAAAGTGTCATTTAAAGCGCTTATCAAACAACTCCTATCAAATACACTGTACATCAAGACCACAGAAACCATTCTTACTGAGGAGCCAGCTGTCACAATATTTAACATCCCTCCCCACAATTAAGTATTTACACTGTTCGATCCAGCACTAACTAGACACGCCTTGCACACAGTGGCGTCAAGGAACAACTGATCCATTGCCAGATAAAGAAAAGCAAAATTACTCATAACGTAAAGTGATGATGGAGGAGCTTTGCAAAAAAGAAATGCATGATAAAAAAAAAAAATTAGGCCAGGTAAAAAAAAAAAGTAGTTTCTCATCCTAATATTTTGAAAAAGTAGAATGGGGGAACTTTTTTCTTTTTACTCGGAGACGACAAATCAAGATGGCCGATGGGAAGGTAGCTACTACTTTCTCACTTATATCACACTGAAAGCGAATAAAAGAAGTACTAGATATGATTTATACCATATCTGAGTTAGCCAGATTTTTGTATATTTCGTACAATAAAGAAAAAAGTAAAAAAATTGTTGAGGAGTTATCAGCGGCGTCGCCAAGGGGGACTCCCCCCCCCCCCACCGAATGGGCTAATGAAGTTATTGACATTTCTACATGTCAATGACTACTCAATGGATGTTTAATTTATATTGTGTAGTTTTAGTTTACAGAACAGTAGGCTTATACATATTGGCAATCTCAGGCATTTATACAAACTCACAGTATTCTCTACAAACTTTTCTTGTTGCAACACAATGGCTAAAGTACAATCCCATTCCCGGTTATTCATGTTTCTAAAATTTACCTGTAATTCATATTAAGATACAAAATACAATAGTTTCATAATGGTTTAAAATGTTCTGTATAATGAATAAACTGCTATAAAACAATATGATGTTCATTTTGATTCTTTAATTCCATAGAAATTTCACTTGATTTATACATTATTATTTGAGAGCAAATGGTCAGCTCACAAGTTTTTTTGTCAAATATGCTTTTCATGTCTTAGAAAATCAGTTATACAACATAACAACAACAAAAAGCTTCGATCAGAACACTTGTACCCCCACATAATATCACGACCCACACTGCCCCCCCCCCCCCCCCAACACCCCATGTCTGATCGTGAATCCGGCTCAACAGCTGGCTAGGCCCTACGGGTAGACTGACTTCCCTCAGCTGGCCCACACCCTTGGGGTAAATGGTCCTATTGAGGCCAGTGCAGGCATAAGATCCTGGGGCTAGATGGTACACCTGGAACACGATGGGAAACTCAGAAAAGTATTTTTGAGTCAATGTATCAATCATACTAATAAGATTTGAATGAAATATAACGATAATTAATGCCTCCCTGTTGGTTTGCAACACTTAGACACCTATCACTTTCACATTGGTGAAAATACATCGATACGTTGACTGTCGATTTCTGCGCTACCGTTGGAAAAAGTGATTTTTATCCCTATCATTGGGGACACATTGAGGTAATGGTTGTTTCCTTTTCTACAATACAACTGACGCCAAATGTCTCCACAGATCTAATTTAACGATTACGTAGTTTCTTTTTATTTACTTACTACATGCTCTATTGAATATAATGACAATTTTAATATGTATCAATAAAGCCAGAATAAATTTATAATTTCATAAATTGTATCATTAAATAATTAAAATTAACAATCAAATTATTATAATATTAAGTGAAACAAAGATGATAAAATGATAATAGAGATGGGAGAATAATTGTTATGTAACAATAAAATGACAACAGCAAAAATAAAAATAAAACAATAATAATCAAAAATAGTTCTTTAATATAAATTCATCCTTATAAAAAAATATTAATAATCATTATTGCAACTATACTTTACACTAAAATTTGCGAATCTAAAAGCAATTTAAATACAGTCGCAAATGTGGAGATGTTTTTCATGAAAAAGTCCAAATATTATTAATTTTTTGATTTTGCCCATGATTCTGAGGTCTGAAGGTAAGCGCCTGAACTACTACGCCATAGCCCACTCATTATGACTATCAAAGTTCACATACTGAAGAATTTTTATTTTGGGACAATTTTCTGTGAAACTTTTAAGTATTTTGAAAATGACACACGGCAAAGAGGTGTAAAATATTTCAGAGACAGACGCGTCACCGGTAACGAGAATCTGCCGTATTGTTTGTGTTCATAGTATAGGTGATGAAAAATATCGCAGACCACCAAACATGCACGTGTCTCCCAGACCATGCCTACACACACTTACCTAAATAACAAGGTGACAAAAAACGAGATGTTGAGACTAGAGAAGGGGTAACCAAACCTGGAGAAGAAATAAATCCACTAACACGTGGGAATATCAGAATTTGTTTTCTTTCTGGCGTTTTTGCAACTGGACTCTATTTTTGAAATTGGAAGTTCAGTGTTTGTAGACTCTAGGCTACACATCCTATACAGGCAGTTTCAGTGTTTGTAGACTCTAGGCTACACATCCTATACAGGCAGTTTCCTGTCATTTTACCTGCCTGAAGCTGAATTATTCTAAAAAGAGGAATAGACCATTAATAGGCAGATGCACAACTTTCATGTACAGTAAAAACTAAATTTGTTATTTTAACAGCATCATGTTCACGTTTTCTTAATTTAATAATATTAATTATAGCCTATATGAAGAGTCTGTGCATTAAATAACAAGTTTTGTCATACTTTAAATAAGATGATAAACCAAGTATCATGTAGCCTATACCAGAACCTTTAGGACAAAGAACAAATACCACCGAAGAGTTCATAAAGTCAGTAATAAGTTGAAAGACCAGCCAGCTAAAAATTCATCATCAGGTTCATGATTATATCTTACAAGTTCCTCTTTAAAATATGACAATACGAATCTCATCAATAGTCTTGGAAAAACATATGGGGAGTAAACGTTAAATTCAATAAATCATAACTAAACCATTAAACTTTCAGTACACCATGTGTAAAAATATGGTTTTTGAGGTAAAACCCACTGGTTGGTTGTCTCTTTTTCATAACAGTACAATTCGTTCGATCTCAATACAGTTGACTTGTAGTACGATAGCCACTTTTCAATTTGAAAAAAAACTTTCAGTTTTCTTTTCATCCTTAAATTAGATTCGATAATTACTAGCAAAGGTGGTTTAGAGATTAGACTCCGATATGAAATTCAATACCGATTCCAAACAAAATATCCCAGACATCTGTAAATGATTGGACGTGCCATAAGTACTTAAACTCTGATCAATCTGTCTGTTGGCTAATCACAGAGTCATCAACACCGAAAGAATTTCTACTCATTGTTACAATCAACAATCAAACTAAACAAGTGAATCAAAATACTGAGTGGACGAGCATAATTGTGACTGCCCACAAGACATTAAAACCTGACCACTATTAAATAATGCTTGTTGACAACCTACTTCAGGCTGGTCACATGACCGCCATACTGAGCAACTGAAAAAGCTGCTTTGCGGTCAAGATGCTTGACCGCTGGACAGGAAAATTAGACTGCTCAAGTTCATTAACCTAAACTAAGAATCTAGATTGATGTCCATTCTACTAAAAGATTTTTATCTGTAAGGATTCAATGAAAAGTGGATTAATGCTAAAAATGGGCGAGTTTTGAAAATTAACAAGTTTTAGATTCCAAAGCAGCGTGATGATCAAACAAGACTTTATTCTAGGCTTAAATTTAGATGAGGTGTTAAGGTTGAAAACTATTCCAGCACAATTATAGGGTGAGAGGCTCAGAGACTAATTTAGGTTAGTCACCCTTATTGGGGTTAGTGCACCCCATACCTAATAAAATTTTTCGTCCCATACTCGATTTCTTTTTCTTTGGATTAGGTCAAATCCAACAACATTTTTATTCTGTTCTAGTACTGTATATAGAATAATGCATATCAGTGGTTTTTGTTTAACTAACTTTATCAAAGATTACAGAGGAAACCTACTGTACTTCTTTCTAAGACCAATGTCTTGTATTAAAGTTCAGATGTTTTGGCTTAATCATGTTCTGATAGACATGAATGGCCATTTTCCTTTATCTATTTATGTTTTTATTTGCCATGTAATTTTTAGTCCAGTTTATGAACTGCGCTGCTGCGTCAGAGTTATGTAAATGTAGGTCAGTTGTATAACACCTTTGACCTCTCAAGCATAGACAATGTAGGTAGCCAACTCCACAAACTGGTAGCAAATGACAAACATCTTTATAAAAGCTTAATACAAATAATGAATGTATCCCATTCATACAATATGTTAGAATAATATTGCTTGGTTAGACATGTTGAATTTGCTGTATGTAGATATTTCTGGACGTCTTGTCCTATTAATTACTGTATGTATTTCCAGTATGTTTTTCTTTCAACACTAACCATTTCCGATAAATTTCCATAATCTATTCAAAATTTCTTGATAGTTGAATACAGTGGATAGTTGAATACAGAGATCACTCCTACTGTAATTATTGAGATTCTGGGTTCAATTCCAATTTAAACACATTTAGTCCAATTGGCACATTTATTCATAAAAAATAACAAGATGAATCAGATGGTTTCTTTCATTCCTTTTAATTGGTTCGTAGCTGCTGAACAAGATTGTAAGCAAAAGTAAACCACAATCCACCACAAGTGTTTCACTTAATTGTACCAGAAATGAGATTCAAAACAAAGTTAGCTGGGATAACATATTGAGAAATACAGACACATTCAACAATCTGTGCCTAGAGGGATCATGGTTTGAGGTCTGGCTAGAGTATTTTGGCAAAACAAAACCGGATATAATTAGTTTCTAAAGAGCAATGGTACCTCCGAGACGAATGAGAATGTAATACATAATGCTTTGAGAGTTGGCTCCTGGACAATGGAAGGCTAACAATCTCAAGTAAACTTTCCTATTAAAATGCACATGGATATCAACAGAAATGATCATTACATTTTGCATTGTTTAATTTACCTTTACAACTGGCACACTAGTTTTATAAACAAAAATTATCCTCTAACAATTGGCATTGTAATATCTTCATCCATAGCTTGTCCTACTCTAGACGTAAGAGAGTGGGGAAGGGGGTGGCTAGCCATCCTGTTTACTCCCTAGATCTGCCCTCTATAGAGTTTAGCCACCACCTTTGCCAAAAGCATGTATCTGTGGTGAACTTGGTAATAATAGTACAGCAGACAACTCAGCTAAGACATAATGGATTTACACAATACGTATACTTGCACTGGCTAATAGGCTCACAAAGGACACTGTTAATCCATGCCAAGTCCAATATGTCATCTTTATGTAATGTAGAAAAATCAATCATACACTCTGCCATGCAAGATTAAGAATCCTGGGATCATTAGAGCAAGGAACATGTTGAGAGAACTTAGTTGCTACTGACCGATGGAGGTTATCAGTCATAGGCTATGTTCAGACCCGAGAGATACGCCAGGAGTATCTAACGCCAGGCGTACATTAATCCATGGCGTAACTAGCGAGATGTCCAGACCGTGTGATTAACAAACACTAGCATAATTATTTGTGCGAAATATTCGTATTTTATTAGCTGTTTACATCTAGGCTTAATTTGATTGGTCAAATTCTAGCCGAGTTAAAAATCACTGATGCATGACTGTCGTAACTCAGTGGCGTATGCTAATCTGGGGTCTGTTGCTGGATTAACATATGCCAGTGATTGTGCGATAAAACTGGCGTTAATATGTGATAATACTAACAAGCAGATGGGATCCTGCCTAAATTTTGTAACAATTCACTAGACAAGAAAAAACATATTTACAGTTAAAATAGTGATTTCTGTTGAGGCAGGTCCTCATGAAGTTGCCAACAGTAAGTTGGCTTTCTTGTAAAGCAGTCTATCAAGCACTGATGGAATGATAAGATTCTCGCCTGATGGTGGTGGTCTAATGAAAGCACAATTTTGGGCAATACTACTCCATAAAACTTTCCCTATCAACCCTACTTTGGACCCCACTGTCAGCAAATTTCTGGAAGCACCGTTGGTACTTAGTAATAATAAATATACCGGTATGTTTCATAAAGCATACATATCCCAGGTCTGGGATTCCTATTTACAGCCAATGAGGGTAGTTTGAATTATCAGTGCAGACAGTTGGCTCAAAAAAGAGGTTTGGTTGAAGCATAGTACTATTACTTACCGGAATACTTTATAATATGTTTTATAAGAATGGAGTAACCTGTACACATCTACAAGAGGATCCCTGTACATAACACTTTTGTGCAATTAAAAGATGGAAAGCAATTACCCAATAAAATCTTACAGATCACTGCGTCACATTTTGACATAATTTATGAGTAAAAATGGTGGGAAATTCACAAGGGCTGTGAGGTTGTATATGGTTGAATAGGAATGTAATTAATTGTTTGAATAAATAAAGTTTTCACAGGATACAATTAAAATATAACTACATAAGTTGATGTATGTAGATGAATTAATCACGCAATTATTAATAATTCTTATCCTTCTTACTGTTAATAAATTATGTGTTGAACTTTGACTAAAACTTTAATATTACATAAAAGCTTAACAGAATATTGTTTTTAAATCATAATACTTAATTTTAGTTTCTGTATTTTGAAGATTATTTAACTTGCTTTAAGATACAAAGATCAAAATATTAATATTATTTATATTATCAGCTTTTAGCATAAGAGTTTAGTTCAATTCTTTGAACTCATACAGTTACCTTTAAAATACTACAAAATAAGGTTTTTATATTATAATTTAATGAAATTTTCCTGTCTTAAATCTCGTTTCCTTTAATAATGAAATTCTGATCTTCAAAAACATGTATTTAGTCAAAATATTATCCTTCTATTGAACAAGAAAGGAAATCAGTTCCTCTACTCAAATGCTTAATAAAGAAATAATTTCCAATACAAATTCTCATTTCCACTGAACTAATCCTTAAAGCTGTTTAATCCATTGGAGTTCATGTCCACCTCCCTCTATGCTTTTACTCTCAAGTCCCACGAAAGCTTAGACTTGGCCCACCTGAAGAATCATTCAAACCATTATCATCAATCATAAATTCACTACATTATCCATAACCTAAACATAACCTCACATTTTAATATATTCTTGTCCCTTGTTGAAAATCACAATTGGCTGATAGGAGCAAGTCAGGAAAAAAAATCACTAACACAAAATTTGTAAAGTTTTCACAGATTGATGAAATATAACCATCATAGAGGGCGCTATCCTTAAAGTAATCACTGACCATCTGCATATACAGTAGTGTGACGGCCCACGAAAACCTACAACCGCCCCTTTAAGCCCAATTCATTCGCTGACAGCCATTATGAAATGAATTTAGTAATGAGTGTGACCTTGGTGTTTACGCTGATGGATTGACTTTCTTGATTAATCTGAAAGTTCTTAAATAAATAAATGAATAGGAAAAAGAGATGAATGAACATTTAAAGTGTAAGTGATCATCCTAATCAAAGGGACGGATGAATTTTAAAGAGTGGCTCAAAATATTAATTTGAATGACATCCTGGGGAATGTAGTGATGTAGTAGTAAAGGATTGAATAGTATATGTCCATTCTAAATACTGTGGAAATGAAATTATGCTAATTACATTTTTAATATTGTCATTATCAGTACGGTAATATCTCTAAAATAATATCTTAATTTTTAAACAGGAGCTTGATCACCTGTGCAGCTGGTGTTATTAACAAGGCTGTTTTTTTTAAAGTTTAAAAGAAAAAATTGAAATATTATTATTGTCAGTAATATCATTATTACTTCATTAAAATCATTATCAATTTTTTTTTATATTAATTTTTTTTATATTATAGTTATAACTAATAATAGGCCTACCATTTAATATTACCTCATACTTAATATTTGAGATATTTTGGTAAAATATTAAATTTTTAAGATTTCTAAAACCACATGAATTTATAAATAAGATGTCGGAATATAACAAACAAAATTTTGTTTGTGCACACAACAGAAAACAAAACAGCAAAAAAAAGAATTCCCACACACACACCTTACTTTCCCTCGACAACAAAAAGATCTTGCAACCATTCTCCAAGGCTGATGGTGATTTGAAAAATATCCCTTGGCGTAAGGGATCAGAGAGCCTCCAGTGGGTTGTTGAATGTTTCCATATTAGGGGCCTAAGATCAATTATCCTATCTAGAAAATCACGGTACAAGCACCTGCAGTTTGTGTTTAACCGCATTTTCGTTTAACTCTCTCCATGTTTCATGTCACGGATATAGTCAGCTCTTTTCTGGGTTGTTTTTTCAGATGGGTTAACATCTTGTGGTGTCTCAGCTCGCCTCCTAAACAGCTAGCCCAAGGCGAGCAAACACTGGCTAAGCACTTAACAAAGTTGGACTTTACAAGGGTCATCCTATGACAACAATGTTAAAGTAGAACGCGTATGCAATGAAACAAGGAATTTCTACGAGGACAATGACACAAAACACAATTGTCCAAACTGGTCGAAGAATGTATCCATCCTAAGTATATACTTTGAAAATAGAAAAACAATGTTCTATTTATCAAGCAAATTTTGGGGGAAAAAATTGTTATTCATCAAGGCTTATTCATAAAAGGATGAGACCGCAACTGTCAATACACAGTTTTATTTAGGCCTAAGGACGCTATATTGTGTTAAGTATAATGAGGATGGATCTGCATGTTTTCTGGGTGATTTACCCAAGAACTTAAAAGAATGGATGCAGGCAAAAATAATAAGATGGTTTTTCCTATCTAATTGATAATATATATTTTTATTTTATAACTTTAATATGTTTTTGGTATCTAAATTAAAATTACATTCAAACATTATAATATTAAGTTTGTGATTATATCCACACCAACCTTTAGATATTAGAGCTCATGTATTTCTTAGAACTAAGTTTAATAAAGCACAAAACAGTATTCTTAGAGGCAATTAGTTCAGGGTTTATTTTTACTGGAGGATAGGAAGTGCTATGTGGTATATTGGTGTTGACTTACTGTAGCCTAGAGGTGAACAATTTTCAAGAAAGAAAAAACAATTCCAACTCCAAACCCACCTGAAAGTGACCTCAAAATACAGTTTCATAATTTCACAAGAATGTAACAATTAGAGCAATTACAGGTGCAGGGAACGACATTACGAAACGCAGGGCACAATTGTCGCCAGTTACAGGGAAGCTGACAAATTGGAGTGTGGATCAATTTACAGAAATTCATTAGAACACCCGGAATATAGCTTATAAAAATTGAATATGGTGCCTGAGGCTGAAGACAAGAGCCTACGAGCAGACTAAAGAACCACTAAAAGAAGAAAAACATTGGTTATGTGGATAAGAGACATTCAGGAGAAACCGTTTTAAACAAAGAGTAACATTTTTAATAAGCATAATTTTGATATAAATACATTTTCTTTAAAAAATGAAGACAAGAAGAATAAAATTTCCTATAGTCAGTATTGTTACCCTTTTTTTTCACACCCAAAAAGAAGTACTATAACAGGACAAGATGAGACAATGGTTTATAGACTATAGTAAGGCTCTTTATGAGGCTCAGGAAATAAAGTTATATATAAAATTCTGGGGTCTAACAGGATTTAAAAGACCCCAGTATTGAAGGCCAAGTAACTTACAAATACAGTGGCTACCTACGGGAAGGTGCGGGGAAGCACACCCCTTACCCTAAAAAAGCTCATACCTCAAGTTTCAAATGTTTGAAGCAAAAAAATAATGCTTAAAAGTGAATAAAAATCACCTTTTTTTGAGAGCTAACACCCCCTTACTTTCTCCCCTTCCCAATTTTGCAATTCCTAAAATATGCCACTGCTTAAATGACAATTCAATTAGCTTCATTTGTTTTGTTCTCTTCATTTTTTAGCCCCTAACCTTGGATGGTTCCTACTGTACATTAGCCTTGTTAGTGAAAAAATCTTATTCTTTTAAAAATTAAAAACAATGTGTATCCCTTCCACTCCCAGGGGAGTTTTTCAGTAATGAAGCATGAATCTGCAGTTTTATGCCACACTAAAACTAGAACCTATTCAACCAATCAGAGGGGGTGTTCTTTGGGCATTTGTAGTAAAACAGATTTGTTAACCAATCAGAGGAGGTGTTCTTTGGGCATGGTAGTAAAACAGATTTGTTCATAAAATAGAATGCAGAGGCCTGTCTTATGCATGCCCATGTACATATAGCAGTTGACTTATTCACTTGTTTAGACCCATAGCATGGCCCAAGTGTCAAGAGGTAAAGAACTCTCATGACTTTGATCATAAATGACTGCCAATTAGTATTATGAATCGACAGCATTTATATAATTTAAAACATTCTTGAATACATTATATGAAAAACTGATTTCCCCATGCTCCATATTTTGGACATGTTATCAAACTTACTAGCGATTTTGTAAACAAATCACATTTACAATTCTACAAAAGACAGATTCCCAAAACCACCGCATGCATTTCACAGCACTGATTGATAATCAAAGGGACACTGCATCCCGCATACTGCCGGCCCAAATCCATGGCTGCCATACTTTGAGCGGCAGTCGACTATAAATTTCGTCTTTACACAACCAATTGTGCAGATAGTGGATGGGATTTTAAAGTTTGGCTTGTGCTTTTGGGCTGGAAAATTCAATCAACAAACCCAACATCTGACTTATGCAATTTGCTACATTAGGAATTCAGAACTTTTTTCCAGATTTATTCACTGTGCTGAATTTTCAAGTTAAAAATCTAGACATTTGAGGCATCCACCATTAAGATTACAATTGGCTTGAAGAATTTAAAGTCCGCAGATTGAGGCTATACAGAAAACAAAATAGTATGATAACACAAACAGGTGGCTAGTTTTAGCATGGTTTTAGCATTGACCTTTGACCGTTCAATTGGAAGCCCAACACCTTGATGCTATGCCATGTGTTTCAAGGTACATAGATACCGTATGCTTGAATGTTTTGAATAATTAATTGATATTTTAATATTACTTGCTTAATCAATAATTTACCATCAATGAATATCTCCATGGAGTACGATTGCTAGTTCAGTGGGTTGACTTTATTCATAATTAACAAGATTAAAATTAAATAAAAATTTAATGAGTAGAAGAAACATGGCATGAGTTTCAATTAACGACCTTTCTTGAAAAATACAAAAATATCCTATTTAACATAAAGATACAGTATATACTCCTCTGTCTAGATTATCCAAGTGTTATAAAAAAATAGAATTTTTTCTAACAGAATGACCTTTCTTGAAAAATACAAAAATATCCTATTTAACATAAAGATACAGTATATACTCCTCTGTCTAGATTATCCAAGTGTTATAAAAAAATAGAATTTTTTCTAACAGCAATTCCTGTTCTCAACTAAATCAAGGCAAATAAACCAGGCTAATGAAAATGATAACAGTTGAGATATTCAGGAAATCATTGTCTTGATTTCACATATTCACAAGCGAAGTTTACACTAATCTACAGGGCCACGTCAAGTTTGATCAAGAAACTCACTAGCCCAAGGCATTCTGCTAGCACAATCTTTCCAATGTAAAGTATCTTTTATCATTTGCTCTAGCATTTACAAATTAAGTTTGATTGGTACACAATAACCGGCACTTCCCAAGGACTTAAATGCAAAACCACCTCTCGTCACTCGGATCGAATTCATTTGTAAATAAAACATGTTCAGTCCCTCAGAAAAAATCTACATATTTGATTTATCTGAGTGCTAGTCAAAATCCTTGTTCAACAGTCAATTCTCATTACTGACAAAATGATAGAATTTACAGCACATTTATACATCTAAACGTGGAGTCGATACACTAGAGGACCTGAGATGAATGTCAATTGCTGAAGGGGAAGAACAATTGCCAAATGAGTCTCCGCAGACCTCTCCTTCATCAGCAGCTCAGAGCAGCTGCGCAGCTCAATTTGTGGCGCAATTAGAAAAGGCGCCAAAATCTCATTGCAGATGGATTGATCTGAGCCTAACTGTAGCCCCTGACACGGGAGGATAAGCATGGAAGATTTATTAGCGCCAGTGAAAGTTCCTTACAGGCTACTCAGGACCATGGTTGCGAACAGTTATGGCCTCAGGACATTCCAGCCTGGAATGATGAGAAAGATTAGAATTTAAGGTCAAGGATTAGTAAATTATAGATAGACACAACTGATAGTTTACTAGTGTGAAGTAATTAATAATATTCATCTGATTCATTACTAACCAATCAGGTATTGGCTTTCTATTATTATTAATTAGTTGAGATTCCTTGTATTTGTCATACACATAGGCCTACATGACATGTTGCTACCTTGGTTGATTAATAGTAATTAATCCAATCACAAGAAAAATAGCCTATTGAATAATCAGATTCATACTACTGACAAAGAACAACTAATTACCTACAAATTCACTATACCTATGATTATTACTCATTTTTACTTTATTCCACACATTCAAAAGTACCAATCTATTCCAATATGCCATCTTGTAGTTTCAAATCTGCAATCTATGTCATAGACAAATAAATTACATCTAACTTAGTAAGATCTAAGTTAATATGATCTGGATTTCACAGTTTATATATTAATACAGTAGTTTCTTGGGTATAAGCTTACTTCCAGTATAAGTCCACAGCAACTTTATTTCTGATTTAAGGTACCAATATTTATCTGTGCTTAAGCCCAGAGTATGATTTGGATGACTAGCTTAGTTGAATGTGGATGCCCATATATAGTCATGATATGCCTATACATGGTCATGATGTGATGTCATCATGACCATATTTAGGCATGTCACATGTTCATAAAATTTGATAGACTGGACAGGGCTTTACAGCTTGCAATAGTGAGCTTTCGATTTGTGCGACAACGCGACACTAGAACGGAATCACATATGTAGATTTGGCCAAATTGCGTTCCAGAATCTAGTCAACGAGGTGACCTTAACGTTCTCGCATGTGCAGATGACTTTTAGTGACGTCATTACGTTCTACGTCCTACCGTCGTTGTGCAATCGAAAGCTTCCTAATGATAACTTATAACTATCTATGTTCATGGTTGAAAAGCATTCTAAAGCTTAGTCTACACTATACAATTTTATGTGCCAAATTTGTGTGACGTGTCCGTATATGATGATGTCATATTATACCCAAATATGGCAATATCACATATTTTTTGTCACATAAAATTTGATTGTGAGGACAGAGCTTAGTACTTAGCCAACCAATGACTTAAGCCTGGTCTAAACCACCAACTTTAATTTGACACAAACATGTGACATGCCTAAATATGGTCATGATGACATCACATCATGACCATATATAAGCACATCATGACTATATATGGGCAAACAACATTTTTTGTTAAAGAAAATTTGATAATCTGGACGGAGTTTAGGCTTCAAAAGTAAAGATACTGTAAAGAACCTAAATAATTGTGAATATCTATCATTAACAAAATGGCGGCTGTATGGGGAATTGCATTCAGGCGCTATACATACAATAATCACATATGTACATACTTTATATGGTGATGGAGGGCGGGCTAAACAAAGTAGCAATCACACAATTAACAATCCTATACATTCTGATTCCACCTATAACATTTAGCTAACACATAGTGTTGCTTGTAGATTTTTTAAAATTAAAATCCTGACCCAGTTATGAATCTATTAAGTGCACAAAGTAAACATCGACTTGTTTTGATTGGTTCATTCCTAATCTCTTACCAATCCAGGGAATTTCAGATTTTAATCTTCCACCTTTGACCCAAACTGGAGAAAACGAAAAACATGAGTGAGATATTACGATTAATGAGGATTACACCAGATCAAGTGATAAAGTTGATTGCATTTGTACATATCCTGCTATTGGATTTAAATGCTTCTCAATTGAAACATATGTTTCAGGGGATATCTTTCTGTGATGTCAGCAACATCAGAAATGTACAGGCCATTTATTTTTTTGATACCATAAAAGAACTTGCAAATCGAGTAAATTATTTTATACAAAGCCATTAAGGAAAAAAATCTATATTCACTTTGGTTAACTAGGAAGCATTTTTAAAAATAATAATATTTAATTAAAAGTTAATCAGTATATAAAATATACAAATAATGACATTTAAATATTAATTATATTTTCTTTTTAACAAAATACAGATAGCATTTGGCTTGACAAATTTCAGATTTGAAATTTCTTTATGAAATTTATCAAGTCTGACATTCATAAAATATTTAAATTCATTTTCTATTTATCACACAAATATAAATTGTCAAACCCTGCTATGATTGATCACTCAATGTAAGGTGAGAACATGTTAAGGTAGAAGTTAAAGAAAAGTTGAGAAACTTGGACTATAGAGGGTGCTATGTATGACTTTTTCATTGACAGACTTCAAACCAAAGTGCTGTACATAAAATACTGATGAATGTGAGCTTCTCATAAGCTTTCACTTCAATGTGACCTGCTCAAATTTGAGACATGCTCTTCCAGTATTTTGGAAGCCTGTAGCTAGTTTTTTTCTAGACCTCTAGAGTTCACCTCTGCGAGTATGCTACCTTCCAATAGTTCTCGTGTTCAAATTTTTTTCAATAGCAGATAAACTGACACAAAAAGGCAACCAAAGGTTGTTAAAAGAGCATAGTAAGTATAATATTTCCTATAATAATACACACCCACACTTTAAATGAGTTGCATGTAAAATTGCTAAGCTCAAAAACTTTTAAAATTGACTAACCAACTAGATTAAATGGTAAATTATATAGTAGTGATATGCCAATATATTACCTTTTAGTATAGAAACAATCTCATATTGTTATCTAAATGGTTTTCAGCATTTAATGTTTTGATTTCTAAGCAAATAGAAGTCACATTAATGTATGTATACAAACATAAGGAAAAGGTCAAATGTGCAAAAGATGAGGCATTAGCCAAAATGAAAACATGTTAAAAATACAACATGAATTGAATATCATAACAAGACAGCATTAGTGCTTACTCGCTCAAAATACAAAGCATAAAGATGATCACTTTGTATTCACTTTTACATTTATTCACTTCATTTTCAATTTAAAATAAAGTAAACTGTTGAAAGGCCAAAGTCGTCTACAAAGAAGTAACAACATACAAAAACAACACATCAGTCAAAAATCAACAACATAATGAATATGAAAAGAATAAAAATCTTAAGCCTTGGCAAAACAGTTGACAATCAAAAAAAAAAAAACATTAAGAAAAATTATGACTCCTGCAGCCTGAAAATAAAATTAATTAAAAAAAATTTATTTCAAGAATGTTTAAAGAGTGTCTTCTAACTACTGTATCCGGAGAAAAGGGAAAGGAAAATTCACACATATAGATTAATCTAAGACTCAATATCTAAATCAGTTACACAATTATGTTATTACTTTCAATTGAACGATAATATATTCCCTTACCAGTCGCGTCGGGGGTTAAACAGTGACACGATATGTATGTGTCGGGGAAAGTCGCGTCATTAAACATGTTTAATATTCCATTGCCAACATAAAGACTGCTACCGTTGGGCTGCGTCGTAAAACGCTGTCTGTGTTGGCCTTTACACCCAATTGTGAACCAGTGCATTTCAATTTGCACTACGTACTATTGAGTGAGGGATTTAGGGGTGGCAAAGCAGGTAATCATTCACCCCACCCCTAACAGCATCAAACAATCTCCAAGTGTGAATATAAGAAAACAAGAAGAGGGTGGAGGGAGCGTGATGGACCCCACAATAGTGAAGGAAACATCCCAACCCTTCAAACTCGACCACAATTAGTACTCCATGCCCACAGGAGAAACATTCTGTAAATAGTTACAGAAAACCCTGTAACGAGAGTGTTTATGGCAAACCACAAGTAAATACGATTTTAAATTTTTATAATAATAATCTGGACTTACCATTGTGCTCATCTAATTCGTTGCCAATGTCATGGCCCATCTGTTTCTGTCTTGCTATCACACTTGATAGGGCTTCTAAGCCTCGATCTTGCTCTACAAATTGAAAGTATATGACTTTAATTTTTCCATTTTCTGTGACTTTTCCCTACTTAGTCAATGTAAGCATGAGACCTGGATAGTGATATGCTACTCTGAAATGTTTTAGATGTAAAGTTTTTAGCTATATAAATACAGACTAAATACACAGTTCTGATATTTTGTACTTTCAATTGATGACAATAATTATGTCCACATATAAGCTATTCACACTACCTGTCGCATGAAGTGTGAACAGACCTTTAGATTATTGCATTGTGCAAGTACAAGATATAAGATAAAATTTATTGTCTCCAGTTAAAATAAATAAAGAAATTGCAATGCTCGTAAAAAGAACAATTCCAAGAAAATCACATTAAGGAAAAAAAAAAGAATCAACATCAAAATTCCATCAAAAAGCATAGAAAAATTTAAAATTATAGAAGGCCTACAATATTTAAAGATAATGAAAAATGTTAGAAGAGAACAAAAAAGGGTTACACATTTTAAAAAGGAGAAACTATTCAAGAGGAAAAATCATTCATTCATTATTATTATTATTATTATTATTTTATTATTTTTTAATAATAATAATAACTACTATTATCATTTTCATCATTATTATAATTATTATCATTATCACCATTATTATTATTATTATTATTATTATTACAATATTGTAATTATTATCTATCTTTCATGATTTTCATTGAAGTATTTTATACCCTTAGTGATAAATGAATTACGATATCTATTTATGTTTGCAATCGGTACACTCATACAACCACTCCTAGGGGTTAACTGAGCCAAGAAGCATATCATGAAGCGGATTGACTTTCGTCATTCACAATATGACGGAATAGCTCAGTCACCAAATTGTGATATTCAGAGTCAATTGAAGGCAGATGTGTCTTTGTAATTCTAATTCTAATTCTGACTTTTCTGATCAAACGGTCTATTAATTCTTCATCACATTGACACACATTACCTCCCCAACCTGTTAAACAATAGTTCTATACCCTACAAATTACAGATGAATAGAACATGGTAATGATTTTAGTATTAACATTGAATGCATTCATTTTCATAAGGCAATACATGCGAGTATTTAGTTTCTTCCTGACAATTCAGCTATAAAGCTCCTTACGTCTACAACTCTCTTCCACCGATTTTGTCCGTTCTACTTTCTCTTTCTCTTCTTTCAAATCCAACCTTCTTAGCTATCTTTCATCCAATCTTGTGTAATTTTCCCTTTGGCCATCTCTTTTTGTTGCAATATTTGTAATCGTGATTTTGTTCTGTTTTAAATTGTAAATTATTTATCTTTTATAATTTTTCTATTTTTGTTAGTTCAATTTATTATCTTCT
Source organism: Anneissia japonica (assembly GCF_011630105.1). Lineage (NCBI taxonomy): Eukaryota > Metazoa > Echinodermata > Crinoidea > Comatulida > Comatulidae > Anneissia > Anneissia japonica. The sequence continues at coordinate 462,491 of NW_022705472.1, forward strand.
CATTAATTTTTTTGATTTATTTTTTATTTTAGTTATTTTTCTGTCCAATATGTCAATTTAAAAAAAATTTTTTTTTAGTTTAATGTTTTCCTTAAATCATTATTTTATATAATTTATATACTGTAGGCCTATATCTGTTTTTTCTGTTTTTTCTGATTTTTATTATTATTATCATTAATTTTTTCCTGGTCTAATTTAATTAATTTGCTTATGTTAAAGATCAAGTTTAATTTTTATACTTATGTTTTAATTGTATGTACTAAGGGTCCCAATTGATCAGCTCAGGCTGGATGGACCACCCTCACAAAATATTGTTGAAATAACATAAATAAATAAATTCTATGTGTTCCGAGAAATTTAATTTACCAAATTCTACTCCAAGGAACTTTATAACTGGATACCTTCTCCACTGGATTATCATCAATGATGATATTTCTAGTTTCCTTATTGTATTTTATACGGAAATCAATAACCATTTCTTTGGTCTTGGAAACACTGAGTTTAAGAAGATAATCTTTACAAAATCTGACAAACATTCAATTTCAGGTGTGGCATATATGTGATATAGTTATAATAATAGGGAGGTCTTGCATGCGAACGCGTACGGTTAGCGTGACGGATACGTCATCATTTTGACGTCATACGCCGGCTGCTATCCGCTAAACGTGTGGACGACATACATATCTCGCTCACTACATGTAAGTGAAAAATGCATAGGGAATTTTTGGATTTCTAGTAGGACCTTTGTTTCTTTTTTCACATTTTACGTAAGTGTACAAAATAAATGTATCTTTGAATATGTACGTGTCATTTTCGTGACATTTGAAGACAGCAAATTATGATAGGATGCGTCTCATTTTGGGGTATCAAAACGTCGGTGCTTTGACTTTGGTGGTTTCGGGATTTTGTGTAGGCCTACCTTTGGGTCATAAACAATAGGTCCTATCACAAAATAACCCAACACTTCTGGGCAACAAAGGAAGTATTTTCGGCTACAATTTTCAATTTCCAAAAGTATACATATATACTAATAAAACTTTGAGAAGCATGATGAGAGAAGAGAACAGAATATAGTACTAGTAGGCCAAAGTTAAGGCCCTAGGCCTAGGCTACGCTTGAATTGCGCTGTGATTGCGAAAAAAACACAGAATGGTTATGAACCGTTACAGATAGTGTGGACTGAGCATTAGTTCAGTGTAAGCAAAGGGTATAAATAAAACAAGAGAGCCTACTACGTTCATTCAGCATTCAGAGCGTTAAAAAATGATAAGCCATACGCAGCCAGTGGAGGAAGCCCGCTGCAGTTTATACGCTTTTTATTACCCAGTACTGCACTGTGCATGGTTTGTTTTCCACGATATACAATACTTTCGTAGAGGGCAATAAATTTCCTTATTTTCCTTTATCACACACTTCCTGTAAACTCGTACATAGTGGGCACACTCCATAACAACGATGGGGAGTGACGTATTTACAAACGAGAGTACGCTCTCTTGTTCTATTTATACTCTTTGGTGAAAGTCACTAACTTGGTGTTGGTTTAGCTTTGAATAATAAAAAGTTGTTCTTACCATCAATTACCTGCTGTTGCTGACTCCTGATGTCAGCAACACTCATTCCTCTGGTCTGTTCTGTCTCATCTTCCCAAAGATCATGACCAAAACCAGCCGTACTTGATGCCATAAGACCACTCCTATTAATGAGGAAAAGCATTTTCTTTCAGTGAACTGGGTAAAGATTTAGACAATCTCAGTAAAACCTACTGTGTATTTCAATCCAAGTGTGAACAGGTGTATAGAATATATAGAAAATAAAGACGACCCTTTTCTTGGGAACATAGACTTACTCAGTCAGGTATTTTTTACAATGTGCTTCAATTTGTCAGCATGGAAATGGGAGGAATTAAAGCAGACACACTCACCATGGCAGCAAATTAGTTCTACTAAGTTGGATGTATTAATATAAATGACCATTAATTTTTTTCAATGGTATACGAACCATTTAGAGAGAGCAGCTTAGCTCAGTCGGCTAAACTGATGGTAGCCACTGTGTGTGCGCTGAACTTTGCAGATCTCTAGATCCCCGGTTCAATTCAAATCGCTGCTCAACTAGTATTTCAGCTGGAGTGGTGAAATGCAAGTTATGACAGCGCACCGTCTTTCAGATGAGATGTTTAAGCTCTTGGTCCTGTGTGCATTATGGCCCATGTGCACATTAAAGTACGTAGTACACTATGCGGAAAAAAGTAGGGGATTGTCTCCTGGTGTATAGCTCAATCACCAAAGGAAGGACCCCACTGGAAATAAGTCTTCTTTCGTGGGTTATCCTTGGTGTTTACACAGAATAAATCCAACTCTCAACTTTTGCACCCCTATCCCTCGCACCCCCATCCCTCCCAGGCCAAAATCAGCCTACAGCCCTGAGCTTCATAAATTGGTACAGTATGTGGCATACATAATCCTAAATTCCTACCTCTCTGGTGCTGAATAACGGGACTGGTTTGTGAATGCGTCATCCAGCTGTCTTTCTTTCGTTAAGAGCTCATCTATCAACCTCTGCCTCCGTTCAGCTTCTTGTTGTGTCCTAGGTAACTTGTCAAGGTCAACATCAAGTGTAATACACCTTTTTCTAGCAACTTGGAGAGATAGGTAGTATGTAATTACAATAGGAGATAAATTATTATTGAGTAAAATTCTTGGGATGGGGATATCCAGAGTACTGAGAAAAAAAAGTTGTGACTGCCTCTGGTAATAATATGTTTAAATCTGCCCTGGAGTGCCACTGGTCTAACCACCCTCTTAAATACACACCATAAAATACAACATTATGGAATCCATTAACAAAGTTATGCTAAGGCTTAGAATCAAGAAAGAAATTCCTAGAGTTCAGTAAGATACCAAGCTCCAAATTTCAGACTCAGGACTGCTTAATAAGCAGGCCAATTAGGCAGCTGTGGGGCTTGACATACAGCAAAATAAAGGACAGAAAAAGATACAGATGGTAAGTTGAGGCAGCCTTGTAGAGTTTCTTCTTCAATGATTCAATGTCTTGGGAAAATCGTTTGAGCAATGTTCGGATATTAGCACTCACCTGTAGACAAAAAAAAAATCAAATTACATACAGGTATTTCTTAGAATATGGCATATATTTGAAATGGCAAAAAGAGGAGAGGAATGTGGAAGGTAATTTGTTAGATGTGGTAAACTTATAGGAAATTAATTTTCATAAGTAAACCAAAAAAAAAGTGTTCTGTACTTTTATCAAACATTAGGTACACTGTCTGTGAAGATACTATATACAGTAAAAGACTTCAACACCCAAATGCATATTTTTTGTATTTAAGTAGCCCTCAACTGGAACTTGAAAATAGAATGATGAACTAAGCTAGAGAAAGAATAAATGTATAGGGCCTATAGTTAAGTCTTGCTAAGTTCTGTCATTTTTTATATTGTTCTAAAGTAGACCCACACAGTTACACCTTTTATTCATCCTGATTCTATATTTAACTACAACTATATAATCTTTAAACAAAGGAAACTTCAGGGGGTTATTTCCCAGTATGCTTTTAATAATAAAGTACATCCAAAAACAACAATACTTTCATGTTATTACAGAGTTGTAAAGCAATATCCAAAAACACAAGGTACAAAAATGTAGTATTATTATATTTCCAAAAACACAAGGTATAAATATGTAGTATTATTATATTCAACAAAAGATTTATCAATATAATTGTTTTTTACCAAAGCCTACAGAAATAAGGTTTAATTTAAGCCAGTCTTACTCTTGAGTAGCTTTTTCCATTTCGCTGTAATTCATTTCTTTCATTAATTTTCTCCATTATTTCTGCTGCTAATCGTATACATGCCTCATGTTCTCGAAGCCTGAAAGTATAAAATAATTCTCAAGAAAACAAAATGACAAAAATTAAAGTAGGTTAGCAAAATACTAACTTTCTACTAAATAAATGCGACAGTATACCAGACCCGAAAGTTGCTTAGCTCTTAGCATTCTTGGACCACTGTTAATTTTCTGCCATGCTAAGCCCGAACTAGGCCTAGCCAAGTAAGCTTGGCTATTTTATGCCTAACCCCAAGAAGCAGAGTAGCCGACGTGTTGACACTTTGCCAGGCTGTGTTGATAATCCTACCAAGGTCTACCCTAAACTACTAGGCCTAGCGCTAGGCTGGTGATATATCATTGCGAGCCTACCAGAACGCTTGCTGAGAGAGGAGACACCATGTCTAGGTTTAGCTAGACTGTATGTGCAGTGTATGCATATGGTGACGCATTGAACTTCAAGATAAGCCAACGAACATGCGCAAAATATGGAAAAATTGATACTTATTAAAATTACCTAGGCCTAGCTTAAAAAGACTGTAAATATTCAACCAAGTTTTGTCATCTAATAAACCGTAGATTACTCACTTTCCATTGAATTACGTGAAACTATATTTATTTGAAGTCAATTCAATTGAAGGATATCATTTTTTGTGTGCTCCTAGCTAACCTAGCAGCCGGCCTGCCTACATAGGCTAGTTTAGGCTAAGCCTAGGCCTAGTGCCTAGTTGGAGTGTTCCTCTGTTGAGAGAGGCAGCAGCCTAGGCAAGCGTAGCCTAGGCCTACCTAGATAGGCCTACTAGCCTAGGCCTAGCTAGTTAGGCAGGCTAGTCAACGGCCTAATAAAACTTTAGATGTTTTCTCATTAAGTAGTTCTAAGTAAGTCCTAAATTGTGATATACTTTAAGCAAGATAATTACCAGGAATCACCACCAAAACCCTCCATAATTGCATTCCAAGCTCCTCAAACACGGAAAATATTTTGTTACAGTTACGCCCTCTGGATTTTAACAACAGGCTGATCATGCGTTAAATATGAAATGCCAAAGTAGTCAACGACGCTGTCATCACTGGCGCATCAAAGTAATTAAAAACACGGTTTCAAATTTGTTTCAATCTAAATGGGGGAGGAGGATTTCCATATAAGCGCCTCAGTATACAATACCGTAAAACTTTGTACTTTTTAATTTTTATTTTTATTTTCATACCAACTCAGAAATTAAAAAAACCCCCTCCAATTAAAAGCTAACATCAAATAAATATAATAATATACTAGATAACACGCACAAAAAATAAACAAATAAAACAGAATAAAAACACATATATAAAGCTAAAACATCCTAATAATTTGGACTTAAAAGTGCTTAAACTGTCAAAAAATATGTCGAGATCGGTAATACTGAAATCATTATATGTATCACACAAACGCTTAAATAGACCTCTATACATACGGGTAACATCAACACGTCAAAAGGGTGGATTTAAAAAAGCCCTCTATTTCGGGTACTGCTAGGGCACATGGAAATTTCCCTAGTAAGTAACTAATGAACAATCGAAATTAAAATTCATAATTCTATAAGGAAAAATAATATCAAAACGCATTCTCTGGGTACTAAATTCAAATTCATTCACTAAGTTTCAGTTATTGTTTATTTTTCCACTTCAGCAGCAAGTCTCACCCTCACTATCTAAACATTACAGATAAGTATTTCCCTGTCTGGATTCTCTAAAAATACTCAATACCCGATTAAGCAACTCAATCGAAACCTCGAGACATTCTCAACAAAGAAGTTCTTTTCAGAGCTATCTAGGCCTACGTGGTGCACCGCAAGCATTAAATACATTAAGACTGCAATTGTTATTGGACATTCATTTTCAAATTCATCATCATAATCAAAATAATCCTGATTATCACGATCATCTTCATTATATTGACATCCAAATTAAATTTCCTTTGGGACAATAAAGTTATCTTGTTTATTATATTAGCTTATTTAAAGCCGCGTTTTCCATAATATTTAATTAACCACACAATCTTATTGTCGCCGACAGCACGTAAGTTGAATGGTCGGTCGAATTCGGGGACAGGCCGACGCAATATAACGATTGCATGAAAACAAGGGACAATGTAGCGATTTTATGGAAGTAATTTAGCCACGACCTCTCTCAGCTCACGCGTAATAACCAGGGCCGGCTGCCTAGGCGTATGATTACTTGAATAGGCGCACGCATGGCATTTCAATCCACTATGCCCAGCATCAGCCTTCATCATTCATTCATTCTTTATTCAGCAAAAAACACAAGTGAATACAAAACAACAAAAAGAAATCTAACAAATGATTTAGACGATTGAAGTCAATCCTCTTATGGTGGTATGTTTAATCTCTTAAAAGCACACTTATTTCCTAAATAGGCCTAATCATTTTTCTTACAATAAACCTTTTTCTTAGCGCCTTGTATTCTTTGGCAAAAGGCGCTATATAAATTTCTATATTATTATTATTATTATTATTATTATTATTATTATTATTATTATTATTATAAATATTGATTTGAAATGATTATACAATGACAACAGTCAAGTTCTGTTAAATTTCTATATCATTATTATTATTATTATTATTATTATTATTATTATTATTATTATTATTATTATTATTTATTATTATTATTATTATTATTATTATTATTATTATTATTATTATTATTATTATTATAAATATTGATTTTAAATGATTATACAATGACAACAGTCAAGTTCTGTTAAGAAAAAGCAATTTATACATACCCCTACTCGAGCCAAGTACTGAAATGCACGCATTGTGTTGGGGATTCAATATTTCTACATTAATTATGTCATCATCAGGAATTTTTCATTCATTCCTGTTGATGACAATATAATTAATGTCGGAAATATTGAATCCCAACACGAGGTGTAGGTCTATTATACTTTCTTATCTGAGATTACTCAGTGGACTTTTCTTCTCTTTAAGTTCTATAAATGTGTCTTAAAATATGCTGATGATGGTTGTCGTTCATTTGAATTTGACTAATGTCAATCAAACTAAAATGATGAATTAATGTGTTACATGCCATCTATTCAGATCTAAGGCATGTTTTCGTGTCTATTTGGGAGCAATGGACACTGTTGTCGTCGGCATTTGTAAGAGCGCCTGGGGTCCCAAGTCTCCCGGGACTTGAGCCTCCCGGAAATCGGGACGTCCTCCCACACTTCCGCAAGCAAGCAAGAATCTCCCGGAAATTAACCCATATCCCGCAAATTCGTTACAGGCCCGTAGCCAGCCAAAGGGGTGGGGGGGGGGGGGGGTTTCGG